>NC_091817.1:15973124-16278124 GCF_041296235.1 Equus asinus | reverse complement strand
GGCCGAGTTCCCCAAGGTTCACCCAGAGTGCAACAATAAGGCCTGTAATCTGTGACCTTCTGGGCAGAGATGGCTCCTGACACCAGGGCTGAAATGGGTGAGGGTGCTGACGATGGGGTGGAGAAGGAGGCTGAGGGAGCAGAACCTGGAATAGGCCACTCCATAGCTCCCCAAACCTCAGAACCCCAGCACGTTTGAGACCATGTGGTCAAATCATCGCGTTCTCTTTTCAACTGATATGCTGACTAATTTCACAATAATGTAAAAGCTTATTGTAGTTTTCTGATCTGTGTTAAAAGTGTTCAAATGATGTTTGATTCTGTCAAGAAATAAAAGTAAGAAAAAGTCACATTCTCTGCCCTGTTTCGATGTTAGCTGGTACTCATTCAGCCACAGGGAACAAAAACTCCCTCAACCTGGCTTCTAGAAAAAGGCTCATGCAACAGAAAGATCCAGAAAAAGTTCTGGGTTGAGTGCCAATATCAGCAGCACGTCTGCCTTGTGGACTCTGCCTCTCTTCTCTCAGCTCTACCCTCCTTTGTCTGTCTTCACTCCTGGCCTTCTCTCCTCACAGTGGCAGCCTGGCTGCCAGCAGCTCTGGACTGGCCTCCTACCGGCTCACCATCCCCGGTCTTCTTCCCACCCTCCTCGATTCCAGCAGAGCCCCAGGCCTAAATCTCATCGGCAGACGTGGGTCATGCGCTCCCCCCTGAGCCAACCACACGCCAAGCAGCTGGAATCCAGCAACTGGATAGGCCACGGTCACAAGCCCACATCCGGGCCGCGGATGAGTCAGCTGCCCTGACGAACTGAGAATGGAGGGGGTCATTTCTCCAAAGAATATTGGGATGGTCTTACTACATGAAGGAGGGATGGACAATGGATGCTGGGCAGGCCCAAACGTTAGCTGTCTTCCATATGTTTGTTTCCTGATTAGGAGCATAGATGGTGAAATAAAGCGTTAACATATGCCAACTGGAAATACCATCATTTGTTGATATATAAATAGAAAAGGGAGACCTCGTTATTGCTGGGAAATATGTTTCAAAGTATTTTCTTTTTGTTTTCCGATTACGGTGTCTGATTTTGTCAAAAGAAAAACCAATTCCGGAAGCAAACGTTTCCCGCGGTGGAGCAGGTCCCGGGGTGTGAAGGCCCCCAGCCGTGCGGATTTCGGGATCTCCCGAGAGTGAGTGACTGTACCCGAGTGAGTTTACAGGGTCAAGAGCGAGGAAACGCGCGGCTCCGAAAACGAGGGACAGGAGGTGAGGACAGGGCGCAGGAGGTGGCGGGAGTCAGCGCGGGCTTCCCGGTGGAAGGGAGGTTGTGGTTTACTGAGCCTGAGACGTGAGCAAACATTCGCTCAGACGGCAGATTGGGGCAAGAAAGAACGTCCCAGGCGGAGAGCAGAGCACACAGACCCCGCGGGCAGGAGCTCGGACAGAGGCCGGCGCGACCCTCGACCAGACAGAGCGGCAGCCCGAGGCCGCCAGGGGTGGCACGTGCAGGTCACCGCCTGCTCCCTCCCGGGTGTTCTCGGGCAGCACCCGCTTCTCTTTCTAGGGCGTTTCCTAGGTGGATGTCTTCTCTCTCCGGAAAACCCTTTCGCCTGGTTGACCCTGCGCCTCAGTCCTGCCTCTGTCTGCCCGGGGCTGGAGGCGTGCCTGGGGGCGGGGGCGGCTGCGTGTGTCCCCCGGGTGCCCCGGGAGACCGCGCGCCGTGAGCTGAGCGCCGCCCCGCGATTCCAGACTCGCGGTCCTTCCCGGGCCCAGCTTCGCGGCCACATGCCCCTCGAGTTGGCCAGCAGATGGCAGGCTCTTCCCAAAAATGCCACGGAGGCGGGCCAGTTTCAGATGTAGCTTCACCAAGAATGCGCTCGGGAGAGCGTGGGCACTTGGGCCGGAGGGCGGGAAATCGAGCCATTTCCGACCGTCTTCAGGGCCCCATCACACCTTCCTCGAAACCGTTTCTCTTCCCGGAACACTTCTCAACCTTGACTGCATGCTGAAGTCACCCAAGGAATCGAAAATACTGATGTCCGCTCCTAGACTTCCTCACTTCAATGGTTTGGGGGTGGAGACTGAGCACTCGGAGTTTTAAAGCTTTAGGCGAATCTAATGTGCAGCCAAATTTGAGAACCATTGGCTCCAAGCAGCGATAAGCAGAACTTTTTGAAAAATAGTATTTGTTTTTTTAACAGTGTTGGTAATATTTTATTCCTTAAGCTGAGTGATGAGTATATGACTTTGTTTTCTTTAAATAATTCTTTATATGTCTTTGGGCATCTGAACTATTGGCTAATAAAATTAAAAAATTGATATTTGATGTTTTAAAAATAATGCAAAAACAATTTTAATGAGAGAATGTAGAACTTGGTTCTACTTTCTTATATTTATTTAATGGTTTGCTATTATTTGTGTTTTCAATTACATCCTGGTGGGAAAAGATCTTACCGTTTTAGTGCCCAGGGGTCTAAAGGCCTTGATCTGTCCTCAGGCCCTAGCCCTCCTCCGGTCAAGTGCAGGGACGACTTCAACACAAGCTGTGTGAAGTGGTCCGTTGGGACAGCAGGTGGATGTACAGAGCAAAGGAGGCAACAGTCTCACTGGCTCTGGCCCTGCCCTGCCTTTGTCTCCAGCTGTGGACACTCCATTTTAAGAGAAACATTGCTAGATAGAGGCTCTTCAAAGGACAACCAGTGGGGGGCTTGAAAACCATGTCGTGAGAAGGAGGAGAAAGGAAAAGGGAAGGGCTCAGATTCAGTCTTCACTTTCCTGAAGGGCTTCCAGCGGGCAGCCCCAGGCCCAGCAGGCATGGACATTCAGGTCATTGGAAAGGTCCCACTAGGGAGTGGCTGTCTTGGGGGGCGGGGAGCGCCCCATGGCTGGGAGCCTTTTGTGACGCTGACGTCTCTCCCTGGGTGAGGGGCACGGCTGATAGCCCTGGGCTCGGAGAATGCTCCCACAAGGTTGATGGATGGCTGGGATTCTGGTGTGTGGGAAATTGGATTGGATAACTTCCAGGGGGTGTGTGACTCTGGCATGCAATTATGAACATAATCATGCCTGGGTCCTTAAGCTTGAATGAGCATCAGCATCGCCTGGTGGGCTGAAGCACAGCTTGCCAGGCCCAGCCCATACTTTCTGTTTCTCTGGGTCTGGGGTGGGGCTTAAGAATTTGCCTGACAAGTTCCCAGAGTTGATGCTGCTGATCTTGAGAGCACACTCCAAGATCCCAAAGGTTGGCCAAAATCGCTGTATCCCACACGATCTAGACAGGAAGGGTTCAAACCCTCATTCTAATGTGATCCCCAAAGTTTCTGGGCATTTCCAGGGCACTTTTACTTTTATGACCTCTTTTCGTTCAGACCTCCTGAGCATCTCACGAAGCCATACAGACTTTCCTTTTCTCCATTACATTGGAGAAGGAGAAACCAGCACTTTCTCTTATTTCCTGTAATGTAGACAACTTCAGTGAAGATTTGGGCCGAAGGAGGGCTTTCCACCCTAGGAACTCAGCAACTTCCAATTGAATACCAAGCACCCACCTTCTTTTGGAAATGGAGTCTCCATTTCCCCTCCTTCGGGCTCCAGGCTCTCCTGTGCTGTGTGCCATTACCCTCTGGGTTCTCCCTGCCCCGACTTCCCAGTTCCTGGACGTGTGTCATGCAGAGCAGTTCAGTTCTTGCTTTAGACACCTTTTCCGGTCAAACAAATCAGCGGGGTCTCACGGTCTACCCCAAGAGACGTATCAAGGCAGTTCTCTGAACAAAAATGGGTTCCTCCATATGATACACTCTGCTGTTCAGAAGGTAAAGTTTCACCCCAAAGGTTAGCTGTCTGTAGATGTGTGGTTTTAATTCTTAGCTCTTATTTCAGTTCCATTTATCTGTGTGTCTTTTTTTCTGCCAGTACTATGCTGTTTTGATTACTGTAGCTTTGTAGTATATTTCGAGATCAGAGATTGTGATGCCTCCAGCTTTGTTCTTTTTTCTCAGGATTTCTTTGGCTATTCGGGGTCTTTTTTTGTTCCATATAAATTTTAGAATTCTTTGTTCTATTTCCATGAAAAATGTTGGTGGGATTCTGATTGGGATTGCACTGAATCTGTAGATTGCTTTAGGTAATAGGGACATTTTAACTAAATTTATTCTTCCAATCCATGAGCCTGGAATGTCTTTCCATTTCTTTATGTCTTCTTCAGTTCTTTCAACAATGTCTTACAGTTTTCAGTGTCCAGGTCTTTCACCTCCTTGGTTAAATTTATTCCTAGGTATTTTATTCTTTTTGTTGTGATGGTAAATGGGACTGTATTCTTGATTTCTCTTTCTGCTGGTTGGTTGTTAATGTATAGAACTATGACTGATTTTTGTATGTTGATTTTGTACCCTGCAACTTTGCTGTAGTTGTTGATTATTTCTAATAGTTTTCTGATGGATTCTTTAGGATTTTCTATATTGTCTGCAAATAGTGATGGTTTTACCTCTTCCTTTCTAATTTTGCTAACTTTTATTTCTTTTTCTTGCCTAATTGCTCTAGGTAGGACTTCCAATACTATGTTGAGTTAAAGAGGCAAGAGTGGACATCCTTATCTTCTTCCCGTTGTTAGAGGAATACCTTCTAGTTTTTTACTGTTGAGTATAATGTTGGCTGTGGGTTTGTCATATATGGCATTTATTATGTTGAGGTACTTTCCTTCTATACCCATTTTATTGAGAGTTATTTTTTTTATCATAAACGGACGTTGGATCTTGTCAATTGCTTTCTCTGCATCTATTGAGATGATCATGGTGTATAGTCCTTCTAATATATTGTTGTATTCAATTTACTAATATTTTGTTGTGGATTTTTGCATCTATGTTCATCAGCAATATGGCTTTTATTCTGGTTTTGGAATCAGGGTAATGTTGGCCTCGTAAAATCATTTAGGAAGTGTCTCATTTCTTCAATTTTTTGGAAAAGTTTGAGAAGGATAGGTATTAAATCTTTTTGAGTGTTGGGTAGAATCCATCAGAGAAGCTGTCTGGTCCTGGGCTTTTCTTTTCTGGAGGGTTTTGATTACTGTTTCAATGTCTTTACTTGTGATTGATCTTTTCAAATTCTGTATTTCTTCTTGATTCAGTTTTGGGAGAGTGTATGATTCTAAGAATTTGTCTACTTCTTCTAGGTTATCCAATGTGTTGGCATATAGCTTTTTAAAGTATTCTCTTTTAATCCTTTGTATTTCTTTAGTATCTGCTGTAATTTCTTCTCTTTCATTTCTGATTTTATTTATCTGAGCCTTCTCTCTTTTTTTCTTAATGCGTCTAGCTAAGGGTTTTTCAATTTTGTTTATCTTTTCAAAGAATCAGCTC
Organism: Equus asinus; assembly: GCF_041296235.1. NCBI lineage: Eukaryota > Metazoa > Chordata > Mammalia > Perissodactyla > Equidae > Equus > Equus asinus. The sequence goes on along the minus strand of NC_091817.1, from coordinate 16,272,771 downwards.
TTAGTTTCACTGATCCTTTCTATCTTTTTAGTCTCTTCCTCATTTATTTCTGCTCTGATATTTATGATTTCTTACCTTCCCCTGACTTTGGGCTTCATTTGTTCTTCTTTTTCTAGTTATTTTAGGTGTAATGTTACATTGTTTACTGAGATTTTTCTTGTTTCTTAAGGTAGGCCTGTATTGGTATATACATCCCTCTTAGTACTGCTCTTGCTGTAGTCCACAGATTTTGGTATGTTGTGTTTTCATTTTCATTTGTCTCCAGGTATTTTTTGATTTCTCCTTTGATTTCTTCATTGATCCAATAGTTGTGCCTTAGTGTGTTGTTTAGTCTCCGCATATTTATGACTTTCCTAGCTTTCTTTCTGTGGTTGAGCTCTACTTTCATACCATTGTGTCAAAAAGGTGGTTGATATGATTTCAATCTCAAATTTATTGAGATTTGTTTTGTTTCCCAACATATAATCTATCTTTAAGAATGTTCCACGTGCACTTGAGAAGAGTATGTATTCTGCCGCTTTGGATGGAATGTTCTCTAAGTCCATCTGGTGTAGTGTCTCATTTATGGCCAATATTTTCTCGTTGACTCTGTATCTGGATGATCTATCCACTGGTGTTTGTAAGGTATTAAAGTCCTTTGATATTGTTGTGTTGCTGTCAATTTCTCCCTTTCGGTCTGTTAATAGTTGCTTTATTTACTTTGGTGCTTCTATGTTAGTTGCATATATATTAATAAAATGTTATGTCTTCTTGGTGGAATGTCCCTTTTATCATTATATAATGATATATATCTGCATATATATATATATATATATATATATATCCTGTTATCTTTTGTGCCTTGAAGTCTATTTTGTCTGGTATAAATATGGCTACACCCACTTTCTTTTGGTTGCCATTTTTTGGAGTATCATCTTTCATCCTTTCACTCTGAACCTACATTTGTCTTTAGAGCTGAGATGGGTCTCCTAGAGGCAGCATATTATTGGATCTCATTTTTCAATTCATCCAGCCAGTCTGTGTCTTTTGATTGGTGAATTCAATGCATTCACATTTAGAGTGATTATTGATATATGAGGGCTTAATGCTGCCATTTTATCTTTTGTTTTCTGGTTGCTGTGTGTTTCCATTGTTTCTTTTTCCTTGTATTTCTGTCTGCATTTCAGTTTGGTGGTTTTCTGTAACGTGTTTCTCAGTTTCCTCTTTGTTTTTTAATGTTTTGTGACTCTGCTCTGATTTTTTGTTTTGTGGTTACCATGAGGTTTGTATAAAAGATCTTATAGATGAGACAGTCTTTTTTCTGCTGACAGCGTTTTATTTCCATTTGCCTATGCAGGTTTCACCCTTTTCCTCTTCCCTTCTATGTTTCTATTGTCAAAAATTATTCTCCTTTGTGTTTTGAGTTTGTGACCAAATTGGAGTGATCATGGTTGTTCTTGGTGCTTTCTTTCTCTTTAGCCTTTATGTTAGAATTAAGTGTTTACTAACCTATTCTGATATAGAGTTGCAATTATCTGATTCTGTCTATCACCTTGCTCAAAGCCCTTTATACTTTTACTTTTCTGTTTCAGGTAGGAGGGCTCCTCTCCACATTTCTTGTAAGGCAGGTCTAGTGGCAATGAACTCCCTCAGCTTTTGTTTGTCTGGGAAAGCCTTTATTTATCCTTCATATCTAGAGGCTAATTTGCTGGATTGAGTATTCTTGGCTGGGAGTTTGTTTCTTTCAATATTTTGAATATATGATTCAACTTTCTCCTAGCCTGGAGAGTTTCTGCTGAGAAATCTGCTGATAGCCTGATGGGGATTCCTTTGTAAGTTATTTTCTTCTCTCCGGCCACCCTTAATATTCTTTCTTTGTCGTTGACTTTGACAGTTTTAAGATACTGTGATCCTAGGTCTTTTTGCGTTGAGATAATTAGGTATTCTATTAGCTTCATGGACTTGTGTATCCAGTCCTTTCCCCAGGTTTGAGAAGTTCTCAGCTATTGTTTCTTTAAATAACCTCTTTGCTCCTTTTTCCCTCTCTTCTACTTCTGGATTACCCATTATCCTTTTGTTGCTTTTCCTGAGTCATTTATTTCTTAAAAAAATTCTCTATTTCCTAGAAACCTTAGTTCTCTGTCCTCTTCCACCTGAATCACTTCTAGATGTCTGTCTTTGAGCTCTCTAATTCTCCCTTCCACATGGCCTGCTCTATTTCCAATGCTTTCTACTTTATTTTTCATCTCGTTAATTGTGTTCTTCAGCTCCAGAATTTCTGTTTGGCTTTATTTTTTTAGAGTTTCCATCTCTTTGGTGAAGTGCTCCTTCTGTGCATTAATCTTACTTCTAAGCTCATTGAACTGTCTTTCTGAGTTTTCCTGTAACTCACTGAGCTCTTCCTGACAGCTAGTCTGAATTTCTGTCGGTTAGATCACAGTCCTCTGTGGCTTCAGGTCTGGTCTCTGGAGTGGTCATGTTCTTGCTGTGCTGCTGTGTTACTGTAGTTCTTCATGGTGCTTGATGAGCGGATCCTCTGCTGGTGCATTTGTGCCAGTAATCACCTTTCTTATTCGGGTATGGCTTAGGTGACTCTGCTTCTGAGCTGCTTCTGGCTGTATTTGAGAACCTCCACTGCCTCTGCTAGAGGCAACTTCAGCGCCCTCCTTGTGCTGCTTGTGCCTCCAAGGTTGCTGGTCCTTGCTGCTTATGATGTCACTGCATCTCAGGTGTTGCCACAGGGGTCATCAGGCTGTGAGCATCTCTGCTGCTTATGGGGCTGCCTGGGTCTTGTGCTCCCCTACTGGCTCTCTGTGGGTTCAGATGCTGCTGCCACAGGCATTAACTGCACTGCTGCTTCCAGGTTATCTGAGGGTGCTGGCAGCACCACTGCTGGGGACCCTGTGTTCCTGGATGTCACTGCTGCTACCAGGTGCCCAGGGTCTTGTATGCAGCCCCTGGTGCTGGTGGGACCGGTGTCAGAGGTGCTGACAGTGGGGTCTGGGTCATGGTTCTGCTGTGACTCCTGAACTGTCAGGTCACAGATGCCACCTGTCACTGATGGGGGAGGGGTAGTGGCTAAGCTACGAGTGCTGTTGCGTTTCCTGAAGCCTCAGGTCGTGGGCACCACCCACCACCACTAAGGGAGGGCTAGGGGCTGAGCTGCCAAGTGTCGTTGCTGCTCCTGCAGCCTCTGGTCTCCAGCACCACTAGTGCACTTTTCAAAGCCTCAAGTCTGGGGCACTGCTGCTGCTGGAAGTATCTGCATCTTGGATGCTGCCCCTGCCACAGGAAGGGCCAGTGTCAGAGGCACTGCATCCGGGGGCGAAGGTGGGGCTGAGTCACAGGTATCCTATGTTCACAAGTTTCCAGTCACAAGCCCAAAGTGATTCCTGCTACCTCCAGGAGCATGCGCTGCCTGGATTCCTGGGGCCTCCATTCCTGGGTGATACCTCATTTCCCAGGGTCTCTGTTTGCAGGCAGGGTCACAGATCCTCGAACCTCTGGTCTCAGGAGCTGCCACTGCTGCTTTCCTAGTTCCACTGCCTCCTGGGGGTCCAGTCCACCCACCTGCAGATGTATAGGTGTGTGGGTCTCTCAGGCATTCAGGAGTGCTGTGCAGCGTCCTCTGTTGGTGAATGGAAGTCCTACTAGTTGTAACTTAGAGGGGAGAGACAAAGGGAACAACTCACTCCATCAGGGTGCTGACGTCACCTCTCCAGTTTTTGTTTTATACATATTTTAATAATCGTGTTTCAGTATAATTGGTTTACTTTGCAATCCTATGTACTTTATTTTATGCTTTAGAAACACTATTCTGAGAACACACTAGAAATCCAAAGACATCTATGGCACAAAAAAGTTAAGAACCCTCATCTAGCTCAGTTCTTTGATTTTATAGAGAAAAACTGAGTCCCAGACAGAGACGATGTCTTGCCCACAACTATACCACTGGCTTTTAACAGGCTGGCTGGGGCTCAAATCTGAAACAAGGAGGAAAAGAAGTGAGGAAGAAGAGCAGACAAGCAGCAAGTGCTGGGGATAAAGGCCTCCCCCAGCACTGTGACCAGGGGCAGTCTGCTCAGAGCAAGGGGCAGGCTGGCCCCTTCCCACAAGTTCTAGATCTGAGGCCTGGCCAGCCCCTACCCAATTCTTGCCCCCATTGCAGAAATTCTGGGTGGTTTCAGGGCAAAACTGTTTCTCATTACAGCAAACAGTAGTATAATTTTCTGATTTAACAGTGATGTTCATTGCTAAATCCTTGCTTCCTAAATGCTTTGTCTTCTGGTGACAACTGTACTAGTCCAGAAGCTTCTGTTCCAATACAAGGGACTCAGTCCCACTCGGCATTCACTGAAATGCTCCCCACACCCATCCGTGTACTTCACGATTCTGGAGTTGTCCTAATTCTACAAACATCATTTCACGTAAAATGCATGCCATGAGATTTTGTGCCATTGCTAGAGATTGCTAACAGTTTTCACTCTGAGCTCCTTAACAATGTGGAGAAGGAAATGAGATGTATTACAAGATCTTTATGACCCAACCATTTAAAGAAAAATTTAATTGTTCACAATAAGCATAGTTTTCCTGGTCCTGAGAGTGGACGGTCACCTTTTCCACATGTAGGGCCGGTTTCTATTCGCAGGCTCAGCTCTGAGCCAGAGACCTTGCTCAGGTCTTCAAGCTGCAAATGGTGGAGCTCAGGCCAGAACATGTTTTCTGCCTGAGAACGTGTTTGCTCTTTATTAGAGGGCTTGTTCTCTTATGGTTGCAGCATGCATTTCTGGTCCACTAATCTGTGTTTCTTCCACTTATTGCTTTTAAAGCCCATTCAAATTCCAAGTTACTTTCCAAAATCATTTAATATCAACTTCATCCTCCTGTATCTCTCTCCTTGGTTCATTAGGCAAACAGCAAAACTGAAAACCCAAACCCCCTCCTTCAGCAGACACTCCGTGTGCTTCTTCTGGACAGAATCCAAAAGCAACCCCCAAGGTAGAATTCTTATTTCTCGTAAGATCCTGCTAATTAAAAAAAATTATTCACGAATAATAGCTACCATTTATTGTGTTTACTATGTTTAAGACACTATGTTAAGCACTTCACTTGCATTTCTAATCCTCAATTAATTTACAATGCTTTGAAGTTAATGTTCCCATTTTGTAGTCTGAAATGGAAATTTAGAGACTTTGAGCTCAGATTTGATTCCGGAGTTCCTACTCTTAACCGCTACATGCTATTGCTTCTGTGCAGCGCCACACACTGATTTTCGTGTGTGTCTTGGGGTCTTTGAGCCAGGTTTCTCTCTGTCCATGTTTCTCTGTCCCTTCCCTTTCCCTCCCCTCTCCCTCTCTCTCTCTCCCTCTCCCTCTCTCTCCCTCTCTCTCTCTCTATTTCTACACACATGCGTATATATTTTTAAAAAATTATTACAATAATTTTTTGCAGTTGATTGAGCCCGTGTCTTTATGGTTTACTGAAGGTGTGTTGGTGAAGGGCAAGAATAGGGAGGACTCAGACAGAGACTCACTGTGGAGTAAGGGCCTCACAGAACCTCAGAGCTGGGCAAGTTCTCTAGAGGAGTGGTCCTGAAACCGTCCGCTGAGCGCCGCCCTCGTCTTCGGGCACACAGACTCCTGATGTTTGCACGCGTACTTATCTACAAATGATGTACAGAGTGTACATGTATATCACTGTACTAAATATTTGTAAACGAAAAACAGAATTTTTCTAAGGATGACAGCAAACATAGAAAGGATTTCTAATATTTTCTTCCTGTGCTCCAGTGGATTCTCTTGTCCCCCACTTCCTCCTGGAAGGTGTACACCCTGGTTGGACCTCAGTGCACTGGCCTTCCGCGAGTATATACCCTGTCCGGCACAAGACTTGTCTTTTCTTTTCTTAAGGACTCCCTTGGGCAGAGACTGCACAGCCCCTCTGCATCACTCACTCTAGAATCTGTTACCCAGTGGGCCAAATCATCTTTATATATGCCACGATACTGTGTGTCTCGGTAGACTTTCATCTCTGCCAGACCTTCCATGAACATGGAGAAAAACTGCTCAAAGTTCTCCTTCCGTAAACTCGACAGCATTTGAATCTGTTTGGAATCGTAACAGTGCATCTGTGCTGTTTCTGAGACATCCTGGGGTGGTTGTGAAGATCAAGTGATCAAGAACGAAGAACTTTGGCATACGCCAAGTGTTCTACAAATGTCAAGTGATATTATTAGCAGTGATTTGCATTTGCAGAGGAATAAACTGGGACACCTTAGACATGCACCAAGAAAGCCTCTGCTGGCCCAGCCCACTCCTGAGGCCAGGGGAACCTTCCTCATAGGACCTGTTTTCCCACACTGCAGGTGACTACAGGCCCTCCCCATTGCCCACCTCCCTTTTGGACACAAAGAGAAGTATCCCCTTGGGTGAGGGCAGCCTCCTCCGTGAATTACATCCCCAGGAAGTAGAGGAGCTAGAGACAGCCAGCAGGGGGAGGAATTGACTAGGATCAGAGCAGACAGAGCATGGGCAGGCTTGAACGACTACAGCAAAATTTGTCATGAAATCCATGTGAGTTAGGTGGAGAAGGTCTTCCAAGTTATCTAAATAATTCTTAAAAATGAATCAATGTGTGTTATTTCTGAATTTAGAGATTTTGCTCCCTCTACCCATTCCCTGGCCACTCTGGAATCCTTCAGACAACTCTGAGCTTGAGCATGAGTTCTGAGCAAGCCACCATGGCCTGGCACTTTGTTAAAGGGACTCAAGAAATCGGAAAAGATCTGAGCTCTAGGGTGTGCAAAGCGTGAAGTGAGATAAACAGGCAACTTTTATATGCTAGCGTTAGCTATGAGTGCCAGTCCCAGATTTACCTTTGATTCAGTTCAGGAGAAATACAGATGGAACTCAGATTGCCTTTCAATTTTGGTTGAATAAACGGGGACTGAGGGAATGAGGTTATCTCTGTTTGTGGGTTGGATTCTCCTCCCATGCCCTGGCCTTTGAGTTCATTTGCCTTTGCAGGAACGCGGAGGGGAAATGCATGCCTTCCGGGAGGCGGGTCCCTGGAATGGGCCAGGGGACTTGGCTCTGCACGCAGCCCGGCCCCAGGCCATCATGGAAAGCCTTCTGTTCCTTGGCTTCCTTATCTGTAGAATGTGGACTGGAGGAAGATTTCCTCCTCTTATACAAAGCTGTGATGGGACAGGCTGTGCAAACACATTGCATGAGCTCTGTTTGTCGCCGAAGGAGCTGAACTGTGCCGCAGTCCCATCCTGAGGGGCAGGGCACTTTAATGTGGGCAGAGGGAATGTTGGCCCCCCAGAGTTCCTTCCGTGGGCGTGGTAGGAGTGGCAGTTGAGTAGGGCAGTTGGAGAGGAGGGCTCCAAGCCGGTGCGACAAGGGAAGCCGAATCTGAGGTTTGTGGAGAGAAGGAGGCCCAGGCAACATGGCAGCAGGCAGTGCCCTCCCAGCCCCGTGACTCCTGAGCCCTCTCCTCTCTTTCTAGTCCTCAGGCCACTAGTGTTTCCTCCCAGGGAAACCTGCTCTCTGCATCGATCTGCCCCAGGTAGTACTTGTGGACTTGGTCTCTCACCCTCAGGACAGGCTGTCGTAGGCGACACGGTGTCAGATGTGACTGCATGTGAACCTGTGAAAGGAAGTAGGGGCCTGGGGCCTCCCAGAGGGTGAGGGAGGCCCGGGCACTTCTGTTTGTGGAGCCCCCTGGTATTGCAAAAGAAAAAGTAGAAATGCCAAGACAGGGTTTCCAAACCTGTGATACACAAAAGCTTACATTAAGTAAATGAAGCCTTTTCTCTCTCTCTCACATACAAACCACACACACACACACACACACACACACACACACACATACACACACACACACTGTACTGGTTCACAATTTAATCAGAGGATTTTATTTTAAAGACACTTGAATTCCTGGTGCACCACGGTGTAGCTCACACTTCTGAAATGGGAGTTGTCACCTTTCTCCAATCTTGTCAGAACATCACTGCGACTGAATGGGTGGCCTCATTTGAAGACATTGTCTCAAGTCACCATTTAGGACCCTCTGGGGATGAGAGGACTTGACCAAAAGCCCCCACTTGCCTTTCTGCACCCCCAGGCTGGCATTCTCTCACTAGCACTTGCTTCCCTCTGCCCTCTCTCCGCCTCCCTCTTTCCCCTCCAACACCAGCCCCACATCACTCATGGCTCCTTCTCCCAGGTCAGGCTGCCCACATGGGTGTGGACAGACAGGAGTGGACAGTTGGAGTGGACAGACAGGGGAGGAGAGGGGCGGGGGTGGAGGAATGCTCCCCACATCTTCTCCTCTGAGCTGAAGGCTGGTCAGGGGCTAAAGGAAGGGTCTGTGGGAGTGTGGGGGAGGGCACGAGATCATCAGATATTGGTAATTTTGGTGGCTTTAAATTAAAAGTGGATTTATTAAGAAGGGAACGGAGGCCATAGTCTCTTATCTGGGAAGAATTTTATGATTAAAAGTGATCTGTGTTTGCTTGACGCAGGGAACTCCTAAAGAAGGACTAAGGGCACCCAGGCAAACTGAGAACCCAATTGTTGAACAAGGCATTGTTAATTGCTAATTGTCTGGGTTAGAGAGGCAGACATGGAACATAAGTGAGCCAGGCAGGTAGGTGTGGAAATTATTTCTTCTTGAAATGCCTTCTAGATATCTTTGTTCTCTGTCTTTAGAGAGAGACAAGGATAGAGCAAAATGAATCTACTCTAAGGAGAACAGCAGTGCAGAGGTAGTGATAAATGCTAAGTCACCCAGAGCCCCAGAGTCAGGGAGACGATAAAGAGTGGTGGGGATTGTGGCTAACTAAAGCTAGTATGCCCTCCCAAAAGGGGTGACTGCTGCTCAGCGTGAGCTGCGTGTAGCTCGTGAGCATACAGAGCTCCCGAGGTTTTGGCACCAGACAGAGGTCTATCTTCTTTTAATGTAGTATCTCCTAGTTCAAATTCAAAAAATTTTAAAAACTTTGTAGGTCAAATCAAATGGACCTGCGGGGTGTATGTGGTCTGTAATCCACAGTTTGTGTCCTCTGCTCTAAACAGAGACCTTCCTGTTTCTGCCTTGTCCAGTCTACTGAGATCAGGTTAGGATCACCCCCCAGCAAGCAGAGAAATGCACCATGGACCTCTTTCCATCTTCTGCCGACCCTCAGATGCTCTGAGTAGAGACAGGCATGCCAGGAACAGAGTCCTGATGGCTGCAGAGGCCGTGGCCTCGTCAGGTTCTCACCCCTTCCAGCTCTCATCAGCGACTTCCTACCCCCACTCGATGACAGCCAGCAAGCAAATTTGTCACTCCAGGCAGCTCGTCACTCCTGGCAAAGGATGGCGTGACAGACGGGGACAGGGACGTTAGCCAAAGCACACTTCCTGATTTAAAAATTCTCACTTTCCTCCTGGGGCTGCCAAATTTAGCAAAGTGCCATTCCAGCTGCGTGCTTCCAAGCTGCCGTAGGTAATCGTAACTCTGCACTCCCTGTGGAGTGCTCAGGAAATTACCCCCAGCACAAGTGTCCTGTGCACTCTGACTACCCGAGCCTGGACAGGGAGGCCTGGTCTCCTGTGTTTGGCATCTTGGAATCTGGTCTGCTTAAAACAAGCTGATGACAGCTTGCTGCCAGGACTCCTTGCCATCAGAAAAGTGATAAAAATAACAGAAGTCGGAGGTAAGGGTTCTCCAGGCACGGTGAGGCCCACCCTCTCGGAAAAAGGCTCAGGATCGGAGGGGTGGGGCCATTTAGTCTGGACAAGAGAGGAATCGCAAATGGGTTGCTGGGGGTGAGCAGAGGGACACGACGATGGTCTTCAAGTGTCCGAGGGAACATAAAGGGGCCTGGGCCCTGGGAGCAGAGCAACTCTTAGAGGAAAATCACCTTCAGTCCCACAGAAGGAAAGCAATTCTTCCCCTTTAGAGCTATTTCCTTAAAAAGGGTTCATTTTTATTTTGAAATGATTTCAAACTTACTGAAAAGTAACAAGAATAATGCTAAGAAATCCTAACTACCCTTCTCGCTGATTTGCCAAATAACATTTCGCCACATTTGCTTTAACATGCTCTCTCGATGCATAATTGTTATCTTTCTGAGACATTTGAGAGTAAATTGCAGACATTTCGCTCCATCATCTCTAAATACTTCGGTAGGTACTTCCTAAGAATAAGGACATTCTCTTACATAGCCATAATTATCAAAATCATTAGTTATCAAATTGTACAATTACCAAAATGAGGAAATTTTACTTTGATTTAATACCATTCTGTAACCTCCAGTCCATATTCAAACTTCCCCAGTTGTCCCATTCGCATCCTTGGTTTTGCTCCTGGTCCGGGATGCAGTGCAGGATTGAGCTGTCATCTCTCTCGTTGCCTTTGATCTGGAACGTTTCCTCACCTTTCTTTGTCTTTCATGATACCAACATTTTTGGAGGGCACAGACCAGTGGCTTTTGGATGTTCTTCTGGGCTTGTCTGATGTTTCCTCACAACTAGATTCAGGTTATCCACGGTTTGCGAAGATGCTGCATGAGGGCCATCCTGAGAAGAAGTGACTGGGGCCTGTGGCAGAGTGTGTTGAATAACAGTCTGGCTGGCCAGAGGGAAATGCCCACTTGACGTGCTGTCGGCCATGTCTGATGGCTTTTTGGATTCTTTTGATTCTTGGATGCTGGGATTCTTTCTCCTCAAAATGATTTCAGCTGGTTTCAGAACTTGGCGCGAGCTCTTTCTTCTTCATCGACTAATCTGCTTTCCTACGTCTGCTTAGACCAACCTAGGCAGCTCTTGGCAGCGCAGAGAGGGAAGCGGCCCAGGGTCAGTGGGAGGCCACGGCAGCTGCTGAGGGACCACAGCTTGGCTGCTCACAGCCCGTGTTGTGGCAGGAACGGGGAGGACGGGAACGCGATAGGGAGACTCTGTGTACACGGCTGTGCCCGTGCCCAGACTTCCCCTCCTCCTGCCTCTCTGGTCAGGGGTGGATCTCATTTGTTCAGGGACCCAGGGACCCACCGAGGAGCAACAGGCCAGTTTCTTTACTTTTCTCAGTCTGAGTGTCCCTGCCGTAGCTCTCAGCCTTCCACTGTCTTCCTGCAGCAAATCCAGGAAAACCACGGGGCATGGCACTCTGGCTGGAAGAAGCTGTCATGGGCCCTCTCGTAAACGGACAAATGGAGGTCTTGTTGGGAAGGCTGGGGACACCTTCAGCAGGGCTGGGCCATGCAGGGGCCAGGGGGCTGCTGGCTGCATAAGCAGGAGAAGATTAAAGGCCGTTCACCGCTGTTCCTAGCCTCGTCACTCTTGACTCTCTGGCCCAAGCCTCGCACACCTGGTTCCCTTAGGAGCCTCACTATACAGCAGCCACACACCCAGTGTCAGCTGAATGTCTCCCCTGGGCTTTCTCTCAAGCTCTCCTTCTTTCCTCCCGTCTCTCTTCCAACCACCCAGCTCTAGTCTCACTTCCCCTAAGAAATCCTCCCTAACTTTGTGCTCCTCCCAGACCACACTGATCTCTCCTTCCTCAGAACTCGGGTGGCGCAGGTGGTCTGCACAGAGCACGGACAGCCTGGCTCCTGGGCTTACGTCCCCAAACATACGGTTCAATAGTACAACGTCATGAGACAATCCCTGTGTGATTTCCCAGAGTTCCTTCTTCTACCTTAAAGAAGTAACCATCAGCTTGAAGTTGGTGTATATTTTTCTCATTCGTTTTTTAAAAATAAACTTGAATTTTTAAGGACAGCTTTAGATTTACAAAAAAATTGTGAAAATAGTACAGAAGATTCCCACTATTATTAACAATTTGCATTAGTATGGTACATGTGTTATGATTAATGAACATTATTAACTAGCATCCATACTTTATTTAGCTTCCCTTAGTTTTTACTTAATGTCCCTTTCCTGTTCCAGGACCCCATCCAGGACACCACATTACATTCAGCCATCATGTTTCCTTAGGCTCCTCTTGGCTGTGACAATTTCTCAGACTCTCCTTGTTTTTGATGACCTTGACAGTTTTGAGGAGGACTGGTCAGGTATTTTGCAGAATGTCCCTCAACTAGGGTTTTTCTGATGTTTTTCTCATGATTAGGCAGCGGTCATGGGTTTTGGGGAGGAAGACCCCAGAGGCGAAGTGCCCTTTTCATCCCATCATATCAAGGGCACACGCTGTCAACATGACTTATCACTGTTCGTGTTGACCTTGATCACCTGGGTGAGGTAACATTTGTCAGGTTTCACCACTATAAAGTTATTTTTTCCCCTTTTCCATATTGTGGTATCTCTTGGAAGCACTGTATTCTATTGGATTCAGTTATTTCTCACAGGGCTGTGTGTTGGCAATCCTGATGCTGCTGTCTATGTTGACCGGAATTGAATTAAGTGAACGGCGGGTGGATGCTGAGAGCCGGGTTGCTCACGTTTGCAGTGGGATTTACAGATAGGCAAGGGAAAGAGGCTGGAATTACGATAGTTATAGTAACGGGTTACAGATGGAGAGTCAGTAGGAACTCATGTTTTAGACTAAAACAGATTCAGATCATTACATACAGAAATAATTTTAGGTGTGTCTATATATACTAGTTAATATAAACACGTATATTTCCTTGCTTTGTCAGCTGAGAGAACCTAGAGGCAATAAATATCCCAGTAACGAAGGACACACCTAGTGCCCGGATCTTTGTTTTGAATACCATTCTCCAATAAAAGGAATCAGGGCCACTTGGAGAAATGAAATTCTACTACAAATATATTTATCAGTAAGTGAATATATTGTTCTGCAAGGATGTGAACTTTACGCAAATGGTGATCAGAGTGTATGAATTTTCCCACAACTTGCTTTTTCTCTCTCAATTTATCACGTGTGGTATTTACATAGGTTGATCTGTGGATTGAGTTCATTCATTGTTACTGTTGAATAGTAATATACTGTAATTATATTATACAATTCGTCCACTTTCCTGTTGATGGATGTTTTTGATGTTACAAATAGAGCTGCTGCAAATGATCCTACAAAAGAGGCACAGAAGCATTTTCACATGAGATTCCATCCTCTGGATTATTTGCTTGTGTTTTTCTAGATTGAACTTCAGTGTTGACGCCCGTGAGTATGAGGGGAGAGAGGCTAGCAGAGGTAGGGAAAATCTGTGTGGATAATGGAAGGGAGCATGCAAGGTTTGTGCCCACTCTGCATAACTTCTTGAACAGGCAGAATTTGTTCACAGCATGTATATGCCTAAGGAGGAGAATTGCTGACTATGTTAGTAAGATAATTTTCAACTTGACTGGATAACATCAAATTGCTTTATAAATTAGTTGTACAATTTTTACTCCCATCAGCAGAGTTTAAGAGCTGCTGTGCTCCATACATGTGCCAAGACTTACAATTTTTAGGCTTTTAAATATCGCCCATCTGAAGAATGAGAAATAGCTCTTACTGTGGTTGTGGTTTTAATTCACACTTCCCTAATACTCAAACACTGAGCATTTTTGTGTGTGTATATTTGGCTCATCTGTGAATCACTTGCCTGTTGGTATCTTCTGTCCACTTCTCTGATTGACTGTCCTTAGTTATGGATGTATTGAGCATTCTCTGTAAATTTTGTACACTAATTCTTTGTAGTCAAATGAATCACACTTATACCACCATGTTGCTTCTCTTCTTAATCTTAAATTTTTAAAGAATTTTGTAATCTTTGTAAAAATTGAGTCTTTTGATTAATGCAATTTGTCACTCTTGATGTTCACCTGATTGAGGTAATGTTAGTCAGGTTTCTCCACTGTAAAATTGCTCTTTTTTCCCCTTTTCCGTCTTGTGCTATACTCTTGGAAGCACTATATTCTGGTTGATAAAGTTGTTTCTCAGAGGAGTATGGGCTGACAATTCTGATACTGTTAACATGGTCTTTTTTTCCATCCTTTTACTTTCAACCTATTGGTGTCTTTATATTTCAAATGCATCTCGTGTAGACAGCATATCACTGGGGTTTGCTTTTGTATCCAGTCTGACAATCTCTGCTTTTTAATTGAAGCATTTACTGCATTTATATTTAGTATAATTATTGATATGGTTGGGTGTAAGTCTGTCAGCTTGCTGTTTGCCTTCTATTTGTCCCTTCTGTTTGTTATTCCTGTGTTTCTCCTTGCCTACCCTTTCTGGATTAATCTACTATTTGGCGCTCCATTTTATTTTCTTGACTGACTTCTTCCTCTTGACTCTGTGTGCCTGTGTTCTCTAGGGCTAACATTATGCTGTGGTTTACATTTTCATGTGTGTTATTGTCTGCTATTTCTCCCTTTCTGGAAAGAGGAGTTGTAGCTTAGACTTCTCTCATACTCTTCACTATTCACTCATTTTTCAACATATTACTGTGAAACATCTACTATGTACAGGGACCATCTAGGTATTGGAACACACCTGTGAACAAGACAGACATGAAGCCACAGTAAGTGGGGAAGTTTTCCCAGAGGAAGAAATATCTGAACTGAACCTTGAAGCCCAACAGGAACCAGCTAAGTGAAGGGGGGATATTAGATTGTTCCAGGTTGTGGCAATGGTGAGTACAAAGACCCAGAGGCAGAAGCAATTGGCAGTTTGTTCAGGGAGCAGTAAGACGTTCAGCGTGGCTGGGGTGCAATGTTAGGTGGTGCAAATGGAGTGTGGAGTGCAATGCAGGTTGCTAAGAAGCTTAGGGAATCCCTGTTTGGTAACTTCTGATTTTTTCATTGAATTGGGAATCTAGAGCCTAGTCTGTAGTATTCATGTCATTACATTCATTAATTGAGTGATTGAAGAGATTTTGAGCAGAATTATTGCCTATAAAACACGTGCCCCCTCCAGCTGTCTATAATGCCTCAGTTTCCATTTTGGGGGATTTGTCTTTTTGAGATGAAGATGTTTTGCTTTTCAAATTCTGTTGTAAGAAAGAATATATTATTCCAGAGGAGCGCTTCCTGTAACATAATATAAGCAATAGATTTTCTAGGGTTGTTGGAGAAGAGAGGCGCCTCAGCTGACCTGCGTCTAGACTGTCTGGATGAGATGGTGCCACCCGTTTACATAGACTCTTTTCCCCAGCTTTATTGAGATACAATTGACATATGATATTGTAAAAGTTTAAGGTATACAATGTGTTGATTTGGTACATGTATATATTGCAACAATTCTACCCAGTCACATAATTACTATTTCTCTTTTGAGGTGAGAGCATTTAACATTTACTCCTTTAGCAACTTTCAAGCATATAATACAGTATTGTTAACTATAATCACCATTACATTGGATCCCCAAAATTTATTCATCTTATCACTGGAAGTTTGCATCCTTGGACCAACATCTCCCCATCTCCCCCACCTGCAGCCCCTGGCAATCACCATTCTACTCTCTGTTTCTGTGAGTTCAGCTTTTTTAGATTCCACGTATAAGTGATATCATACAGTGTTTATCTTTCTCTGTCTGACATTTCATTTAGCATAATGTCCTCAAGGTCCATCCATGCTGTCTCAAAGGGACAGATTTCCTTCTTTCTCATGGCTGAATAATATTCCATTATACATATGTATATAAATATATGTATGTATCTATATGTATGTATATGTACACACACACCACATCTTCTTTATTCTTTCACCCATAGATGGACACTTGGGTCATTTCTACATCTTGGCTATTGTGCTGCAGTGAACATGGGGGTACAGATATTTCTTCAAGATCCTCATTCCATTTTCTTTGGATACATGCCCAGTACTGGAATTGCTGGATCATATTGTAGATCTATTTTTACTTTATTGGGGGACCTCCATATTGTTTTCCATAGTGGCTGTACCAATTTACATTCCCACCAACAGTGCGCAAGATTCCCTTTTCCCCAAGTCCTTGCCAGCACTTGTTTTCTCTCACCTTTTTGATGGTAGCCCTTCCAATAGGTGTGAGGTGATGTCTGCTGTGCTTTTGGTTTGCTTTCCCCGATGATTAGTAATGCTGAGCACCCTTTCATGTATCTGTTGGCCGTTGTATATCTTCGCTGGAAAAGTGTCTATTCAGCTCCTCTGCCCATTTTTTAATCACAAGGGTGTGTGTGTGCGTGTGTGGGTTTTGCTAGTGAGTTGTATGAGTTCCTTATATATTTTGGATATTAACCCGTTATCAGGTATATTATTTAAAAATTTTTCTCCCATTCCGTAAGTTGCCTTTTCACTTTGTTGATTGCTTCTCTTGCTGTGCAGAAACTTTCAATTTGATGTAGTCCCTCAATTATTTTTGCTTTTTATTTTGCTTGTGCTTCTGGTATCATATTAAAAGAAATTGTTGCCAAGAACAATGTCAAAGTGCTTTTCCCCTATTTTCTTCCAGGAGTTTTATGGTTTAAGGTATTATGTTTAAGTCTTTAATCCATTTTGAGTTAATTTTGCCAGTGGTGTAAGATAGAGGTTAATTTCATTCTTCTGCATGTGATTATCCCGTTTCCCCAACACCATTTATTAAAGAGACTATCCTTTCCCCATTAAGGATTCTTGACTCCTATGTGATATATTAGTTGACTGTATATGTAAAGGTTTATTTCTGGGCTCTCAATTCTGTTCTATTGGTCTATGTATCCATTTTTATACCAGTACCATACTGCTTTGATTACTATAGCTTTGTCCTAGACCTTGAAATCAGGAAGTGTCATGCCTCCAGCTTTGTTCTTTCTTAGGACTGCTTTGGCCATTCAGAGTCTTTTGTGGTTTCATACAAATTTTAGGATTTTTTTCTATTTCTGTGAAAAATGCCATTAGAATGTTGATAGGGATTGAACTGAATCTGTAGATGGCTTTGGATTGTGTGGACATTTTCACAGTATTTTTTCGGTCCCTGAACATAGGATATCTTTCCATTTGTTTGCATCTTCAATTTCTTTCCTCAAAGTCTTGTAGTTTTCAGTGTACAGATCTTTCACCTCCTTGGTTAAATTTATTCATAAGTATTTTATTGTTTTTGATGCTATTGTGAATGGGATTGTTTTCTTTATTTCTTTTTCAGATATTTTGTTGTTAGTGTATAGAAACACAACTGATTTCTATATGTTGAGTTTTTATCCTGCAACTTTACTGAATTCATTGATTAGTGCTAATAGGATTTTTGGTGGAAACTTTAGGATTTCACAATATATGTAAATCAAACCGTCATGTTGTATGTCTTAAACTTATACAGTGATATATCAATTATTTCTCAATAAAACTGGAAAAAAGGAATATTTTCTATATATCATACACCTGCAAACAGAAACAATTTTCCTTCTTCCTTTACAATTTGGATGCCTTTTTTTTCCTTTCTTGCATAATTGCTATGGCTAAGACTTCCAGTACTGTGGTGAATGAAAGTGTGAGAGTGGGCATCCTTGTCTTGTTCCTGATCTTAGATGAGAAGTTTTCAACCTTTCACCATTGAGGATGATGTTAGGTGTGAGCTTGTTGTATACAGCCTTTATTATGTTCAGGTGCATTTCTTCTATACCCAATTTGTTGACAGTTTTTATCACGGACAAATGTTGTATTTTGTAAAATGCTTGTTCTACATCTATTGAAGTGGTAATATGATTTTTATCTTTTATCCTATTAATATGGTGTATCACATTTATTGATTTACGTGTAATAAACCATTCTTGCATCACAGGGATAAATCCCGCTTGATCATAGCATATGATCCTTTTAATGTGCTGTTGAATTCAGTTTGAAAATATTTTTCTTGAGAATATTTGCATCTATATTCAGAGATATTGGCCTGTGGTGTCTTTTTTTTGGCAATGTCCTTGCCTGGCTTTCGTATCAGGGTGATGCTGGCTTCATAAAATGATTTTGCGAATATTTCCTCCTCTTCAACATTTTGGAAGACTGTGAGAAGAATTGGCATTAACTCTTCTTCAAATGTGTGGTGGAATTCCCTAGAGAAACCATCAGATTCTGGGCTTTTCTTTGTTGGGAGGTTTTTGATTACTGATACAATGTTTTTACTAGTAATCGGTCTGTTTAGGTTTTCTATTTCTTCATGAATCAGTCTTAGAAGGTTGTATGTTTCTATGAATTTACCCATTTCTTCTTGGTTATCCTATTTGTTGGTGTATAATTGTTCGTAGTGGTCTTTTATGATCTTCTGTAGTTCTGTGATGTCAGTTGTAATGTCTACTCTTTCTTTTATGATTTTATTTATTTGAGTCTTTCTTTTTTTCTTAGTCTAGCTAAAAGTTTGTCAATTTTGTTTGTCTTTTCAAAAAACCATCTCTTAGTTCCATTGCTCCTTTCTGTTGTTTTTCTGGTCGCTATTTCATGTATTTCTGCTCTGATCTTTGTTATCTCCTTCTTTCTGCTAATTTTGGGCTTAGTTTGTTCTTTTTTTAGTTCTTTGAGGTGAAAAGTTAGCTTGTTTATTTGAGATCTTTCTTTTTTAATAATGTAGGAGTTTATCACTATAAACTTCCCTCTTGGAACTACTTTTGCTGCATCTCATAGGTTTTTTTTTTTTTTGAGTTCATAGTAGTTTACATCATTGTGAAATTTCAGTTGTACATTATTTCCTGTGTGTCACCACATTAGTGCTCCCCTTCACCTCCTGTGTTCACCCCCCACCTCCTTTCCCCTGGAAACCACTGAACTGTTTTCTTTGTCCATGTGCTTGTTTATATTCCACATATGAGTGAAATTATCTAGTGTTCGTCCCTCTCAGTCTCACTTATTTTGCTAAGCATAATTCCCTCCAGGTCTTTCCATGTTGTTGCAAATGGGATGAATTTGTCTTTTTTATGGCTGAGTAGTATTCCATTGTATATATATACACCACATCTTTATCTGATCATCAGTCAATGGACACTTGGATAGTTTCCAAGTCTTGGCTATTGTGAATAGTACTGCAATGAACATGGGGTGCATATGTTACTTTGGATTGCTGATTTCAAATTGTTTGGGTAGATACCCAGTAGTGAGATAGCTGGGTCATATGGTATTCCTACTTTTAGTTTTTTGAGGAGTCTCCATACTGTTTTCCGTATTGGCTGCACCAGTTTGCATTCCCACCAGCAGTGTATGAGGGTTCCCTTCTCTCCACACCCTCTCCAACATTCATTATTTTTAGTCTTAGTGATTATAGCCATTTTAACAGGCATAAGGTGGTATCTTAGTATAGTTTTGATTTGCATTTCCCTGATGATTAGTGATGTTGAACATCTTTTCCTGTGTTTATTGGCCATCTGTATATCTTCTTTGAGAAAATGTCTGTTCATATCCTCTGCCCATTTTTGTTTTTTTATTGTTCAGTTGTGTGAGTTCCTTACATATTATGCAGATTAACCCCTTGTCAGATATATGATTTGCAAATATTTTCTCCCAATTTGTGGGTTGTCTTTTTTGTTTTGATCCTAGATTATTTTGCCTTGCAGGAGCTTTTTAGTGTGATGAAGTCCCACTCGTTTATTTTTCCTTTTGTTTCCCTTGTGTGAGAGGACATGGTATTTGAAAAGATCCTTTTAAGTTCGATGTCAAAGAGTGTACTACACGTATTATCTTCCAGGAGTTTTATGGTTTCAGGACTTCAAGTCTTTGATCCATTTTGAGTTTATTATTGTGTGTGGCATGAGATAATGGTCTACTTTCATTCTTTTGCATGTGGCTGTCCAGTTTTCCCAACACCATTTATTGAAGAGACTATCTCTTCTCCATTGTATGTTCTTGGCACCTTTGTTGAAGATTAGCTGTCCGTATATGTGCAGTTTTATTTCTGGGCTCTCAGTTCTGTTCCATTGATGTGTGTGCCTGTTTTTGTGCCAGTACCATGCCATTTTGGTCACCATGGCTTTGTAGTGCATTTTGAAGTCAGAGATTGTGATGCCTCCAGCTTTGTTCTTTTTTTCTCAGTATTGCTTCAGCAATTTGGGGTCTTTGGTTACCCCATATGAATTTTAGGATTCTTTGTTCTATTTCCGTGAAGAATGTCATTGGGATTCTGATTGGGATTGCAGTGAATCTGTAGATTGTTTTGGGTAGTATGGACATTTTAACTATGTTTATTCTTCCAATCCATGTGCATGGAGTCTCTTTCCATCTCTTTATGTCATCATCTATTTCTTTCAATGATGTCTTTTAATTTTCATTGTATAAGTCCTTCACCTCCTTCGTTAAATTTATTCCTAGGTACTTTATTCTTTTGTTTGCGATTGTAAATGGAATTATATTCTTGAGTTCTCTTTCTGTAAGTTTTTTATTACAGAAATGCAACTGATTTTTGTAAGTTGATTCTGTACCCCTCGACTTTACTGCAGTTGTTAATTATTTCTAATAGTTTTCCAATGGATTCTTTGGGGTTTTCCATATATAAGATCGTGTCATCTGCAAATGGTGAGAATTTCACTTCTTCACTACCTATTTGGATTCCTTTTATTCCTTTCTCTTGCCTAATTGGTCTCGCCAAAACCTCCAGTACTATGTTGAATAAGAGTGGTGATAGAGGGCATCCTTGTCTTGTTCCTGTTGTCAGAGGGATTGCGTTCAGTTTTTCCCCATTGAGTATGATGTTGGCTGTGGGTGTGTCGTATATGACCTTTATTATGTTGAGGTAATTTCCTTCTATCCCCCTTTTGTTAAGAGATTTTATCATAAATGGCTGTTGGATCTTGTCAAATGCTTTCTCTGCATCTATTGAGATGATTATGTGGTTTTTATTCCTCATTTTGTTGATGTGGTGTATCATGTTAATTGATTTGCAAATGTTGAACTATCCCTGTGTCCCTGGAATAAATCCCACTTGATCATGATGTATGATCTTTTTGATGTATTGCTGTATTTGGGTTGCCAAAATTTTGTTGAGGATTTTTACATCTATGTTCATCAGCAATATTGGCTTATAGTTTTTCTTTTTGTGTTGTCCTTGTCAGGCATTGGTATCAGAGTGATGTTGGCCTCATAGAATGCATTAAGAAGCGTTCCATATTCCCTAATTTTTTGGATTAGCTTTAGAAGGATAGGTATTATAATCCTCTCTGAAAGTTTGGTAGAATTCCCCAGGGAAGCCATCTGGTCCTGGGCTTTTATTCTTTGGGATGCTTTTGATTGCTGTTTCAATCTCTTTACTTGTGATTGGTCTATTCAGATTATCCATTTCTTCTTGATTCAGCTTTGGGAGGTTGTAAGAGTCTAATAATTTATTTCCTCTAGATTGTCCATTTTGTTGGCATATAATTTTTTGTAGCATTCTTTTATAATCTGTTGTATTTCTGTGGTATCCATTGTTATTTTTCCTCTTTCATTCTAATTTTATTTATCTGAGCTTTCTCTTTTTTTTCTTTGTAAGTCTGGCTAGGGGGTTGTTAATTTTGTTTATCTTCTCAAAGAACCAGCTGTTTGTTTCATTGATCCTTTCTACTGCCTTTTTTGTTTCAATAGCATTTGTTTCTGCTCTTATTTTTATTATTTCTCTCCTTCTGTTAACTTTGGGCTTTGTTTGTTCTTCTTTTTCTAATTCAGTTAAGTATAGTTTGAGATTGCTTATTTGGGTTCTTGTTTGTTAAGGTGAGCCTGTATTGCGATGAATTTCCCTCTTAATACAGCTTTTGCTGCACCCCACAGGTTTTGATATGTTGTGTTTCCATTTTCATTTGTTTCAAGATATTTTTTAAAATTTCCCTTTGATTTCTTCTTTGACTTATTTGTTGTTCAGAAATGTGTTGTTTAATTTCCACATATTTGTGAATTTTCCAGCTTTCCTCTTGTTATTGATTTCTAATTTCATACCATTGTGGTCTAAAAAGATAGTTGGTATGATATCAACATTCTTAAATTTGTTAAGACTTGTTTTTTGATCTATGATGATCTATCCTGGAGAATGTTCTGTGTGCATTTCAGAAGAATGTGTATCCCACTGCCACTGGATGGAATGTTTTGCATGTGTTTGTTAAGTCCATTTGGTCTAAAGTATGTTCAAGTCCAATGTTTCCTTGTTGATTTTCTATCTGGATGACCTATCTAATGTTGAAAGTGGGGTGTTGAAGTCCTCTAGTATTATTGTATTACTGCCTATTTTTCCTTTCAGATCTGTTAGTATTTGCTTAATATATTTCAGTGCTCCAATATTGGGTGTACATATATATTTACTATTATTGTATCTTCTTGATGAATTGACCCCTTTATCGTTATGTAATAACCTTCTTTAACTCTTGTTATAGTTTTCAGCTTGAAGTCTATTTTTTTTTTGTTTTGCTTTAAGTGTGACTACCTCTGCTCTCTTTTGGTTTTCACTTATAGGGAATAGCTTTTTCCATCCCTTCACTTCGAGCCTATGTGTGTCCTTAAAGCTGAAATGAGAGTCTTGTGGGAAGCATATAATTGGGTCTCATTTTTTTAAATCCATCAAGCCGCTCTGCCTTTTTATTCAAGGATGCAATCTATTTACATTAAGAGTAGTCGTTGCTAGGTAAGGACTTACTAATGTTGCCTTATTGTTTTCTGGCTATTTAGTAGTTTCCTTGTTCTTTTCTTCCTCCCCTGCTGCCTTCCTTTGTGAATTAATGATTTTCTGTAGTGGTATGCTTCAGTTCCCTTCTCTTTATCTTTTGTGAATCTACTTTAGGTTTTTGCTTTGTAGTTAACATGAGGCTTACATAAAGCATCTTATAGACATAATATTCTATTTTATGCTGATAACTTAATTTTGATTGCATACAAAAGCTATACCCTTTTAATCTCCCCCTTTTATATTTTTGATATCACAATTTACCTCTTTGTATATCATGCATTCATTCACAAATTATTGTGGCTATAGTTATTTTTAATACTCTTGTCCTTTAACCTTTATACTAGAATTGAGTGGTTAAAATGCCTTAGAGTATTCCGGATTTGACCATATACTTACCTTTACCAATGTGTTGGCTATTTTCATATGTTTTTATGTTACTAATTGGTGTCCTTTAATTTCAACCCGAAGAACTCCTTTCAGCATTTCTTGTAAGGCAGGAACATGGTGATGAGCTCCCCCAGCTTTTGTGGGAAAGTGTTTATTTCTTCTTTATTTCTGAAGGGTAACTTTCCCAGATAGAATATTTTTGGTTGGCAGTTTTTTTCTTTCAACTGTTTGAATATATCATCCCACTCTCTCCTGGCCTGCAAGGTTTCTGCTGAGAAATTCGTGTCTAGCCTTATGAGGGTTCCCTTGTAAGTTACAAGCTTTTTCTCTTGCTACTTTTAAGATTCCCTGCATTTGATTTCTAACAGTTTTCTTATAATGTGTCCTGGAGAGCAGCTCTTTAAGCAGCATTTGTTTGGTGACCTAGGAGCTTCATGAACTGGGACATCCAAACCTCTCCCCAGATTTGGGACGTTCTCAGCCATTATTTCTCTAAATAAGCTTTCTACTCCCTCTTCCTCTCTTCTCTTTCTGGAACTGCAATAATTTTAAAATTAATTCTTCTGATGGTATTCCATAGGTCATGTTGATTTTCTTCCCTCTTTTCATTCTTGTTTCTTTGTTCTCCTCTGACTGGATATTTTCCAAGTTCTTTTCTTCTAACTCACAGATTCTCCTTGCTGTTGATACTCTTGATTACAGTTTTCACTTCATTTGTTGTATTCTTCAACTCAAGTATTTCCTTTTAATGATGTCTTTCTCTTTGCTAAACTTT
Source organism: Equus asinus (assembly GCF_041296235.1). Taxonomy (NCBI): domain Eukaryota; kingdom Metazoa; phylum Chordata; class Mammalia; order Perissodactyla; family Equidae; genus Equus; species Equus asinus. The sequence continues at coordinate 16,249,127 of NC_091817.1, read as the reverse complement.
TCATTTTGCTCACGTATTGTTTTCCTGATTTGGTTGAGTTGTCTTTCCGTGTTTTCTTGTAGCTCATTGAGTTTTCCTTAAACAGTTACAGATCTTCCTCAGCTTATAATGGGGTTACATCATGATAAACCCATTTTAGTTGAAAATATCATAAACAGAAAGTGCATTTAATATACCTCACCTGCTGAACCTCATAGCTTACCCTAGCCTACCTTAAACATGCTCAGAACACTTACATCAACCTACACTTGGGTAAAATCATCTAACACAAAGCCTATTTTATAATAAAGTGTTAAATATCTCATGTAACTTATCAAATACTTTACTGAAAGTGAAAAACAGAATGGTTTTATATGTCCAAAATGGTTGTAAGCATATCAGTTCTTTACCCTGTGATCACATGGCTGGTTGGGAGCTGTGGCTTGCCATTGCTGACCAGCATTGTCAGAGAGTATTGTACTGCAAATCACCAGCTGAGGAAAAGATCAAAATTTGAAGTACAGTTTCTATTGAATGCATATTGATTTCACACCATCATAAAGTTGAACCATCGTAAGTCAAGGACCATCTGCGTTTTGAATTTATCAGGTGATTTCCATGTCTTTGGGATTGGTTAACGGAAGACTGTTGCTGTCCTTTGGTGGTGTCACGTTCCTTGAAGTTTTGCACTGCTGTCTTTGCGTCTGAAGTGCAGTCACCCCTCCAGTCTTTACTGACTGCTTTTGAGAGAGAAGTACCTACTGTCAACCCTGCTAGGGATTCTGAGGCTTCCTCAGACCTTCTATGGATTCATCTGCTCCATGCTTCTTGCTCTGTCTTGTGACAGAATTCTTAAGCTTGCATGCTTTCTCTCCATCCTGCAACACACCAAGCCAGGTGCGGACAGCCTCCCTTTTGTTTTTCCAAAGCTGGCACTAAAGCTCAAGTTTATGGTCTCTCCCTGGCCCAGAGATTTGCACCAGCTTTCTGTGCATACTCACTAGTTGTCTGCCAAGGCTCACTCTTGCTGCTGCCATTGGGATGCTCAGAGGCAGCCGGTGACAGGGTGGGCAGCATGTGTAGGTGTGATGAGCAGAGTGCTGAGGGTGCCCATGGGCCAGTTTTGGGCATCCATGGGTCCAGTGGCTTGTGGGCAGGCTTCCTGATGGAGTTTGTGATGAAATTAGTAGGGTTTGTGTTTAATGCCCTCCAAGAGTCCTATTTGCCACTCTTCCAACCTCTTCTTGCTCCCCCCTGACTAGTCATGTAGCCCACAGTTCAGTTCTCTGGATGTGGTGAAAGAGAAATGGGCTTCTATGTTGGTGTCTTGCACAGCTGGGGAAGCTGGGTGCTCACTCATATGCTTTCACACTTCTCTACTGGAAGCTGGACTTCCCCAAAGCTTCTCTCATCCATGGGTGACTGTCTAAGACAGTGTTTTCTAGGGGCTCCTGGACCATGGCTGAGAGGGACTAGAGCCGGTTCACGGGCCACATCCAGGTCCACATCTGGGACTGAGGTCTGTATGCATATTACCTGATGCATGCGTGGGTGAAACTCCTTCCACGTCCTTTGGCATATGGTGTTGGATCCCACAGCTCCCAGAAAGGCACTTTTGTTCATGGATGGGTGCCAAATTGTAGTCATTGGGCATGGGTGGTGGGAAACGTGAATGAGGGAAATCTTAATCAGCCGTGAAGCTGACGTCGCTACTACTCTTGAGTAAGTTTCTTTCCCTCTCTGGGCCTCTGTTTCATCTTCTGTACAATGAGGAGTTTGTAAAAGATTGCATCTGAAGACACTTTCAACTCTGACATGCCATGGGTTTATCAACCATTAAAATCTTTATGGGAGTTGGTTTATTTGATGTTCTAGCCATTAGGCCTGCAGAGAGAATTCACGGGATAGGACCCTCATTTATTTGTAATACTGAGGCCTCTGGTTACAAATGATAGCAACCAATTCAAGATAGTTTATGTAACAAAGCAGAATTTATCTATAGGATATGGGAAGGGGGATGTCATGGCACCCAGGGGAAAGAATAGAGTTGGGACTCAGGAAAGGGTTGGAACAAGGGGTAGGAAAACCTTTAAGGACTGTTCTCTCTTTTTCAGGTTTAGGTGATTTGTGAGTAGGGTGGTTGGTTTATGGATTGGACAGGTGCTCCAACAAATTTCCTCTCCACCTGGATTGTTAGTTTTCCTTTTAGGGGGTGGTCACAGAAGTGGGAGGAATGTGGGATTGTTCAGATGTGCCTTGTCCTGACATGCGGCCTCGTTGAAGTTCTCTGACCCTTGGGTATGGCGCAGGGGTATTTAGATGTACGAGTTCCTGGGTATCTGAGAGAATAAGGGAGAAAAAGTGGTGTGTGTGTGATGAAATTCACCCTGGATCACACTAAGACAGCAAATCCAGCTTCTTGGGGATCTTTTGCCAGACTTGGCCTTAGGCTTGGCCATGGGCTGGCTCCTGACAGGAAACCTATAATAGGCTTTTCTGCTCCCAGTCAACCCAAAAGGGGAAAGAAGAGGGACTGAATGTCTTTGCTAAAAAGGAAGTCTCATGCTGGAGTTGAGGGATGTGGCAGGGCTTCTGGCCACAGTCTCCCATAACTGTGGAAAGCTAATTGGTGAAACCAGCTCTGAGAGATTGGAGCAAGGGAGCTGGTCTGGATGGAGTAGAGGAGTCCTGATCCTACTCCAGAGTATCCTCATCTCTCTGCTGCAGAGTGAAGGTGTCCATAGTTCAAGAGCCCAGGGGTCCAGACTACTATCAGGATGGTGGGTGAAGGCCCCTACCTCATCTCAGATCTGGACCGGCGAGGCCAGCGGAGATCCTTTGCAGAGAGATATGACCCCAGCCTGAAGACCATGATCCCATTGAGACCCTATGCAAGGTAAGCCAGGAGGAAGATTGGAGGGAGCCCAAGGCAGAACCTCCAGGAATGGTTTCCAGTTTATCAGGAGAGTGGTCACTACCTCTGCTCCCCATGCTGCTGCTCTATATGCTTGTCCTTTTGTCTTTCCATGCATCCATCCATCCATTCAACCATCCATCCATTTATTCATTTACTGACCACACACTTCTTGACTCCTCCTGTCGTTTGGTGAGAGGGAGAAAATAGCTAATGCTTAAGGAGAGCTTTCCACGTGCCAGGACCTGTCCAAGTGCTTTATAAACGTCCTCTCATTCACTCCTCACAGTCACCCTGAAGGTACTGTTATTATCTTTGTCTTAGGGTAAGGAAGTGAGGCCCAGAGAAGTTAAGTAACTTGCCCAAAGTTACTCAGACAGATTTTGCTATATAACAAACCACCTCAATGCTTAGTAGCCTAAAACAATTACCATTTATTTAGCTTACCATTTTATGGGTGGGTCAGCAACTTGGACTTAGTCTAGTTGAGTGCTTCATCTGGTCTTGACCAGGCTTACATATGCATCTACAGGTCAGGAAGGTGGCTTTGCTTCTGAGGGTTGGCTGGGCTGTTGACTGGTACAGTGGGGGCAAGTGGACCACAGGGTTGTCACCCTCCAGCAGGCTAGCCTGGGCTTGATCACGTAGTAACGCAGCAGGCTGCCAAGAGGGGGAATCAAAGTACATAGGGCTTTTTGAGACTCAGGCTCATAACTGGTACACCATTTTTTCCCACTACATTCTCAGTCATAGCAAGCCACAAGTCAGACCAGATTCACGGTATGAAGAAACAGACTCGACCTCTTGATGAAAGGAGCTGCAAGGACACATTCTAAGGGCCCCGAAACAGACAGTGAGAAGAGGCATGGCATACATTTGAGATGGGGCGCTGTCAACATGAGCCTGAGCTTGTACAACACTGTCCTCCGTAGCTGAGATCAGAGGTGGATGTGACGAGTCTGTGACTCAGGGCATCTTGACAGCATCTTTTACAGATGGAAAGCTCTTGCAGGGCCTGGAATATGATCAACACTCAGTAACTGAGTAGATAATACTCTGTGTCTCTGACTTTTATTCCATCTTAGGTGGTTAATTCCTCAAGGGCAAAAACATGTTCTTTTCCTCGTTCTTCTTTTCTTCTTCCTCTTCCTCCTTTTCTCCTTTCCCCTTCCTTTCACCTCCCCCGCCCTCCTTCTTTATCTGCTACCTGATATTTATGTAGCACTTTACATGTATTAATCCATTCCACCCTCACAATAAACCGTGAATTTGCCTCCAGCTCTTGGCTCCTGGGGAAGCCTCACCCCCACTGCGGCACACCCTGCTCCGGACCTTCCGCATCCTCCTGAGAGCACACGACACGCACCCAACTCCTCTGACAGTCAGCACCCAGGTCTCCATTTCCTCACAGCAAATGGAGCAGGTGTCCTCTTTCCCATGGGATGGTCAGGAGTCTCCAACCTTGGTAAATGTTCTCCAACTGGCTCACTGAAAGAATTCCCTGGTTGTAGCATTTATCAGTTTTTAGGGGGTAAATACTTCTACCATGGCTGATTTTAAGCTACTAATGTGATGTCCCTGAGGGCAAAGTTGGGAAGAGATGCTCCATAGCACCCTATTGTACATGGTATTTCCACCACACACGTACGATAGACTTAGATGATCAAAAGAGCATAGATGCCAGTAAAATAATTAGGAAGTGATGAGTTTTGAGTATTTAATGCCTTTGTTTTTAAGATAATTTATTTGAATTATATAATCTAGTTTATAATATTGGCTGTGTTTAACAACTGATTTGCAAAATTTTTGAAAATTTAGCGATCGCCTCTTTCAAGCTGGTATGGCATGCTGCTGCTCGAAGTGCTGATGGCCGCGAGTCACAGGTTCTGAGAGCGGCTGTGGTTATTACTGCAGTTACGAATTCAAGTCAGGGACTCAGGGCAAGGACTCCAGTGTCCTGGAACGTTGAGCGTCTCATTTGTCTCAGGTTGGCGCCCAACCCCATAGACGATGCAGGGCTTCTCTCCTTCGCCACGTTTTCCTGGCTCACACCAGCCATGGTCAGAGGCTACAAGCACACGCTGACTGTGGACACCCTGCCCCCGCTGTCGCCGTATGACTCATCTGACACCAACGCCAAAAGGTACCAGGATTTGCTTGGGTCACCTCTGGAGGGGAGCCCACCCTAGGTAGGGGCCTGTGAGCCCTTTTGTGTGCCCATTTCCCTGGTATGGAAACTGACACCCATGAATCCTGGTGGCCCTTCTCAGGCTCTGCTCAGGTGGCTGCTCTCTGAGATGGGGGCAGGGCTGACTATACTTCTGGGTCCAAACTCTTGGGAGGTAAGGATTGGGGAGAGCTGGTGGGTAGAAAGTTCTGCTTGCGAGCTATGGCCTGAGGCTGAGGACCATATGGCAAGGCTGTGAGCAGTTTGTAGGAGCACTACGGCAGGACAGCGGTGGAAGGGTCTCACTCTGCTCGTGCTGCTCCGACCCCCCAGCTGCTGCACACGGTTCCAGGTGTCAGGTTTTGTTTCACTGTAAAAATCATTGTTGGACTTTTATATTATGAAGTACGTCTAGAGTGAACCAACGAAACTGCCAACGTGTGACAATTTTGACCTGCAAAAATGTAAATTTCATTGGTTCAACCTAATTCACGTTCACTACAAAAGTGTTAGGGCAAGGGAGGTTCCAGCAGGAGAGTCCCCACCATGCTCCCACTCCGCTCCACGGAAGTGGGCACCGCTAAATGCTCTGCGCTTCTGTCCAGAATCGTTTCTACTCTGATTAAGCGCATCCTGTGCTACCACCTTCCGCAGATCAATGCCTCTTCTTCTTCCGGCCTTCTCACAGGGTCATGTTTTTTTCCTTTATACAAAAAATGAAGTGTGCTAGATAATGGTTAACTATTTTGCTATTTTCAGTTAAGAGTTTATCAAGACTTCCATATCAGCACAAAGACATCAACTCCACTCTAACAGCTGTGCTAAACTCTGAGGTTCTGATGAACCACGATGTCTTAAACGCTGGAAGGGTCTCAAAGCCCTCTCCCTGTGTTTACTTCTTCTGGAACCCCCGTTCTTTGTCCACATGAGGTAAATAAAGTACAAGGCCTAGCCTGGAGTCTATGCTTAAAGGCCTAGGAGTTTCAGTCACGGTCTTGCAATTGCTTCCACGGCTGTGCTTCTGCTCCTCTGTGCCCTGCAGGAATCTCAGGCAGTGGCACTTTGTACAACGCACAGTCTGGAGAAGTTGGCAGTGAGCCTGGAGAAAAAGGGACCAGACCATTGGGGAGGACTGGATTTTCCTTCTACCTCTCTGGCCAGGACTTACTTCTCTGTCTGTTTTTAACGTTTCCTTCCATCCACCCCAAACAAATGAGGTCCTCTTCTCTTCCATGCTATGTTTTGCTCCCAGGTGATCTTATCCACTCCAAGGCTTAAACACCAGACACACGCTGATGCCCTGAATAACACACTGTTTTCAGTCCATGCCTCCCTTCTAGACTCAGAACTCGTACACCCAGCATCCAACTGGACAGCTGCACTTGGATAACTCACAAGCATCTTAGATCTCAAGCAAATCTATGCACACAGTGGGTCAAGCCAGAAAACTGGGATCCTTGATTCTCCTTCTCCTTTTCTCCCCATCTAATTCATCAGTAAATCCTATTGTCCCTCCGTCTGCCTTTCCTTAAATCCAGCGTTAAGCCACTGCCACTACTCACCTGGATGCCAACACCACCTACTGTGGTCGCCCTGCTTTTGCCTTGGCTCCTCCCACAATCCACCATTCTCACAGCAGCCAGAATGTTTTTTTAGATATGTAAAATGATCCTGTCACATTGGCTTAAAAACTTGCCATGACCTCCTTTGCACTCGGAATGAAATCTAAACTCCTTCCTGAGAACTACGAGGCCCCGTGAGATTTGGCCCTGCGTGGCCTCCGGTGTCACGCCAGCCCTTCTTCACCCAGCACACCCCTGTTACACGGGCCTTTTTCGGATCTTTGATATGGACAAACTCCTCCGCGCTCTGCAGGAGAGTTTTCTCGTGATTTGCCTGTTGTCTCTGTCTTTTTCTCAGAACTGGTACTATGCAAGAGGTGGGCAGCAGGAGCAGGAAGTGAAGGCCTGGAAGCACGCAGATGCCAGGTGCCAGCTCCTGCTTGCGTTGGGGCCTTCCCTCCTGCTCACCGTGCCCCATCCACCCTGCGAAGGAAGAAAGGAGAGCCAACGTTGCTCATCTGAAGCCACCGCTGCCTGGGATGAGGGTTGTGCTGAGCATCCTTGCAAGAGTCTGTCCCTTAGAGTAGCTTCAAATAGCAAATGGAAATTTAAGTCCTTTTCTTCCTTCTTGTTCTCTCATCACAGATTTCGAATCCTTTGGGAGGAAGAGGTAGAAAGGATGGGTCCTGAGAAAGCCTCTCTGGGCCGCGTGTTCTGGAAATTCCAGAGGACACGTGTTTTGATGGATATAGTGGCCAACATCCTGTGCATTATTATGGCAGCTATAGGGCCGGTGAGTAGGGGTAGCCCTTCTTTTGCCTTGTCTCCTAGGTCCCCAGACTGGCAAACAATGTCGTTAGTTACTTTCTCTATGAGCTGGTAGGTTTAGTACATTGTCATTATCTTTGAGCTCCTTGGGGGAGAATTTTCATAAAGCTAATCTTTGTCAAGCACAGCAGCAGCCACTGAAGTTAATTTCAAAGTTTGCCTCATAAAGTCAGCTTGCTGACATTATGTAGGGCCTCCGCTGCCACCTCAAGCCCCAGTGGTCCTCTCCTCTCTCCACTGCACTGTTTTACAGACAGTTCTCATTCACCAAATCCTGCAGCACACCGAGAGCATCTCCAGGAATGTCTGGGTTGGCACTGGGCTCTGCATAGCTCTTTTTGCCACCGAGTTTACCAAAGTCCTCTTTTGGGCCCTTGCCTGGGCTATAAATTACCGCACGGCGATCCGGCTGAAGGTGGCCATCTCCACTCTGGTTTTTGAAAAGCTGGTGTCCTTCAAGACGCTGACACACATCTCTGTCGGTGAGGTAAGCTGGTTCAGAAGGAGTCTAATTTTAGAAAACTGAATCCTGAGTTTTCTGAATATGTGTGAGATGTGCTTCCTGGATGAAGCATCTGCCTTCCTTTTCTTTGTCAACGTCCCGCTTATTATGTCCTAGCTTCCTGCTAAGTCACGTGGTGAAAACTCAAAACACCAGAGGAATTCAGAGATAGCTGGAGAATTTGGAAAGGCTTCCCTGTTCCAGTTGGAACAGGGCTTAGGAGTGACCTCATCCAATCCCTTTCATTGTCCATGAGAGCACTGAAGCATACAGAACACACTATAGGCATTTAATAAAATTGATTGACCCATGGATCTGATCATTCTAATTGTGTACTATTTGGGATGCCAAAGCCATAATAAAGACCCTACCTGTTGGACTTCAGAGTTGACATTTTCTTAAGCCTTTAATCCTTAGCAACAAAATCCTCACTGTTTATACAAGAAAATTTCCCTAGTCGAGGGAACCCCAGGCAGTGTGAGGTAAGAGAAAGGCTCGCTTCTTTCTTACAATTGCTCTTTCAGTACATTCAAAGCATCCTGCATCAATCACGATTAGATACAGTTGCATACAACAGAAGACCCAAAATAACAGTGGATTAAATAAGATGAATTTACTTCACTCTATGTAAAAGGAGTCTGGAAGAGAGCAATCCAGGGCTTGTGTGGGGACTTCCAAATCTTTCTATCTTTCTCTACCACAGTCCTAGCACCTGACTCCCATATGGTTCAAGATGGATGCTGGAGATCCAGCCATGCCAACCATGATTCAGTTAGCTAGTAGGAGGAAGGAGAGAAGAAGAAAAGGACTATGTCTTCCAAGTTGAGTTGGCTCCCTATAGGCATTCATCCCAAAGGCCCATTTGACACTTTGGCTTATATCTCATTGCCCTTAACATAGTCACATGCCCACATGCCTCCCACAAAAGAGGCTGGGAAATGTAGTCCTTTAGCTGGGCATGTGGCTGCCCTGACTAAGCAGAGTTGTGCTAGTAAGGAAGGAGAGAGAGATACAGGATAGGCAGTAGCAGCCTCTCCAGCATGCTCCTGCATGGTAACAATACCCTTTATGTCTTTCTTCATGGATTCTCAGTTCTAAAAGACTGGCCTTTCCAAAGTCATACCAGAATGAGACCCACAAAACTTATGCTGGTGGTCTCCTGACAAGCCCCCTTCTCTCTTTAAGGCAGTTTTCCTCTTCTTTCCTCAGAGCCCTCAGCCATTCTGAAAGCCTTCGGTTGAGGAAATGTTTGGGTGATCTTTCTAAAGCTTGAACCTGTGTGCTTTCTTTCCAGGTGCTCAATATACTATCAAATGATAGTTATTCATTGTTTGAAGCTGCCTTGTTTTGTCCCTTGCCAGCTACCATCCCTATCCTAATGGTTGGTTGTGCGGTGTATGCCTTTTTCATTCTGGGGCCCACAGCTCTCATTGGAATATCTGTGTACATCATATTCATTCCCATCCAGGTAATGACAGGTCTTTGTAATTGTAAGTTCTTTACACTTGCATTTCTCACACACACTCTCGCTGAATTGGCTAGAAGGCTTTGTTTCCAGGGCATGGACCTGAAGCCTGTGCCCCCACCTTGTGCTCACAGATGTGCTTTCTTTTGCTGGCACAGTACAGTTTTGTTAAAAAAAAACTTCAATTTGAATGCCTTTGGGGAGGGGTCATGCTTCTTCAGTTTGTCAGTGTCCCCAGCGTGTCCCTTGCATCCTGGCAATTCTTGCATTTGTATCACCTGCTCCAGTGGTGTCCCCAGACCATATCAGCTGCCACAACTCATGGGGAGAACTTGACTGAGAATTTCAGGCCAACTTCTCTTAGAACTTTTCCTGGCATTTATACTCTGACCTCTGGATTTTTAGGCCAACTGTAACTCAGCAACTCTCTCTGAACACAGTGTTTGTACCTTGATTTCAGATGTTTCTGGCTAAACTCAATTCAGCCTTCCGAAGATCAGCAATTTCAGTGACAGACAAGCGAGTTCAGACAATGAATGAGTTTCTGACCTGCATCAAGCTGATTAAAATGTACGCCTGGGAGAAATCTTTTACCAACACCATTCGAGGTAGGATGAGCAGCAGCTTAAACAACCACTTATGCTGTAGAATGTGCTCTTCTAAGGGATTCTTAAGGTTCCTGGGGCCAGGCATTCCAGAAGGGGCCTGAGAAGACCCCCTGAGCTGCTCTGCAGCCTTTTTGAAGAATTACGGAGATTTTATAATAAACCCAGGCATCTGCTCTGGTGAACCCAAGGGCTTAGCAGGTGAGCGACATATGGTCACCTTTACTGGGGCATGAGGATGCTGGTACTGACCAGTTACCTTTTACAAAAATAATCCACTAAAACATTATGAGCAGGAGAAGAACTGTCTCAAGCAATTTCCTTGTCTTAGAAGATGTCTGCATGTACACAATCATACACTCACACTTACACGTATCTCCTCCCTGCCTGCCACAGCCTCACCGGGATTGGATGGCCCAAGGACTTGACATTCCTTGGGCAGATATGAGGATGCATATATAGCTGGATTTTTAAAAAGAGGATGTTAAAACTATTTCAATCAAATATAAATGCATATCTAATTGCGGGAACATTTACATAATTGCTGACACAGACTCAGGTGGTTGGCCGGTTAATGATCTGAACCGCTGTTAGAATTGACTCTCTGGACCCACAATTACACTTTTAGACCAGCATGTAATTGGGCCTGAAGTTGTGTATCCACGTTTTAGGGAGCGGCTTTAGAAAATCTTCTTCTGCGCTTGTCAAAGGAATTACCCCAGGTTGGGACACCAGTAGTCCTAAGGGACCCTCTTTGAACCCCAGAAATACTTCTTCACACACTGAACTCAGATCAATACAATTTATTTGACTTAATTAAATTTGACTCCATTTGACTTAATGCAATTTAACTCAAGTCAGTTTAATTCAATCAATATTTACCAAGTTCCTACTATGTGCTATGTGCAAGGCCATGAGACCTACACAAAATGATTAGGAAAAGGGTCTCTGCTTTTAAAATTAAGGGAGGATGCTAACTAAGCTCAAAAATAGCTGTAAGTTTCTTGGCTCTACCCCTAGAATATATCTGGAATCTGTCTGCTTCTCCTCATTCCACTGCCACCCTCATCCAAGCCAATTCTCTCCTTTCTGGACTGTGACAACTTCCAGATGCAACCCCTGCTTTCTTCCTTCCCCCCAAAATCCATTATGCACCCAGCATCCAGAGTGATCTTTTAAAAATGTCAATCAGATCCTGCCCTCCTTGCTAAAAAATCTTTAGTGGCTTCTTATCACATTTAGATTATTCAAATTTAGGACTTTTGAATGAAATCCAAATTCCTTCATATGACCTGTTAGGTGCAGCATGATCTGGCCCCTGCTGAGCTCTCTGACCTCATCACATCTTATCCTAACACTTGATAAGGCCCCTTGAGCGACGCAAAACTTCTGCCTGTTTTTAGAACAGCATCCATGCTCGTTCATGTCTCAGGATCTTTGCAGTTGCTGTTCCATCTACCTGGAATGCCTAGGATGTTCATGGTGGCTTTGTCTTGACGTTAGGTCTCCTCTGAATGTCACTGACTCAAATAGGGCTTCTTGACCACAGTGCTAAGGACTGTTTTCTATTTCGCAGATCTAAGGAAGAGGGAAAGAAAATTACTGGAGAAAGCTGGATTTGTCCAAAGTGGCAACTCAGCGCTAGCCCCCATTGCGTCCACCATAGCCATTGTTCTGACCTTCACCTGCCACGTCCTCCTGAGACGCAAGCTCACTGCCCCAGTGGTAAGAAGCACCCCGAGAGCCGGCCGCTCTTGCACCCACACTTCGGCAAGTGCCCCTCCTGACTTTTGCCTGGCGCTGGCATCAGCACACCCAATCACAGGGGCGAGGCCATGTCTCGACTTTTAAAAGGAGGCGCTTGGGCGGACAAGGAGCCCAGGATATCAGCAGTGATTCTCATTGGGTCTGTGGCAGGGCAGAAGTAGCAGCTAAGTTTGGAACACAGTTTTACGTTTGGAAAACAAAATTGAAACCAAATGAGCACTCGGTTGTTTTACTCATACATATACTACAAGAGGGGGGTTTGTAGACAGTCTCTGGGTGGGTGGAGTTGGAAGTATTGGGAGGGGCAGTGTGGTGTTAGGGTCAGAGCCCTCCCTTGTTTAAGTCCTGGTTGTATTACTTACCAGCTATGACTTACGGCAGCTCACGGAACCTCTCTTGCCTTGGTTTTATTGTGTCGATGGGGTGACAGTAGTCCCTGCGGCTGGCTGTGAAGCCTGAAGGAGCTCTTTTATGTAAAGCACGCTGAACAGTGCCTAGTGTGCAATCAATGCTGTGGAAGTGTTTGCTGCTCATATTGGTCTGATGCCCACTCAGGCCAGGCAAATTTGGGTTGAAACCCTCGGAGGAAGACTTGGGATGAATATGAGGTGCTCAGATTCTTGACAAGGGGGCCTGTGCATTCAAAGGTAAAGAAACTCTGAGGTAGAGGGAAGCTGGCCCCTGGCTGAAATAAAGAACCAAACAACTAAGATATTAAACCTAGTGTCTGAAGGGCAAGTGGTTGGAGGAAAGTTACCAAAGACAAGAAAAAGAGAGAGAGAATGAAATAAGCAAGTCTAGGTATGCATAGGAAGAGTGCACCCAACCAGGGATCTTCTGGGCAAAGAGGGGTGGCTGAGAAGGCAGGATGCTCTTGCCCAGCGTCTGTTGTGAGGTTGTCTGTCCCATTACTGCTCTGTTTCTTCAGGAGGTGCCTTTGACCTCTCAGGTTCGTCACACACAGGTTACTCCCAAGCACCCTAGGGGCTTGACCCCAGCCATGAACCAAAGCCAGAACGAATGGCAATGGTGTTCTGAAGGGGAGGATACCTGATTATTGTGACTGTGTTCTATGGTCCAAAACAAACATAAAATTTTTCCCCAGCAATACACCAAGCAAATTAATTTGAAACCAAATTGAGCACACACCATTGATATTTTCTAAATTGAAGATTTAGAAGAAAGCTAAACCAAAAACAAATTCCCTGAATGCAAGTCTCATATTTCTTTAAATTCAGAATCCCTTGCAGTTGCTTCCTCTGCCAGGGCCATGTCAGTGGGAGGTCGGCCCTGAGACCCTCGGTCACATCAGGAACACTGGGTGCTTTGTCAAACAAGGCCTGGGTTTTCTGAGCCAAGATGGTGCTTTGCGGCCTGGGGGAGCTGAGTTCTCTTTGGGCATGTATTTAGGATCAGATGTGATGAAGGGAGCATCCTTCGTCATCCTCTTAATGAACTAACTAGGATCACTTGAAGCCTGTCCATGGGGCCTCTTCAACAGCAGGCCGGATCACTCTGGATTTGTCGATGGAAGTTGTGTTATTAATTTTTCAAATGGGTGGTTAGGGAGGTGCTGCTAATTAGAAGTCAGACAGATGAGAAGATGAAATCTGAAAGATGAGGTCATGCACCCCTGGGGCACCAACAGAGCGTGGAAACTTGTCTTCATTGAGGCTATATGACGTTAACTACCCACCAGGCAGGGCTGAGTGAGGAAGATTCAGTGAAGACGGGAGGGGATTTTTTTGAAATGGCAGTTGAATGAAGGCTCTCAAATCTGCCCCTGGTGTGTGGGAAGGTAGGTCATGGAGGGCAGGCGAGCCAGAGGTCACTCTCCAGTAGCCAGCATGGGCCAGGCAGGTCCAGGGAGCTTCCCCCTTCAACCCTGGGGCTGTGTGTGGTGTGGAGAAGGATGCTCTAGCTCTGAATGGTCAGACACCTCTGAAGCAACTGAAAGAAGGGGATGATTTAGGAAAATCTGCATAGGATTTTGAGTGAATGGTCTAGGCCAAGTAAAGATGTAGCGTGGATGGAGATTTCCAAATGCATCCATTTGTAGACCTTGCTTGGACCTTAAGCTCTCTGGATTGACAGGGACAGGAAGATGCATTTCCCACCATTTTGGTGAAAATCCGAAAACAAAATAGATTAATATGTTGCTATCCTTAATTTGCCAACCCATGATTTCTGAGCCATGAAATGAAAAAACTTGTTCCTCTGAGAATCCCAAATGTGCCACCATTTCTCATCTCAGCAAGTTTAATCCCCATGGATATAATGGTTCAGAGACAAAGCAACATCCCATCCTAAACCCTATACCTCTCTTTTGTTCCTCAGGCATTTAGTGTGATTGCCATGTTTAATGTAATGAAGTTTACAATTGCAATTTTGCCTTTCTCGGTCAAAGCAGTGGCCGAAGCCAAGGTCTCTCTAAGGAGAATGAAGGTATAACTAACACTGGGTGAGTAGGGAAGAGAGATCTCATTTTTGGGTGGAGAAATGCTCAGATATGGGGAAGCTGTGTCAACCCATCAGTGGGCTCGCGCACATTGAGAGAAGGCCTTCCATTCAGAGCTAGATTGATAAATGTTCATCAAGGATGATATAGGTAGAGTTTTATAGGTGGTCTGCCCTTTCAGTAAAAATAAGATAGTCTGCATACATGAAGAGACAATGTTCCTGACCCTCTATTCTTTTTCCAAGCCACAAATCTTAAGTTGTTCCAGGAGTAGGGTTGGGTTTGTGCTGAACCATCCCCCCTTTACCTACCTAGTTTGTCCTATAATGGGTGTGGTGATGTGAGTGATGAAGTGGGTGGTGGGGACACCACATTTATGCAATCAGTTAGTCATTTTATTCATTCATTAAAGATTTACTGTGTGCTCCCTATACTAAAGGCATTGTGGGAAATGCAAACATAAGGAAGAAAGAGTCTTTACTTTCAAGAGCCTCCCACTAGTATAGGACCAGTAATTGCTATACTCAGTAAAGTTGTAAGTGACATGCAAGAAGGGCAGATAAAGCGGTTTTGAAACTGAAGCAACGAATGGTGAAGGAGAAGGGCATTCCAGTCAAAAGAACAGCATGTTGAGACATCTGTGAACTGATTGAATGGTCTTCTTCACCCAAGCCAGAAATCTGGACGTTATCGTAATCTCCTAGGTGCCTGTATCCCTTTTCTCCCTTACCATCCACATCCAACCAATCAAGAGCTCTGTTGACTCACCTCCTGATCGCTGTATTCCCTCAATTTGAAGAGGCACTGTTTGTAAGATTGGATTGGAAGGTACACTGATGAGTTACCACTTTATCAAGACCATCACATTAATTGTATATGTTATGATGTCAGATATCTTAGACTAGAGGAACAATGCTATTTCTTGACTCCTCAACTTCCACTCTGTCCATATTGCCATCACCTTCATTCAAGGCCTCATCATCTCTCATCTGAACTATCACAGTGACTTATGAACCAATCATCCTTTTCCAACGTTTTCCTCCTCAAATCCATATTTCACTCAGCCCCAAGAGAGCTGTTGAAATATTGGTTTGACCACTGATACTGATCTGCTCAAAACCTTTGAATCCTTGTCCCCTCCAAGGCTGAGCCTGAGCCCTCCATCAGCAGGTCCCCAGTTATGTCTCCACCTCATTTCCTATCCCTGTCCTACCTTGAACTCTGGGCCTCAGTAACCCTGAATTGCTGGCTTCATGCTCCTCACCCAAGCAAACCATGCTGTTGCATGTTTCCTTGCCTTTACTCATGCTGTCCCCTCTACTAGAAAGCTCTCAACCTCTCTCCTCTCCCTTACCTTTACCTGCCCCGCACCAGTACAGACTCAGCTCAGGCATCAATTACATGGATCTCCAGGTTTGGGAGCCAAGTGTCCCTTTTCTGGTCGTTACAGTGTTTTGTCCCTATCACATTTCGCTGAGATGATCTGTTCATGTTCCCATCTCCCCCAAGACTCTAATCTCTTCAAAGACACGAACCATACCTTATTTATATTTGCATTTCTGCTGTTTACCCCAGAATCTGGCACAGAATAGGCACTTAGCAAATGTTTGATTGAACTGAGCTGGGGATCTAGGAAGAGGACACAGTAGAGACTGAGCATGTGACCTTAGTTTCACAAACATTAGTGCTAAGCAATGAAGCCTACCACCCAAAGACTGGCAAAAGCTGACTATCTTAAGCATGAGGATAAAGCGTAGCTGGGATCAGCACTCTCCAGTGTGGGTAACCCACATAGGCCTTGGGATTAAAGAAGCATCCGTCCCAGACAGTATGATCTAGGAGAGTATTTCTGCTGCAGCTTCCCTGGGGAGGCTATCGTCAGAATATCTTTCTTGGATATCCTAGGTAGAATTGCCAAGATTATGATTTGGGGTCATTAGAACATATATTGGGATGATTCTTGCAAATGGATGATGTCTGCCAAGTTAATTTTGTTTCTTTGATCTTAGAAAATTCTCATAGATAAAAGCCCCCCATCTTACATCACCCAACCAGAAGACCCAGATACTGTCTTGCTTTTAGCAAATGCCACCTTGACATGGGAGCAAGAAACCAGCAGGAAAAGCGACCTAAAGAAAGTACAGAGCCAGAAAAAGCATTTTCTCAAGAAACAGAGGCCAGAGGCATACAGTTTGAGTCCACCAACCCAGGGAGTCACTGGCCCAGAGGAGCAAAGTGGCAGCCCGAAATTGGTTCTGCACAATATAAGCTTTGCGGTGAGAAAGGTGTGTGTGTGTTCTAAAGGTGTGGCCTCCATCCTATCTCCTTGTATTCATGGCTGTGGCCTTCTCAAGGTCTAATATATCTCAGTTTGAGCCGGAGGTGGTGGTGGGATGTCTCTAACCAGGCTGCTTTTCTCTCCAAATTTTAAAATTCTGTACATGAATAATAGAGAAATCTCCTCAAGCCTGAGAGAAGATGGTGGTTATATTAGTGCTGATCTTCAAATTCCAGAGGAATTGGGAGTCAGTTGCAATGTTGAATGGACAATCCATTTCAGGTGGCTATGCTCAAACCGACTAACTTTTGTAAATCTTTTCAGATTTGTTCTTAATTTCACATTGGAGTACCGTTATAGGAAATAATAACCAACAATTATGAGCACTTACTATTTATCAGATACATGATTAACTCATCTAACCCCAATAACCCTCTGAGGTAGGTGCTATAGCTACCCCCACTTTATGATGAGAAACCTGAGGTGCAAGAAGGTGAAATGACTCGCCTGAGTTCACACAGCTAGCAGGTGGCAGAAGAGAGCTTCAGACCCAGGGTGCATGGCCCCAAAGTCTGCATTCTTAACCACCATGTGATACCGCTCTTGTAAAGAGCAAGATGAGATCAACAAGCAACCCAGTTAAGGAAGCAGCCAGACTCTGTTGGCTGCTCTCCTCCCCTCAGGATTGGGGGATGGAGTCTGTAGACAGAGCTCTGCATTTAGAGGATGTTTGGTCTTCTCCTGCATGAGGGTCCCTTGCCCTGGGAACTTAGCAGCAGCACTCCCAGCTGGCAGTGTTAATTTTGCTGCAGCGGGCTCAGTATTAATCTTGTGCCCAGTATTTTAATCTCCCATCTGTTGACTCACCCTTTCCCCAAGTGAGTACCAGAGAAGGAGAGGTTCTTATTTATTATGTAATGCTAAGCTCACTAGCTGGCATAGAGTGGTACCTCTTGTAGCTAACAAGGCTGCAATGCCCAGATTGCTCCAACCATACCTTCAGAGCTGCTTCAGAGAGGCCTTGGTGAACTGCTCTCATGTTATAAAGAAGCTGCCTTTTGGCCCACCAATTACTTTCCCCCTTTTCAGTACACTGGTGACTTCTGGACTTGTGCATCAAGGACATGGTCAATGTTTTGTGAAATAAGTTGAAGATATAACAGGGGCAGCACAGTGTCATGTGGATTAAGGGGATGTCTTTGGACCCTGGTGGACCTGGGTTCTAGTCCCAGCCACTTACCAGCTGTGTGACCTTGAGTATATTGTCTAACCTCTTGAAGCCTCTGTTTCTTTACTTGATCCATGGATATTTTAATAATAGTACCCACTTCACAAGGTAGGTGTGAGAACAGAAAGAGACACCATACACAAACGCTAAGCCCATAGAGAATCTCTACTGATGTCACCTATCGGTTTTGCCTTTTTCCTCTGAAAGTCATGTCCAGCGTAAGTGCTGCCCTCAAATGTCCTAAATTCAGGGCATCCATATTTTTCCAAATTTAATCCTATGATTCCATTAGACTGTAGCCTCCCTGAGGTCAGGGCATGTATCTGTCTTATTTACAGTTGTGGCCTTACACTGAACCCAGTGTCTGGCACAGAGTAGTTCCCAATGATGTTTTCTGAATGAACAAAAGAACAATCAGAAACTCAGGGGGTGTAGGCCTTGTGGATTTTCTGCTGAAGACAAGGATGAATCTAGAAGCCTCAGACCCAGCCTCAAGTAGTAGATTGGACTCAAAGGAGAGCCAAGTGCCTAGGGAGGCTGGATCCATACCTTTGGTCTCTTTGTCCCAATGTCCATAATGCCCCAGTTCCTTAAAGTCCTTTTAGTGGAATTAAAATGGATCAGCTTCACTTACCTGCAGCTTCAACCACAATGTGGGCTGCATAAGGCAGGGACCATGTCTGCCTTGATCACTGCTTTATCCACTGTGCCTAGCATCGTGCCTCGTGTTCAGTAAAGTCTTGTCAAGGGCATTAATGATGACAGGCAGCAACCCTCATGTGCTGGGAGTGGCAGACAGGTGGTGGGCCCTTCTGGTTCAGCTCAGGCGGGAAAAGAGCCATATTTGACCCCAAACTGGGCGTCTTCGCTCTAAGGGATTGCAAGGAGCCAGTGTTTATGAGAATGTTCCTATATGTTTCAACTGCAGCAATGCAATGTCTGCGTGAACCCAAGAGTGGGCACGGGCCCACCTCAGAGTCTCCATATAGACTCTTGCTCTGACTGCAGTGGCTCCCCCAGATATCCACATGGTCCACTCCCTCACCTCCTTCTGGTCTTACTCCAATGTCACTGCCATCTTCTGACTGCCACATCTGCATCTGTGCCTGAGGGCCCTCCCCACCACTCACAAAGAGCCAAGATGTCAACTGCCAGGGGAGAAGCTCTCAAACCCTGACTGTTGGGTATTTATCCCGACTCCCTCAGCCATTCAGAGGGCAGAACTGCATTCGGCTCCCCAGTTTCCTTGAGTTTTACAGCAGGATTGAGCTCCATTTGCGCCTTGTGGGAGCTGACCAAATAGTATACCTGTGATGGGCCACCTTTCCTTTCCTGTATAATTTCCCCTCTTCCCAGCTGCTGTTTCCTGCATCTCACAATGGACTACCTTCACTAAAATCCTTGATTTAGGGCCTGTGCT
This sequence comes from Equus asinus, assembly GCF_041296235.1. Taxonomy (NCBI): domain Eukaryota; kingdom Metazoa; phylum Chordata; class Mammalia; order Perissodactyla; family Equidae; genus Equus; species Equus asinus. The sequence continues at coordinate 16,229,954 of NC_091817.1, read as the reverse complement.
TGGGAGAACTCAAGCTAAGACATCTGCCTCTCCAGCGAGGCCCCGCCCCATCTCCTCCCTGCTTCATCCGTTTCCGTGGGGCGCATCTGACATGCTCCTTATTTTACTTACTGACCTTGTTTTCTGTCTGTCTCCTCAACTAAAACATAACTCCATGAGGGCAGACCCAGATTTTTGTCCCTCATGTTCATTGCTATATCATGCTATTGCTGGTGCCCAGAACAGTGCCTGACACATAGAAGGCTCTGATTTGTTGGTTGAATGAATAAATCTGCAGCTGTGGGATAATCCATGATCCCAACATGTTGGAACAGCGTAACTGCTCAGTAATTTCAGATTGAGTTGTTATGATGGAAGATTGAGTTGTTATGATGTCATTTTAAAATGACTTTTGAAAAGCATCCAGCTCTCCATGCTTCAGAGGCTGTCCTTGTCCCCCTAGGTTATGCAGCCTGTAGATTTGCTTTCCTTTAGGTTTGCTTTCCATTTGATTTCCATTAGATTTGCTTTCCTGGAGTCTGGGCACAGGACAATGCTCACGTCCAGGGCTTATGTGTCCCACACCAGTGCAAGGCTGTTTCACATAAGTGCTTGTACACGTTTTCTGGAAGTCCTCCGGGAGCTCTGCTGTGCTGTGTGAGGGAAAGCGCTTAATTAAGACTTTGTTCCTGCATCCTCCCAAGCTGTGAGGCAGGGTCGGGGTCTGAGGCTGAAGCTGCTATCTCATAGAGCCAGCGATGACCTGTTGGTCACCGCCTGACTTGACCAGCATAGTTTGGGGGCAACACCTTTGGCTCCAGACCCTCTAGGAACTGGGAGAATGACTGTGCCTTTTTTTTTTGTTTGTTTCTCTGGCAGGGGAAAGTCTTGGGAATATGCGGGAATGTTGGAAGTGGAAAGAGCTCCCTCATTGCAGCTCTCCTAGGACAGGTAAGCTGTGTGGTGAGTGCTGTGAAGATGGAAGGCTAACGTGACAATGAAATGGTTCCCTGCCTGCTATGTTTGGGGCCCTGTGAGGACAGTGGACCCAGTGGCTGGGTTCGGTTGCACTGGACACTGTGCACATAGTTCACGATGATTCCCAGGAGGTTAATACACTTGGTGTCTCCAGGCCCCTTGGCCAGGCCGAGCTGAGCTTTTCACATATTCTTGGGTTTGCTTCCTGAGGACTGCTTCTTTGCCTAGAGCTCTATCTCGGTCAAAGGAAGAGACGAATTGTTAAATCCATGATTTTTCCAGTGACTTGGGCTGTCCTGATTGGCAAGGCCAGCAAAGTGGCTTGGCGGGGAAGGACCCAGGAGTTTGCGTCTCATGATGACTTTAGATATGTTTTCCCTCATCCACCTCCACATCCCAGCGTCTGCCCAGAGCGCTCCTCAATCAAGCCTCCTTTGATGAAGGAGAGGCCGAACGAATGCATGAAATAAAGCGGCGTGCCCCTAGTGCTCTGGAAACCTCACGGTAGGAGGAGGGAGGAACCCAGGATTCTTGTCCCCTGTCTGCTGTTTAGCTGTGTGACCCAGGGAAATGGTGAAGCCATTTACTGTATTCATAGGCCTCTAAGTTGCTATGGTTTCTCATCCCAAATGAGTGAGAAACTTTCTGGGGAAAAAATATTAAGTCCTCTTTCTCCTACTCTGTGTTCCTAAAGAGAAGTTTGGGCACCTGTGAGTGCCTTTGCCTGCAGTAGAGAGAGGAGGCACCTCTGAAGAAATGAGGACACCAGGCTCAGAAGAGCCTCCCAGGCCAGTGACTTCTTTTGACTTAGTCGACTCATTTGTAGAAAGAATGACAACTTCTGTCCCTGCTGGCAGAGGTGGGAGCTGACTCAGGTGAACTCCTGAGGTCACCCATGCTCTGGGATTCTGTGTGTGCACCTCTGTGCTAACCCAGGAGTTGGCAGGTGTGTTACAGGTGACCAGCCCAGGTCTCCACCTATCAGTGTGAACCCTCTCCACAGCATCCTATAAGAGATGAGCCAACCTCTGCTCAGATATCTCCAGTGATGGAGAACTCATTATTGCACAGCCAGTTCCCTCTTTGGAGAGTTTGGATGTATATGGGCATGAAATTTGCCTCCTCTTAACGTCTGCCCTTTGGCCTGCTCTTTGGAACATCCCAGAGAAAATAGAGTCTATCTCCTGTGAAAGTGGTGGGATCAGGCCCCTCACTGTGGTCACCAGGGAGGCAGCGTGGCAGCTTGCTTAAGCAAGTGGGCTCTGAACTGCCTGGGTTCACCACCTGTCTCAGCCTCGTGCTCACTGATTAACCTTGGACAAGTAGCCTAACTTCTCTGAGCCTCAGTTTCTTCGTCTGTAAAATGGGCCTACGGAGGGTCGTGGTGAGGATTATGTGATAATGTGTGTAGTAGTTGGTTACAGGCTAATTCCCCGTGCCAGGCCTCGTGATCAGCTTTTAAACAATGCTTGGCATACACCCTATTCTTTTGAGCTTTTATTGTTCTTACCATTATTTGTATTATCATATTCTCTTCTCCACGTCTAATGTTCTCTGTCCCTTGGACCATTCCCGAGGTAAAATGGCATCCCATCCCTTGACTGCCTTGGCTCTGCTCCTTCCCTGTCCCGACACGCTGCTGCTGCCTGATGCGAGTCAGCCCTCAGCACCAAGGCTGCCTCACGTGTCCCCTCTCCTGACAGCTTTGAGTATGGCCTCACCATTGGTGTCTACCGTTATCTGTCAAAGCCCACCAAGTGGGGCCATCATAAATGAACTTGTGTACTCAGGGCCACAGACTGGAGCCCATGCATCTTTTAATTGGATTGCTCAATGTTTTAAAATTCCAAGAGTTCCACATGAAACTAGATTTTTCACTTCTCTTGAAAAATTACAAACTCTGGCCACACCAGGCCAGCAGCCTTGCATGGCACCAAATGAGCTGAGGCTGCTTCCTTAAGATGGGTCCTGCAGGGCCACCATCCACAGCACCGCATACCATGCCCTGCCCCTGGGGCCGGCTGAGGAGGGTGGGATCCAGCCAGTGCACCTGGAGGGAAAGGGAGCCTCCCCTGGAGGGAAAAGAGCCTAGAGGGCATCTTGTTCTCATTGTACAAAGTTGCCGTGTGTGGTGGTGGCAGCTCTGCAGCCTATGCCCGCCAGCTTGTGGCAGGGCTCACCACTACCTCTTCTAGAATGTTCCTGTCTGACCCCTTGCCGATGTTTGACTTTGACACCCTTGATCTGCACAGTTGGGCTTTGCAGTGTGTGAACAAGACATCCTGCAGCCTTCTTGGACCTTCAGAATTGGTGCTCGTGGAATAAGTGGGTGGCGAGGGTGCATTGGGCCCCTGAGGAGAAGTCCTCAAGGTTTGGCTTCTGAAGCTTCTCTGGTATTGTTGATCCAGATGCAGTTACGACAAGGGACCGTAGCAGTCAATGGGACTCTGGCCTATGTTTCCCAGCAAGCATGGATCTTTCACGGAAATGTGAGAGAAAACATACTATTTGGAGAAAAGTATGATCACCAAAGGTAATATTTATTTTGAAAGCATGAGGCACGTTAGTATTTGGTACACTGTCCTACAAAGGCTGGTGACACTGCTAATGATTGCTAAGTTTCCTTAAAGAGTTGTGATTAAACATTCATCAGATCCAAATGGGCATTGATTTTCTCTTCCTGAACCGAGTTCAGGAGAGGCACCTTCTGCAGACCTGCGATCACGCTCTGAGAAACAGATGAAATGGGCACTTCCTTCCCGGGGCAGACTAGCTATGTCATGAGGTTCTCTGAAACAGTGCATATGTTGTGTGACTGGAGAAAGATGAATCTGACAATTTTGCTTTAGGCCAAGTAACCAAAACTTTGCTTGAAATCGTGAGCAGCAAGTATGCAAATTAATCAGCTCTGAGATTATTAATTGACATCAGAGCTATCAGGATATATTGCTGTTAGTGTCCTCAATACGATTTAATGGAATAAAAACAAAATTCAAGTCATAATTTTTGGGTACACTTTGGACCATTACCTTTAAGCTCTGGAAAGTAACATCTTCCTATGGTACTTTTCCGAGTTGGGTATGCTGCTATGTACATTCACTCTTTAGAATCCCATAACCATCCATTTAGGGAGATCCTGGAGTCATGTCCCCATTTTACAGATGAAGAGGCTGAGGCTCAGAGAGGAGAGCTGCCCCTCCTAAGGTAAAAGCTATTAAATGGCAGAGTTGAGTCTTGAGGTGTAGCCAGCATCATTTGCTTCCACTGGAGCTTCCTGAGAGCTGGGTCATCCTGAAGCCTCCTCAAGTGCCGTGATGCTGAAATAAAGAGAAATGGAGTTGGTTCACAAATCTGGCTGTCAGCTTTCCAACAGTGGTCTGGACTTTCACATTTTATTGTCTGAACACACAAACTCTGTCCTTGCTGGCCAGCACCAGCCAGCATGTGGCTTCCCAGCACGAAGTCTGTTACTTCTCCTCCTTTTCCCTGGCCATGACATCCTGTCGCCAGGAGGCTCAGGAGTGGCAGGAAGGTCTGATCAGTGCGGGAGTCCTTAGCACCAGCTGAACTGCTCTGCCTCCTGGCCTGCCTCTGCCTGTGCCTCCTCCCAGCCCCACCTGGAATGGCTTCTCTTTCTGTGGAAGGAGGCAAAAGGAGAGATTCCTGTCTTTATCAATTAGGTCATCAGTGGGCAAATATTTACCAAATACTTGCAATATGCAGGACTTGGGGGATGTAGGGAAGGCTCAGATGTATCTTTGCCCTCGAGGTGTTCAAGTCTAGAAAGGGCTGTGTGGGATGGACAGAAATGATAGTGCACCAAGAGGAATGCGCCAAGTGGCAGGAGACTGTGCCAGATTGTTGAGAAGCAGCAGAGGTCACGAGAGGAAAGAGAGGATGGTGCTTGAATTGGGCCTTGAAGGATGGATCGAGCACCCTCTGTACATGGCATCTCTAGCAGAGACTTTGCCCCTAGGGTGGACACTGTGGCTCTCAGGGCCACAGGAGGTAGGCGAGTGGGAAGAATTTTAAGATGAGGGATGATGGGGGCAAGGGGAGGAAGATGTGCTGAAGATTGATGAAAGTAATAGTATTGATATAGCTGCCACTGATGGAGAATTTGCAATGCACCAGACGTTGTTCTGATGGCTTTACACCTGTGTTCCTGCTTCACTCTCACAACCCAGTGAGAATTGTTAGTCCAGTTTTGTAGAGTGAGAGTGAGGATCGGGGAGGTACAGTCACTTGTGCAAGGTTGTCCACTTGGATTCAAACCCAGATTGTTCTGATTCCAAAGCTGCTGATCTTAACCACCATGTACACCAACTCTGAAGTTGGCACATGAGTGTGGTGCTCAGGGCTGTGCCCAGGTTCTGCTCCAGGGCATTGAGGGCTGCCAAGGGCCAGCATGCCACCTGAAGGGCAGCTACCCATGCTCTGCCTGCTCATTCTCTTGCTGGTGTCCTATCTTGCAAAGTCTGAGTTGTGAGGCCCACCCATCATCATGCACTGATAAGAGAGGATCCCAGTGATGATAAGGATGGTGATGATATCAATCAATCAGCCAACCAATCAACCCCCATGGAGCCAGGCAGCCCATCAAATAGGACAGAAGGCTAGGACCCAGTGGTGGGGCACAGCAGCCCCTTGGATAGGGCCACCAGGCACACCGGGGAATTCAGAGCAGGAGCCCATTCCTGAAGTGGCTGTGTGTGGTACTGAGATGCCCTGGGGAAGATTTTGCTTACAGTGAGGGCTGTCTGAGTGGGATGGAGGTGCAGATAAACCAAGAGAGAAGGGTGTGAGATTCTCTCATAGCTTGGGACCTGGCCATCTCCAAGTTCCTACCCACCAACTCATTACTTTCCTGGATCACTTGGTGTCAGAATTCCCCAAGGAGTGGGACTGGGGTCATGCCCAGTGGGTCACAGTACTTACAACTCTGCTTCCCTGTTCAGGACAAGGTGCTGGTCCCAACAGTATGGCTGCTGAGAGTTGATTAGGGCTGTGCCCATCAGAGTCCCCACAGACTGGCCTACAGAACTAGACAGTGGGGGATGCTGAGGGGTAAAACCGAGAGGTTGGGAGGTTCACGAAGCTGAGAGATCCAATTCCCGATTGGCCTCTCTGCCCCTTAGTGGCATTCTCTGTGCTTCGGTGTCCTCAGATGTCTCAGGGGGAGAAAACCCTGTTCTCTCCAACCTGGTAGAGTGACTGGTGGATGGAGAAGCTTCGTGGACAGATGTCAGGGTCACTGTTCATAATCACCCCAGCCCTCTGCTGTTACCCGCCACCTGCACAATCTTCTCTTCCATTCACGGTCTTGCGTCCTCCAGGCAGCCTCCCCAGCGTCCTCACCCCACATTGGTGACTCCCACAAACAGTGCTAGGACTCGGCACCCTCAGTTTTTCCTTCAGGAGTTTCATGTACACTGATTTCATCTTTCTCGCATGAAAGGATGTGAGAGGAGAAGCCATCCCCACGCCAACTTTGCATCGGTGGGGGGTCCCAGGGGTCCAGGGGAAACTGCCCTTGGACATCAAAGATGAAACAACTGGCCGCCTCCTCACCTCGCCCCAGTGACACCAGTAATGCCTCTAAAGGCTACCCCGGTGGCCATGGCTGTGGGGCCTTTCTCACCATGCTGACTTCTGACCCTTGTGCCCACAGGTATCAGCACACGGTTCGTGTCTGTGCCCTCCAGGAGGACCTGAGCAGCCTCCCTTACGGAGACCTGACTGAGGTGAGCAGAGCTGGGAGCTCAGCCCCACGGCAGCCCGACTGCCCAGGTCCAAAGGGCTGAGGCTCAGGAGGTCCCAGTCCATCCACATCCAGATGCCCTGAGGACAGAAAGGTCCAAGGAAATGTGGGGGGAAGTCAGCTTCCACCATCCTGAATTCTCCATCTTGGGCGATATCACAATGACGTGGCACCATCTCCGCTTGTGTTGGCTTCAACATGGTTACTCCTGGGCCACTCCCAATTTGCCTGTCATCTCAGGGAAGGTTTCTAGTAAAGTCTGCTTCCTCACTTCCTCACCTATGGGTCAGCTCTGTCTGCCAAAGACAGATTTCCAGGGGTGCTACATTGTGGCTGGAGTTTCAAGGGCCCCTTCTTGCCTTACTGGCTTTGCCCAGCCCAGGAGTGTAAGGGTCACTTCCAAACATTGCCCTGGGATGCTTGCTCAAAGAACTGGCTGGGTCCTAGGCTGAGCCTGCCAACTTAAGTGACCCAGGGAAGTCACCATGCCACCTTCCTGTCTCCCCATCCCAGTGTTCCCTCTGCACAGTCTTCCCACTTTGCCTGGGAGCCCAAGAGGAGACCTGAGAGCTAAAGCCTCCTGAAGAAAGGCCACTACGGAGAGCATTGCCTTTCTCTGTTTGTGCCCTCCATGTGCCTGTGTCAAGGAAACGGCCACCACAGCCTTCCTGGCCTGGCATTTGGGATCCTGCCACTGCAGCCCCTGCCCACCCTTCCAGGGTTGATGTCTACGTACCTCTACCTGCCTGTCTTAAGTGTCCACTCACTTCCCAGCCTCGAGATCTCTGCTCCTGCTATTGTTACCACTCTTCGAGTTCCAACCTCAAATCCACCCCCTTGAGGAAGACTCTCCCAAGTCCCCCTGTCTGAAGTAATTGCCCCAAAGTACTCGGTTTATGCTTCTCAATTGGCACTTGTTAAATTCTGCTCTGTGCCATTTCTTGTATAACTAACCGGACACCCCACTAACAGGTGAGCTCCCAGTAGACGAGGACTTTTCTAGTCCAGCTCCATGTGTCCTGGCCCAGTGCTTAGCCCAGGCCCAGCTGAACATGATGGGGGCTCACTTTAGGGTGAGTGGATGGAATGACCTGCAGGAGGCAACCTAGGCTTTTCATCCTTTCAACAAGCACTTGCTGAGCCCCTGCTCTGGGCCAAGTGTGGGCCATGCCTCAGGGATGCAGTGAGGAACAGGCAGACATGCGTCCCATCTTCACAGAGCTTAGAGTCACCTAGTGAGGGTGGGGAGTTGATCCACAAGTAAGCAAGTAGAGAGCCCCCTTGTACCTCTGCTCCCAGCCTCTTCTCCCTCCCGATCACTTGTCCGTTCTCCCAGAGCTTTTTCCTCAACAGTTCCCTTTGGTGTTAATGGTCAAGATGTAGCCCCTCCCTTTGGGATATGCACTGGGATGGGCTGTTGTGAGCCAGGAACCCCTCACTCGACACTGGAAAGAGCTTTTGCCTAGTTGCCACTGCCCACCAGGCTTCCTGCAGAAGTGGAGTCTTCCATCTCCCGCGGAACCTGATGGGGTCAGGGTGTCCCTGAAGGGGTAGAGGAGCTGGAACATGGTGATGATCAGTCTGCAGAAGAGTCTTGAGAAGCTTCGGGAAGCTCATGCTCCTTGACGACAGCAGGGTGACGAGTGGGGTCCGGTGATGGACAGTAGTGTTGTCCCTGTCCGCAGATCGGGGAGCGGGGCCTCAACCTCTCAGGGGGGCAGAAGCAGAGGATCAGCCTGGCCCGTGCCATCTACTCCAACCACGAGATCTATCTGCTGGACGACCCCCTGTCAGCTGTGGATGCCCACGTGGGAAAGCATGTCTTTGAGGAGTGCATTAAGAAGACACTCAGGGGGAAGACCATCGTCCTGGTGACCCACCAGCTGCAGGTGACTGGGACCAGCAGGACCTATGAGGTCAAGGCATAGGTGTGGGCCTGAGTCCCCTCTTCTGCCTAACCTGCATGTCCCAACCAAGGCTGTCCTCATCTGGACAGGTTTGCGGAGGGAGCAGGATATGCAGGAGACACTCATGATTCTCCCCAGCCATCCTGCCTTCCACATAGCCCTGCCTGCTGCTCTCTCTGCCTGGCCTTTTTTGGTCCTACCTTTGGCCTCAGTGGGGCCAAGACCTTTCCTCTGCCAGATGGTAGATTATCCAAGAACAATTGACCTCTATTTGTGGGGCAGACGTGGGGCACCTCCTCCAGCTTTGGGCCACTGGTGGTGAGGAGATGGGAAGCCAGGTGGAAACAATTCAGACCCCACCCTTCCTCCAGCAAGGGCTGGGCACGCCTGAGGCCAGGGGTGCCTGGGCTGGGACAACAGAGTGATGGACTCCTTGGAGGAGGGACCCAGATGTCCCTGGGATCACTGCCCAGGGGAAAGGGACTGGAGGCCAGGGCTTGGGGCTAACACAGAAGCTTCTCCCTGCTCAGAGCCACTCTCTCAGGCTTAGGAACGTGAATCTTGCTGAGGAAAGTGACTGGGCTTGCCCTGACTGAGCTTGAGAATTTGGCGGGGGCGGAGGGGAGGCAGTTCTCACTGCGTCAGCCTCACTTAAAAGGTTCTGAATTCCTGGTGGGAATCCAAGACCCCCCCTCCACTTTGAGAGAAGCTCGATTTTCCCTGTCCTACGCTGCCTCCACCTCCCCTCTCCACAATGAGTCCCCAGAAGTGTGCAGGGTGTGTGTGTGTGTGTGTGTGTGTTTGTGTGTGTACACGTATGTGTCTCTTGCTGGGGGAGACCCCATGGGACTGACCTGCATTGAGAGGGCTGTTGGAGCAGAGGGAGCAGAAGTCCTGTCTTCTTTACTCTCCTGCTACTTGTGGGGAAAATGTTAACCAGGGGCTTGGTCTGGGGGTCAGAGGCCAGTCTCATGGCCTTTGCAAGGGTAAGTCAAGCCGGAGGAGGCTGGTGGCAAATGAGATTGCCATGGCTACACGATGCTCTGCCCAGCATTTTTAGGATCTTCGGTCAGTGGCCAGAAGAAACAGCCTGAAGAGAGGGAAGTTTCTTAAAGACCCAGGAAAAGCAAGTCTTCCCATCGCTGTGGCTCTGCCCCCAGCCTGTGCCTCCCCTTGCTGAAAGCTAGAGGTCTCAGAAGAAGCTCTAAGCATCGGAATTTTGCATGTGGGGACTGCCTGGGTTTCCTCTGAGTGGGCTTGATCACCTCCACGAAGCATCAGGCTGGGCTAGTGCGGACAAGAGCTCCCAGTTCCTCTGCTGGCCAGGGGCCAGGGTGCAGGAGAAGGCTGGGTTTCTTCTGGACCCCCGTGAGGTGACTGGGGGGCTCTTGCCCAGTCAGGGTGCTCTGCACCATGAGGGTCCAGTCCCTGGAGACCACCCGCAGTGGGGAGGCCTGTCCTCCTGAGGGTCTCAGGGATCCAGAGGGGAACACCTGGCACCCGACAAATGTGGATCGGAGCCGTCCTTGTAGGAGTTCTCCAGGGGGAGAATCATAACCTCCGTCTGGTCCACTCTGTGAGCCTCACTAACCAGCAGTGTGACCTCAAGCAAGAACTACCTTTTCCCCAGGCCTCAGCCTCCTCAAAGATGCTACCTTCCACCAAGGTCATTTTCTCTCTTTTTGAGTGTTAAAAAAACGCAGGCAGCCACCAGATGGCACTGGAACCTCCCTCCAGCTCTCTGCTGTTGGGGTGGGGGGCGCTCAGAGCTCCAGATCTGGAGACGCTGGGCTTTTCCGGAACATGTCACCGCTGGTTTTACTCTCAGGCCCACAGGAAATCCGGATGCTTCCCAGTGCTGGGCTGGACAGTTACTCTTCTATTACTTGAGGAAACCAATGAAATGAGGCCTGCGGCTGCCACTGAAACCCACCCAGGGTCAGATTTTGTGAGTTTGCAGAACGAAGCTGCTCAAATCACATGGAGCCCCACCGGAGTGAGCTGGGGGCTCGCTGGCCAGAGGGGCTTCACCAGGAGCTTCCGGGGCTGGAGCGTGTGTCCACACAGCCAGAGGAGGCTGTGGGGCTCCCACAGTGCCTCAGTTTTCCCATCTGGAAAACGAGCTGATAATAAAGCTGCTTGGTTTCTTTACTGGTTTGTGGGAGATTGAGAGATAAGAGACAAGATCAGGCTTTGCAAAGTTAGAAGATGCTGTACAAAGTTGAGAGGTTATTTTCAGGAAAAAGGATCTGTCAGAAAGTGTCTTGACTTCACATTAAAAGCCAGGCTGTTCCTGCTTGGGCTGTCCAGGAGAGTGGACAGGGAGTGGGCAGTCAGTCCAAGGGAGGCAGGCGGAAAGGCTGGAGGTGTCCAAAGCCATCCCAACTTGTCATTTGGCCTTTGGGGCACCACCCCGCCTCCCTACACCCCCATCAGGTGTTCAATGACTACGTGTAGCTATTTCTCTCATCCTTCCAACCAAGAGCATCAAAAGTTGTCTTGACTTTGGGTGGACCCTGAAGTACAGGGCAAGACCTCTGGCCCCTACTACAAAGGCTTCTTTAGGTTGAACCATCTTAAATCTCACAGCGTCTTGTCCACTTCTAGGAGGGGCCTTCCTGTCCTTAGATAGGTCGATCCTATGGGGAGAACTCTGGCTTGCTCCAAAATGAAAGGAAGCCCCTCTTAGAAGAACTCTTCGAACTCAAGAAAGATAAGGAAATGAAGGGAATTCAAATGAGAAAAACAGCAGTGCTTTGGGCTAAACACGGAATACCGTGATGAAATTCAGCTTTGTTTTTATCATATAGATAAAGCTGGTGTAAACTCCCCAGGCCAGGCAGTGTGGCCTGGTGACTGGGGACGGCACGGAGTCTACGTCTCCTGGGCTAGATGAGGACAATGAGGTGGGCTTGTAATGTTATAACAGAGAGAGGCTATTGCTGAGATATTTCCCCTCTCCACCAAATCTTGGCTATAATAACTGTCAATTTCATATTCCAAACCTCCTCGATCAGATTTCTTAGCAGGTCAGCTCATGTAGGGAGCAATAGCAGAGGAAGCTCCAATGTGCTTCACTGTGACAGCGAAAGGCCCCCTTTGTACCCATGAGATCTGTGAGTACCAGATCAATGCCTCTCAGTGGGGCCATTTTACCCCCTAGCAGGCATTCGGCAATGTCTGGAGGCTTTTTCGCTTGTCACACCTGGGGGAGGGAGTGCTATTGGCATTTACTGGGCAGAGCCTGGGGAGGCTGGCACACATCCTCCAGTGCCCTCCACAACAAAGAATGATCTGGCCCTCAATGTCAATAGTGCCAAGGTTGAGAACCCCTGTACTGGATTAGCCGGGAAGCTGCTGAGTGGGAGGCTGTCATGGCACTCTCCTCTCTTTTACCAAGGCAGAAGTTCACGTGGCTCTCTCATATCTCCACAGCTCTTAGAGTCTTGTGATGAAGTCATTTTGTTAGAAGATGGAGAGATTTGTGAGAAGGGAACCCACAAGGAGTTAATGGAGGAGAGAGGGCACTATGCAAAGCTGATCCACAACCTCAGAGGGTTGCAATTCAAGGTAACTGCATGCCTGGGTGCGAGAGACTGGGTGCCCTCCCTCATGATTTCCAGCCTGGGAGACGTTCTGGCATTAGCTTCCAGAAGGAATTTCATTTTGTCTCTAGGATCCTGAGCATATTTGCAATGCAGCCATGGTGGAAGCCCTCAAGGAGAGCCCTGCTGAGAGAGACGAAGACGCTGGTACAATCAGAGTTCAAATCACGCCTCTTATTGCCCACGGCTCACGAGTGGACACAGATCTCTCTTTATTTCTCACCCTAGTTTTGGCTCCAAAAGATGAGAAAGATGAAGGAAATGAACCTGAAACAGACTCAGAATTTGTAGACGTAAAAGGTATTTACCATTCATCAGTTACAGACTCTTAGGGATTTGTTGGGCATCTCCAACTTGGGGTGGAGAAGTGTGGGCACAGGAGGTCCTTTCGGGCAGCTAGAATGCATGGTCTACTGTAGTGGCATCCTTGGCGTTCAACTCCCTGAGTCCAAATGCCCGCTCCACCACTTAGTAGTTTTGTGACTTTGAGCAAGATACTTGGCCACTCTGAACCTTAGTTTCTTATTCTATAAGATGGGGAAATAATAGCCCAAAACTCATCAGTCCTTGCAAAGACTACATGAGAAATTGTACATAAAGTGACTAGCACAGTTCCTGACATATAGTAACTCTCAGTAGTTATTATTTTCATTGGAAAGACCAAAGCAAGACACAGAGATCAGTTAGGGGCGAAGCGCACACAGGTGTTTCCCACTCTTTATGGGGCGTGTGGGGAGAGGACTACGCAGCACTGAAGGGACTCAGGTGGGGTAAGGTTATTTGTTCTTCCAACAAAAAAGGATTAAGCGTCCCACTATGTGCCAGGCACTAAGCTGAGCTGGGGAGAGAAAGAAAATATGCCCCTGTCCTCAGGATCTTATGGTCTTGCGGGGGTCACAGACAAGTGGATAATCATGGGAAACTGTGCTGAGAGTAATGGGGAGCTGGGATGGGAGGAACAAGTCAGGGAGGGCTTCAGAGAGGGGGTGACTTTTGGACTGGTCCTTCACGGATATGTAGGAGTTTGCCTGGGACCCCCGTGGTGAGACTGTGCGGAAGGGGGAGCTCTGGAGTGGAGGGCAGCGAGGAGCGACGTGGGAGACGAGCCTGGGGAGGACCGGGCTGCTCAGCTGCCTCCTCTCCTGGGACTCTACCTCCCATCCCTTCACCCAGCCAAAATTTACTGAGCACCTACTCGGATTTTGCTAAGTGCGGGGCACTGAGAGGGCAGAGATCAAAATCCAGTCTTTTTCCTCAAAGTACCCACAGCTAGGTGGCTTTCCAAGTTTGAGTTCTGCTCCTCAATAATATAGAACTGAAAAAAAACCTTAGTATGTTCCTCAAATGTAAGGTGCCATCCATTTTTGAGATTACTGTCATTGTTTTTTTTTTTTTTTTGAGGAAGATTGGCCCTGAGCTAATATCCACTGCCAATCCTCCTCTTTTTGCTGAGGAAGACTGGCCCTGAGCTAACATTTGAGCCCATCTTCCTCTACTTTATGTGGGACGCCTGCCACAGAGTTGCTTGATGAGCAAGATCACCGTCATTTTATGAACCACTTAGAAAGAAAACTCTCTGCCAATTAGATGATATGGCACACTACTCAATGGAAAGCACATCCTGATTTTGGAGATTAACATCTAAATGTGAAAAAAAGTGTGAATCTTTGAATTGATGAAACCTTGCACCACTGATAGTGCTTATGACAGATGCATGTGTGTTTGGAAAGACAACATATTTTTCTGGCTCTGGAGGCTGCCGAGGCTGAAGTGAGGTACCAGCCATCTCTTCCATGCTTCCCCAGAAAAGCTCCAGGCTGCCCAGGATTTGGAACCCTGTGAAGAGAGTAAACTCTGCCCCTCTTTTCCTCCTCAACCCCCTTCTCTGGAGAGGAAAGTGAAAGTGTGGCATGAAATGCTCTCAAAGCTATAGGAAGGGAACCTGTTGAAGGTGCCACTGCCAGCCATTCCCAGCACCAGGGCACTTTCTAAAGTGCAGCAAAGTTGAGCCCAGCATCAGCAGCACTCCTGACTGGGCTGGCGGGCTGCACAGGTTGTGACCAGGTCCTCTGGCGGTCCAGGACGCCACTGCTCACAAGGTGCTACCGGCCCGCTGAGGCGTCGCCCTCATTTTGCAGTCCCAGAGGAGGATTCAATGAGCGAAAGTCAGGCTGAACATTTTCAAAGAAGCGCAAACGTTCCCAGATAGAGGGTGTAGCGGTAGGTCTCTTTGTGGAGGCGCCTTTGAGGTGTGACAACGTTGGCTGCCAGGACAGGGTGCAGAAAGCCCATGTGCAGGGGTGCCGCCTTGTCTAGCTCTATTTGTCTCTGCTTAGAAAAGTCGAATAGAGTTTGGAATTCTGCTTTGGAGCTGACATTTGATGCTTCTCCGCGGAGGAGAGGGCACAGACATGCATTCCGTCCTGGCTGCTGGGAGCTGCTTTACCCAGTGTCCCTGTATCTCTGAATATTGTTTCATGAGAACTTCATGGTAATTTTCTCTTCTCCTCCGGAAAATGGCAAGGCCTTGGGCAGCCACGTGGAGGGAATCAGGAATCCATGTAGCAGGTGACCTAGGAGGATGCCCTGGGTTTCTTCTGTGTGGTGTGAGCTCTAAGAGGACAGGCACCTCCTCCTTCTTGCTAACCCTGTAGCAGTAGGCCCTGGAGGTGCCCTCAGCACTGCAGTGCACGTGGCCCGACTCCCAGCTACCACATGTGCATTTCTTTGCCTGGGGCTCTCTCTGGCAGCTGCCAGCCACAGGTCGAACTGGACGTTCTGGGGAACTAGCCCCCCAGGGAGCAGCCCTCCCCCAGTGGCCAATGGGAGTTGGTGTAGAAATAGCCAGACCCCTCTGGTCCTGTGGAACCTCTGACATGTGCCCCCCGCCCTACCTTGAGATTCCTCTGTGTTGAGTTGAACTCCAGGGGTTCATGGGGGTCCCTGGCTTGATGAGACGCCTTTCATGGTTCCCATTCCTTCCCGACACCCTTTAGCTCCAGAACAAACTGCATGCATTCCTATCCTCTTCTTAGGATCTGCTTCTGGAGAACTAGACCGAGACAACCCCATGTGCTCAGGGCTGAGCACGTAGGAGGCGCTTAATGAATTTTTCTCAAAAGAACAAACGCCTCCTGCCTCTCAGGGCTGTCATGAGGATCAAATAAAATGAAATGAGCAAAAGCGTGTTGGGAATTTTAAAGCGTGGGCAAATGGAAGGAAGGATGATAACTGCCCCTAGTGGGGGCGTGGGGTGTGCAGAGGGGGCGCCCGCCCACCCGTGGTGCCCCAGGACCTGTGTTTGTCTCCACAGTTCCTCCGCACCAGCTTGTCCAGACGGAAGGCTCCCAGAAGGGAGCTGCGACCTGGAAAACATGCCACACGTACATTCAGGCTTCCGGAGGTCCAGTATCAGGCCACGCATTTCTTGATTTAATTTGCATTAAAAAATCCTTTCTTAAACTGTTGGGTTCACATTTTACGATTTCTTTAACAACTGCTCTCTTTTTGTTAGGGCCATTTATCAATGCTTTTACTTTTTTCCCTCTAAAAATCAAGGCTGATAATAGAGCCTTTAAATGGAATCGTCCTCTATCCCCAGTAAGGCTGCAGACTGTGTACTGAGACTGAGGGAGCAGCAGCACGAACCAGCTGTGGTGCTTCTGTGACCTCGCTCTCTAGTCACCAAGTTCAACAGCAGTCAGCTCATCGCCTGCCTTCAGGGCGAGATTCCCACCTCGGTGTGCGAAACATGCCTTCTGGATTCATTCCCTGTCCCCCCTCAGCGAGCGTTAAAGAATATTGAGTCGCTTCTATTAAAGTGTATAGTAGTTTTTCCAATATGTTGACAATTTGGACCAATTTTTCAACAAAGTGGAACAGATGTTGCCATTGGGTTTCAGGGCTCCAACGCCCAGATTTGTCACGTTAGCCTAGAAGGTTGTTCCCAAGCATGGGGACCCTTTTCCTGCAGGCTTTGAACTTCCCATCAGGGTTGGGCCCTGAGGGAGATAAGCCCACTGCAGCCCCCTCGCCCCTGTAACCCCCTGGGACCTCTCCCCTCCTCTTGCAGGGTACCTCCTCTCTCTCTTCACAGTGTCCCTCTTCCTCCTGATGATTGGCAGCTCAGCCTTCGGCAACTGGTGGCTGGGTCTCTGGTTAGACAAGGGTTCACAGGTGAGTTTCCCTTTGTCACTGGAAAATGCTGAGTCAGTTGCTGATGGAGCCTGAATGTGCCCAACACCACACAATGAGCTCATTTGCCTCCTGCAGCCCCTTTTCATAAAGTTGAGGTCAGTTGCTTACAACACACGATTCAACTCCTGAAATCCCCTTTGATATTTCAAGACAAAAAGGGCACCTGGATTTTTGTGTGCCACCTTCAGATTTTTAAAGGATTGGCTAGAAAGATTGTGCAGCGTGTCTGTGGGGTCAAACCTATGCAGGATAAGGTCAGTTTTGCAGCCTCTGTAGCTAGGTGCCTCCGAGGAGGGGCTGGGGACACCTAACAGATTTCTGTCTTCCCGCCTCTAAAGAGAAGCTGGCATCTTGTCGTTGACATTGTCTGATGTCAGAGACTTCCACCGGGCTCTGCTCCTCAAAGTCCCTCTACAGAAATGAGACATGCAAGCAACAGCCCCTGGATGTGCTTCAGT
The DNA here is from genome assembly GCF_041296235.1 of Equus asinus. Taxonomy (NCBI): domain Eukaryota; kingdom Metazoa; phylum Chordata; class Mammalia; order Perissodactyla; family Equidae; genus Equus; species Equus asinus. The sequence continues at coordinate 16,213,069 of NC_091817.1, read as the reverse complement.
GCCACTGGGTGTCTCTCTGCCTCCCAAGGCTCTTTTAGGCCAGGGCCCCTCCTGGGAAGGACTGATAAGTCGGCTCTCACTAGAGTTTGCTGGAAGCCCTCCCAGCTTTTAGCCAATGATTTCAAAGCTTTCCTGGAGCCCCAGGGAATTCGGTGGGGTTGCCTGCCCATCCTCTAAGATTGCATTTTGGTACAATTCTGTTGCTATGACAACCAAAGTGAGGAAGCGCTGGGGGGATACGGGCAGGGGAGAGGCCACTACAGCTCTCTTGGAGTCTGGCACGGCTTCCTGAGACCATTCCCAAGGGGAGAAGCCAATGAGTGGCCTGCTCTGAACAGCAAGAGAGCCATCTCTGGCCTGTATGTGTTCTGCCAGATTCTCGCTCGCTCATGGGGAGCCCTTTCCTCAAAGATCCTGAGGTTTCGGGTCAGGGTGGAGCCTCCTCCCAGGGGTGATGCTTCCCCAGGAGGCTGGTGCCATTGGCTAACTGAGCAGGCAGCAGTGACGGCAAAGCCCTGTATTTGCCCCGCCCGCCAGACACAGCCTGAAGCACAGTAGGGCCCCCTCTGCTGCTGGGTCTCTCATCAACAGCTCCCCGGGAGGCCTGTGCTTTTGTGGATGTTCATCCATCAGCTGCCACCTCTGGTTTACATTTCTGCTATTGCTGTAATCAGCAAAGTGGCATTTAGAAGAAAGCTGTCTGTTTGCTCCCCAAAGGCAGTCTTGACTTTTAGCATATAGCTCAGAGAAAAATGAAACAGCCAATTTCTCAGGAGGGGGAGATGGCTTCTCCCCAGAAACGGTGGCAAAACTGTCTGTTCTCCCTGGGTAGGATGGAGTCACATGTGGTCTCTCTGAATCTTCCCAGAGCCCCTTGGTCACTAGGCTCCCTCCTTCTCACCTGGGACTCCTGCACAGTGGACTACTGCCTCCTAGGTGGCCTCAGAAAAGGAAAGGAAGGGGGCTGTGGGCTGGAGCATCATACAGAGAAGCCCCCCAAGTCTCCCCAGAGGTCTTCTGGCTCCTACCAGGCAGCTCAGCAGGCTGGAGGCGGGTCCCCGATCCCTGTCCTGTCTGGGCTGCCTGAGTGTTGCTCAGACAGCCTCGTGGAATGCAAATTTCCTTTGCTTCTGTGTTTTTGCTGGCCCAGTATCACCCTGGTCTCCTGAGGCACAGTTGGCTTCTGGGACAGCTGCCCTGTGCCTGCCTGCTTTGTCCCTTTGCTGTGCTGAGTCTCATAAGTCAGATGACCTTTGGGGTCATGGTGGCCCAGCAGGAGGACCCATGCAAAGCTCAGAGGCCCCCAAGGGGAATCAACTTGATTTTACCACCTGACTCCTTCTTTGCAATTGTGCACCTCTTTTTAGTCTCTTCTCTGTGGAAAGGTTTTCTGGAAAATTCCCATTCTCCTAATAGTACCAATTCTTGGTGCTTCTTCTTGTTTTCCTCCAAAGGTGACCTGTGGGACCCGGGCCAATAAGAGCACGTGTGAGATCGGCGCGGTGCTAGCAGACACCGGGCAGCATGTGTACCAGTGGGTGTACGCAGGGAGCATGGTGTCTGTGCTGCTGTTTGGCATCATCAAAGGCTTCATCTTCACCAAGACCACACTGACGGCATCCTCCTGGCTACACGACCAAGTGTTTGACAAGGTACAGCCCCGGGGGCTGCATGTACAGCCTGTTCATCAGTCAACAGGGTTTCTTGAGCACCTGTGATGCGCCAGGCACTGTGCAGGCTCTGGGGACAGACACAGCACTCAGGGAGCGAAGGCAAACTCCAGGGAGCTGTGGGGGTGTGTTCCAGACCCTCAGGCTACCCTGGGGGTGGTCAGAAAGGTTTCCCCGGAGAAACTGGAGCAAAGATGGCCTCTCCTGCTCCAGAGAGCCCTGAGTACCCCGAGGGTCTCAAGAAGTGCTTGTGGACTCCTCTTCACCCCACTGCTGTGGTGGGTGGCAGCCATTGGCTGTGAGGGGCAGCCAGAGTGCACAGGTGTGGCCTATACCCCAGGGGCAGACAGACACAGTGGAACTTGGCTTCCTATTGCCCTGGGCACAAAGTCCATCCCTCCTCCAAACGTAGCCCAGGCTGCCTCCCAGCCTTCACTCTTACTCATGGCCGTCACAGGAACGGGGAGCACCCTCACTTTCCCAGCATTGCCTGGCACATCGTGGGGGGCCCTGGGAAAAGCCAGGTCCTGCACTCAGAATCCAGCCCCGGCAGGGCAGCCAGGGTTTACCAAACACACACCCGAAGCTGACTCTCTGATTTTACCCACAGATCTTAAAGAGCCCAATGAGCTTCTTTGACACGACTCCCACTGGCAGACTAATGAACCGTTTTTCCAAAGACATGGACGAGCTGGATGTGAGGCTGCCGTTTCACGCAGAGAACTTTCTCCAGCAGTTTTTTATGGTGGTGTTTATTCTCACGATATTGGCTGCTGTGTTTCCTGCTGTCCTTTTAGTCTTGGCCGGCCTTGCTGTAGGCTTCTTCATCCTTTTATGGTAGGTTGATGCACCATTTAAAAAGGAGCAAACAAAACCCATATATATTTGGTTAACTCTGCACAATGACCAGGTAGTATCAGGTGATATTGAAACCTTGCTGTCTTCTCTGAATAGTGGAGCACATTGATTTTTAGTGCTGATAGGAAATGCCGGGTGCTGTGCTAAGTGCTTTGCATACATCTGGCATTTGAGCCTCAGCACAACCCTGAGAGGTGGATGTGATTGGGAGGCTAAGTCACTGGTCCCAGGCTAGGAAACTAGTAACCGTGGTTTAACTGTGGTTACCGTCTGTCTGCTGTTATGTTCTCAACCATGGGGTTCTGCCATTGCTGTTGCTGGAGAAGAGAGAGGAGACCAGTCCTCAGTCATTCTGAGCTTTGAGAAGTAGCCCCACCCTAACCATTGATGTAGAGAATTAGAGAAGGGCATCAGCTGCTCTGCACTAGGGTGTCCCTGTGTCTACCTTCACGCCCACCCTAGGGGAGAGCAGGAGGGAGAATTGATCTCAGCCTTCTGGGAGACCCAGCTCCTTCCTGTTCCTGGGGCAAGCTGGAGTTCTCAGCAGGTGGCGTGGTGGGTATGGCATGAGGGTGAAGCATTGGAAATCAGAGAAATTTGACCAGAGCCTCAGCTCTGCTGCCAAACTACCTGGAGGACCCTGGAGAAGTCAGAGGAGTGCTGCCAGCCTCGGGTTGCTAATCTCGATAAGGGTAATCATTAACACAGATGCCTCACCTGTTCTGGAGGGGGTCCTATGAGGGTCAAATGAGACAATAGGATTATAAGTGTCATGTAAATTAGAAACGGAATATAATGTTATACAAACTTAGAGTTTCCATTCAACTCAACAAAGTGTTTATCACGCTCCTATAAGTGCTTGGCCCTGGGCTGGACACTGAGGATCTTAAAGAGGGACTCCTCCCACAAATTGCAAAGGATTTAGCCTACAAATCTTGGCCTGCCTCCACTTGTAAACAGAGTTGTTTCTTTTCATCCAGGGACACCACACTCAGAGCCAAGCTTTAGAACTATTGCTTTGGCCACAGTGTGGAGGGTGGCTGGAGCTACGGAAAGATCAGGACAGGGCTACGGGATGGGAGACTCTTGAAGTGTGGTCTGAGTGAGAGACGGTGAGGACCAGACACAGGCAGCGGCAGTGGGGACAGAAAAGAGACGTAGATTTAGCAGGCATTTTCAAGATTGTCATTGGCATTGGGGGATGGGAGAGGCCAAGTGTGAGTCCAAGGTGGGGAGTAATGTGAAGAGATACAGGTGACGTGGAAGGTGGAGCAGCTTGGGTAGTCAAGATTACGGGTTTGGTTTTGGATATTTCAAGTTTGCGGATCAAATCTGCAGGTGGTGCCAGCAGACAGTGGGAGTGGCGAGTGTAGGTACACTTCAGGGCTGGAGAGCCAGACTCCGCATCCGCAGGCTGTGTGAGAGAGCTGGGGTGGCTGTGGGAGCGGCACTGGTGCCCTGGGAGTTGGAGGAGCTGGGCTCTCACTTCACTCTCCTGCTGCCTCCTTGGTGACTCTGAGAAAGGACACATAGCCTCAGTGTTCAGTCTCAAGAGTTTATTGTGATGCCCAAATAAAATAATTTCTGAAAGTCCTTTCCAAAGATAAAGCAGGTCCCAGAGACCACTTCCTACAGTAACTCCTTGGGCTAGTGTTCATTTCTTCAAGCCCTACCTGTGTCTGACCATTGTTCACGTCTGTTCTCTGTCCATGCTGTTGATTCACATGGCAAAAGGTTTTTCTCTGCCCAGCACCCCAACTTCCTGCCATAGCGACAGGCCAGATCAGGGCTGGCCCTGACTGAATGACCAGAATGTTTCCAACTGACTCACTTGAGATCTGAACAAACAAGGTTTTCCCTTCGTCTCCCCTGGGTTGCTTTTAGCTGAGTCTAGAGGGCAGGTAAGATTCACTGTCATGGGCCAGCCTACCAGTGTGTGCGCCAAGGGCAGTGGTCTCGCGCTCACCAGCATCCTGGAGCTTCAACACCTGGGGAGTTCATCCTGCAGAGGGTTCGTTCTAAAGTCAGCTCCGGAGACTTTGATGACCTTTGTTCAAAATTACCTTTGAAAATGCCATTAGAAGACCACGTCCTGGCAGTTAACACACCAGATTTTCCTACAGAATTGGAATAGATTACTTTTTCTTTGATTGGGCATGAAAAAGTGGTTGGTTTGTATTTAGGGGCTGTGCTATATGAGCACTTCTGGTCTTCAAAGACTGCAATCACATCTCGTGCAGCGAGGACACTCACACTACAGGAAGCACTGAGAACGGAGACCACAGAAAGGAGTGGCTCACATTTCTGAGACTCACATTTATGAGACCCCCACCTCTCACACAACTGGGACGCCCTCTCCTAGAGAAGAATGTCGGCCAACCCCTTCTCCCTAGTTAGACAGCACCCATCTGACCTAAACTTGGTGTTGAGTGCACAGTCGGATCTGCAAGTGCTGAGCGTGAGCCCTCTGAGACCCTACTTTGCAGCCCTCTTGACACCTCTTGATTTCCTCACAGCATTTTCCATCGAGGCCTCCAGGAGCTCAAAAAGGTGGAGAACGTCAGCCGGTCCCCCTGGTTCTCACACATCACCTCGTCCATGCAGGGCCTGGGCATCATCCACGCCTACGACAGGAAGGAGGAGTGCATCAACAAGTGAGTCCTGTGCTGGGCCCCTGCTCTGGGGGCTCCCTACTTCATGTCTGACCCTAAACCTGAGGTTACAGGAACAGATGGCTTCTCTGGCCCTGAGAAGGGAAGTCTGGGCTGCTGGGAATTGACCATAGATGAAGAGCTGGCAGAATCAAGGAGGAACACTCTCAGACAAGTGGCCTTTCTTCCTAGTGTCTGGATGTGAGCTCGTTCAACAACAACCTTGGTATGGGGTTTTACATATTTTATTTTTCACTCTAAAAGTAAAATGTGTTCAATCAGGAAAATAGGAGAATGCAGAAAAAAAAAATCACCCACAGGTTCCCAACCTAAATCCTATTAATATGTTCACGTATTTCCTTCCAGTCTTTTCTTTTTTCTATTTCCTAAGTACTTATAATCATTTTTGCCTGTTTTAGTTTTAAATAACATTTCTCATGTTACTACATATTCCTTGTAAAAATAAACTTTAAAGGCCATATTGCATTCACTTAGTGGATAGACCAGTTTCTTTCTTTTGAAAATGTGGACACTATATTAGTAAATTTCTCTGGAGTCTTCCAGCTACGAACTTCTAAAATATCGTATAAATTATATCAGTCACAGTCAGCTTACTGTGCTAACAAACAACCTCAGATTTTAGGGGCTTAACATAATCCATGTTTATTCTTCCTCAAGTCACAATTTAACGAGGATCCATGGGACAGGGATACGGGATTCTGCTCCACATTTGGGTGCACAGTCTCTTTCCATGGGGGGCTTTTTCATCCTGAGGGCCTTGGGGACTTCTCCAGAATCCTTTGTGTTTAACTGGAAGATAAGGGAAGAGAGGAAGGTGGAGGACGCCCTGGGAAATTTTTATGGGTCAACCCTGATGGAGACACCCATCATTTCTGCACATCCATTGGCCAGATTTCAGTCACATGGCTCACCTAACTGCAAATAATGCTGGGAAAGGTAGACTAGCTGTGTCCATGGCAAGAAAGGAAAATGGAGTTTGGTGAATCTGTAGCAGTCTCTGCCACATAGATGTTCTTTCCCACCCCCCCCCCCCCATCTTTTTCTTCCTTAAAAACCTAAGACCCACTTCAAAGTTTGCATCTAGTTTTCTCTCTCCCTCTGCCCGCACTGCCACCCAGGATCTCAGTGTTGACCTGGCATCACATCGTGTCTTTAGTTCAGTCAGCAGCTGGTCTTGTTACCAGTTTGATCTGAGCATCATCGGTCGAGAGTCCTAGAGCACATATAGATTCTTCCAGTGTCCTGGTGTGAGCAAAGGCTCCTGTCCATGGAGCTATTCATTGACTTTCTCATGGCAAACATAACAGATTCAAGCTTTGTCTTCCTGCAGATTCTCTTCCAAGAGAATCCCCCATGATCGAGGGGGGCTCCCCTCCTTTAACATTCTTTTTTCCTGTCAGGGACTTTCCCAAGGGCTTGGGCTTCTGACATGTGCTGCTTTTGCCACCAGCCGGAAATGCTACAGCATTAAAAAAAAGGTTTGAGGTTAAATTCCAGTTTGATCCCAGCCAATGATTTTCCTTCTGCATAATCTAACCAACCACACAGATAAGACCACAGATGACTTCTAAGTCACTTCTGCTGCCAGTTGAGTTTGTCGGCTTTAAAGCTATGCAATAGAATATTTTTGGAAGTGTTTGGAAGAATATTTTAACTAAGCTCTGGGGAAATTGGTTAAGGTGGAAACAGATAGGAGGAAGGTGCTACAGAGGCCAGCCTGGCTGGCCAGAGGTGCTTCCAGACAGAATTCTTTGAGGAATTTTAGAACATAATGGAGCAGCAATGCCTGAGGATGTTCATGACTGAGCCAGTGGACAAATCTTAACTCTTTAGGGGTTTAAACACTGAAAGATTTTCATTTTTTGGCAACAATTTGTACCAGTTGTAGATGAAGCCCATTTCCCGGTAGGACAGGAGAACCTTCAGTGGCAATTGAGTCTGGTCTCTCTTGTGGTTGATGGTTAGTTCAATCCAGTTAAAATTTCAATCTTGTGTGTATATAAGTCACAGCCCTCTCTATCCCCTAGAGGCTTGGAGTGGTCGTGCTGTGCTGTGTGTATGTGTCCGGTGTTGGGGGCAGGTTTGCCCTTGGGAAGCACCCGGTCTGTTCTCTTAAACACCTTCTCCGTTTTCTCTGAGTCTGGTTCTCTGAGGCTGGTGCAGGGGAATGGAGGTGGAGAGGACACATCCTCAGGTGACTGCCTGTGTCTGGGTCATTCTGTCCTTTCTGTTGCTCATTCCTGCTGATCCCTGTGCAGATGGGGTGTGGCAGGGTGGAGGCCCCAAGAGCACCAGATCCCAGCAGCTCTGCTAGGCATTGCTGATGGGCAAGGTCTGCCTGGGTCTTCCAGTGAGCTCTGCCTGGCAGCCTTGTACTGTGTTCCTTTGATGTGGGGCCTCTTTGCCTCATGCCCAGGAAAGTCTCATCAAGACTGTAGCCCCAAAGGTCGTCTTCCCTCTGCACTCTCAACTCTAAGAACTGCAAGAAGGGGCAGGATCCGCTTTCCATACATCTGGGGAACTGGTGGTGTCATCCCTCTGTCACTCTGCCCTATCCGCCTTCTCTTCTTTGGCTCAATGGAATGCAGCAGGGGTACAAGATGTTAAATTCCTCTACTTGGAGAGACCCCTAGCTTTATAAGCAATTGCCTTGGATCTTCTTTCTCTGATTTGGGGAGGTTACTTGATTGGTACCCCTCCTCTACCACCACAAACATTGATTCTCCCTAAAGGCAACCTCCTCCACAATGCACCCCACCCTTTTTACAGATCAAGGGGGCCAACTGTCAGTTCCACAAGACCTTTGAGGGGTGGCGGACTCCAAGATAAGGATCCTTTGAAGGCAGAGCTGAGGTGCTCAGCACCTTTTGTTCTCAGCTGTGGGTTCCAGTTGCCAGCGCCGGGAAAGAGAAAGAGCCCACACACCATACTCTCCTGCCACATGGGATTTCTCAAAACGTGTGCAAATCAAAGATGTCTATGGCGGCAGGTTTCCAAGAGCATGGATAAATGCTCATCTTTGTAAGGGATTCCTCTGTAAGAGCGTGCTGGCCCTTGATCAAACATTCCCCTCTCCTTATTTCTCCAGCAGCCCTAACTCTAAGGCTATGCAAGCACAACCTGTTTTGTCTGATTTCTTAATTTTAGGTTTATGGTGCTAAATGATGAAAACTCCAGCCACCTCCTGTACTTTAACTGTGCTCTCAGGTGGTTTGCTCTAAGAATGGATGTCCTCATGAACATCGTCACTTTCATTGTGGCTTTGTTGGTGACCCTGAGTTTCTCCTCAATCAGTGCTTCATCCAAGGGCTTGTCATTGTCTTACATCATCCAGGTAACACTTAGTGTAAGGTTGGGCTTGGCCTGGAGGCTCTGGCGTGGAGTGTACCAGGGTGGTTGGGTGTAACAGAAAACCCAGCTTGCATGGGTTTAAACAATAAAGGGAGTATCGTGGCTCACAAAAATTAAAAGATCTGGGGGTTGTGTGGGCTTCAGGCATGGTTGGGTCACGGCCCTTGGCTTTGTCCTCCCCCTGTGATGACTGTCTTCATGATTGTACAATGGTGACTAGCCAGCTCTGGGGGCTATAGCAGGAAAAAGGCAAGAGGAAAGCTCTTCCTACCCTAGCAACTGATTGCTTACTGGATTAATTTAGGCAGGCCAGAACTAATCTGGATGAAACTGAGATGATTTGTTTAGGCCAAAGGATGGAGTCCTGCTGCATCCTACCCCAAAGTCACACAGCTGCCCCACAGGGAAAGGATGCTGGAGACACAACCACGATGCCCATGACAAATACTTACTGACTTGTCTTTTGGTTGCTTTGGTGTTTTTCTTTTGAAAATAATTATAATAGGAAAATAATAATAATAACAATGGTAGGGAATAATAGTAATGGGGAAACACATGCCATTTTAGGCACTGTTGTAAGTTCTTCACGTAAATTGTTTCATTTATCTCCACAACAACCCTATGAGATAGGTATGGCCACAACCCCCATTCTACAGATGAGGGGACTGAGGCCCAGGATCACACAACTGCTGTGTCTGAGAACGGGATCTGAACCCTGGTCTGCATCTCATTCCTTGATGTATGCCTCACATTTTCTCTTTGGAAGCTTTTCCGATGCAGTCTTTGTCCTCGGTGCTCGCTCTGAAATTCTGGGACAATGTGTCTGAGTGTGGGTCATTTTTCATTTATTCTGTGCAAGGCTGTGGGTCCTTTTATATTAAGGTCAAATCTCTCTAAAGCTCGGAAAAATTTCTCCTCCTTTCCTTTCTCTCCTCTTGCCAATTTCCTCCTCTCCTTTCCCTCTCTTTCCTCTCTCTGGGACTCACTTTAGTTGAATACAGGGTTTCTTGGATCCATCCTCTGTGTTTTCTTTCCTTTATTTCAAAGTTTCCACGGTCTTGTGTTTTTATCTTTATTCTGAGAATTTTCTTTAGCTTCGTCATTCAACCATTCTTTTGAATTTTAAGTTTGGCAATCTTATGTTCATATACTTAATTTCTACAAACTCTTTCTTAGTCTCTGAGTTTTTAAAAGAATCACTTTTAAATGAACACAATATATTTTTTAATCTCTCTGAGGATGTAATTAAAGTCTCCCATCCTTAATCTCTCCTCTTTCCTTTGGCTGATACCTGTTTTTTCCAGAGTTGATTTTTCACTTTGTTTACCTGATGCTTGCTCTCTCATGCCGTTGGTCTTGTTTGTATGTCTCTTGGTCCATTTGTGAGGGACCAGGCTGGGTTTTCAGGGTCTCCTCTGCCTTTGAATATGCCTTGCTAGGTCTCTCCTGCAGGGACGTTTTGTAACTATGGGTGAGGGGGTCGCACTTTTCCTCAGGCTGGCTTCACTTCAGGAAAACATCCTGGGAGCTAGCCTTCAGGCACCCAGAGGATTTAAAGGGGTTTTCACCTGGGGTACTATTCTGGAGCTCCATTTATCCCCAGGCAGTTCATTCAGTTTCTTTAGAGAAGTGTGTGTGTGTGTGTGTGTGTGTGTGTCTTGGCCTAGGGAGAATGTGCCCAGCTCCCTCTGGCTGGAAGAAAGCAGAGGGCTGTGGTAAATGGCTCCTCAGGAGTAGCTGTCAATTACTCAGACTGCCGGTTACTCAGTCTCTTTGGGGCCCTCCTCACACCTGGAGCCTCTCTGACTTCTGCAGGACAGAGGGCTCTCCATGCCCCCGTAGAACATTCTGCCTCCATTCTTTCAAAAGGCTTTCATCCTCTTTTCATTTTCCAGAAATTTGTAACTCTCTCTCTCAATAATATCTCTTCCCAATCCCCTTGCCATTAAAGGTCTATTCCTTTTGTCAAATCTCTCTGATATCATTTTAGTGGTATTTTGGGAAGGAAGAGGAATAAAAATATGTTCTCAGGACTCTAAAGTGGGAAAAATGAATTTTCCTTGGGTAGCCAATTTCCCACATTGATGGATGTTTTTATTTGTCGTTGCCTAATAAAATATAAAACAGATGAAGTTGAAGAGATTCCCTTACTTGATGCAAGTGAAACAGCGTTCCTCAACTGAGGGCATGCTTTCCGGGGATGCCATCACCTTTCCATGGATTGTTTTCCAACACTTCTGTGAGGCGGGAGGATTTGCACACGTGAGGTCTGGGGAATGCTTCTTCTCAGCTGGCTTTGTGGCTTTACTGAGCGTCAGCCCCCTTTTGAGAACAGAGAACTCGAATGACAGAGCTTCCCTGGAGAACAGGGGAGACACCCCAGATGGATGAGAAACCGTGAAGACCCACGGAGCAGGAAGTGAATGCAAAGTAACATCACATGACATCACAGAGGAGAAGGAGCCCCTACCGGGGCCAACACTGTGCTGACGTGGGGATTCCAGAAGTGTGGAGGGCTGCCCAGGTGCTCAAGGCTTGACACCCTTGAATTTAACAAAACCTGGGCATGCCCTTCGCAAGGGCGGGGCTCATTTGCTCACTCACCAGATATGCACTGAACACCTACTGTGAGCCAGGAGCCAGGCCAGCAGTGAACAAGCCGGACAGGGCCCTGCCCTCAGGAGCTTATATTCTAGAGGGATATAAAGTGGGATGGGATAAATAAGTGCTCAAGTAAATAAAGAAGTCAGAAATTGTTTAAGTGTTATGAAGATAATAAAGCAGGGTAATGGGACTGTCAGCGAGGAAGCAACATTAGATCTGATGGTCAGAGGACGCCTCTCTGGGAGGTGACTTCCAAGCTGATGCCTGAATGATGAAGGATGGGCCAAGGAAGACAGAAGGAAGAATGCTTCAGGCCAAGGGGCTGGGGAAAGGCTCAAGGGTAGGAGGAGCTCGGTGCATTTGAGGAACTCAGAAGTTCGTGTGGCTTGAGCAGAGCAGGAGAAAATTAGGTCTGAGGGGTCAGCAAGGACAGACTGCGCAGGGCATGTTGGGCACGGGCAGGCGTGTGCCTGTATTCTAAGAAGGGCTTCTCCACTGCGGGGCTGTGGACATGTGGGCCGGAGAAGCCTTTTTGTGAGGGGCTGTGCCGTACATTGTAGGATACTGGCAGCCTCCCCGATCTCTAACCAGGAGACGCCAGTGGAACCTCCCTCCTCCAAGGTCACGACAACAGAAAATGTCTCTAGACATTGCCAAATGTCCCCTGGGGGCATAATCACCCAGACTGAGAGCCACTGCTGTGAGAGAAATGGGAAGCCAGTGACATCTTAAGCAGGGAGGCAGCAAAGGAGGCCTGCTGAGGGAAGCTCTCTGAGGGTCTGGACCCATATGGCTCTCCGCCTGCTCGGGCCACACTGCCTCCTTCTTGTTAAGGCCACTCCCTGCTGCCCAGAGCTTTCTTACCCTAAGTTTGCCTGGCGGACTTCTTACCAAAAGCGCCTCAGTGCGCAGTCTTCCCTAACCGTCCTAACTGAGGTAACGCCCCGGCCCCAGCCTCAGCCCCTCTTTCCTATCATCCTGCTTTATTGACATTGTTCTCATTCCTTGGAATTGTCTGTGTCTCATCCTGCCGGCCCACAGTCACGGCATCTCTAGTGGAAGAAGACCTGGCCCTGCCTCCAGCCTACTCTGTGACTGAGGCAGCTGCTGCTCGTGCCCCACCCCTCCAGGGCAGGCCAGTTGGCCTCCTGCTGCAGGAAGGTGCTCAGTCCAAGCCCAAGGCCGACTGCAGGTGCGGGTTCTCCCAGCTGGGAGCAGCCCCAGCGATGACTGAAGGGAGTTGTGGAGGTGTAGCCCAGCTTCCATGGGACAAATCGGGCGTGTTCCGTGCAGTCTCCCAGAGCCCCAGCGGGAGTGAGCTTCAGCGGCCCACGATTGAACCTCTCCTGACTCACCTTGTCTTCCATGCCTCGCTTCTCCCAGCTCTGACTGGCCCTTTTTGGGTCTAGCTCCTAGATTAGATTCCTAGGGCTTCTCGAACTAATTACCATATACTAGTGGTTAAAACCAGAGAAACTTATTCCTTCACAGTTCTGGAAGTCAGAAGTCCAAAATCAAGCTGTTGGCAGGGCCATGTTCCGTCTGAAGGTTCTGGGGGAGAGTCCAGTCCTTGTCTCTGCCCGCTTCTTGGGGCTGTTGGCTTTCCTTGGCTTGGAGCTGCATCCCTCCAATGTCTGCCTCCGCCTTCACATCTCCTTTTCCTCTTCTCTGCGTCTTCCTCTCCTCTGTCTCTTGTAGGGACACTCGTGATTGGATTTAGGGCCCACCCAGGTGATCCAGCATGATCTCAAGATCCTTAATTACACCTGCAAGGACCCTGTTGCCAAATGAGGTACCATTCACAGTTCGCAGGGACTTGAATGTGAACATATCTTTTGAGGGGACCACCAGTCAACCTGCCCTAATACACTGCTTGCCCTCAGATCCCAGGGTTGGCTCCCAGGAGATCCTGGCCTACGGTGGGTGATTTTTCACACGCCCCAGTGTGAGCCTAGATTTCTCATTTCTGAAGCAAGCTGATGGGCTTGATGGTTTTCTCCCACCTCTGATGATCTGTGGTGACTGGATTTCAGTCGCTTCGTGGCTGTGGATGAGGTAAGTGGGGAGGGCATAGAGGTGCAGGACCCCACCAGGTGGCAGCAAGGGACTGGCACCCAGCAGTTTTGCATCCCTGGGAGAATTCCTGCTCCACAGCACTTCCCCACCGCTCAAACCAAGAGACGTGTGATGGAACGGTGCTGGCGGGATGACTCTCACCATCTGGAGTGCCAGGGAAGAATGTAATTATCATTTGTTTCTGAACACAAAGGAAGTGTTTAAAGGCAAAACACCGCACCAGGAGTATCTTTACTTCTCGGAACTTGGCTGGGAATGCAGCTTACTTTTTGTGTAGTCCTGAGAGAGACCAGGAGGGATAATGCCCAAGGGCTGCCCCTGCCAGCGGGAAGGGCTCTAACCGTGGCTGCTTGTTCCTCATCCACAGCTAAGTGGACTGCTCCAAGTGTGTGTGCGAACAGGAACAGAGACCCAGGCCAAATTCACGTCCGTGGAGCTGCTCAGGGAGTATATCTCGGTGAGGAATCAGTGCGTGCAACAGCAAGGACTGTTAGCTCCGGCAGAACCTATGCAAACATTTGATCTTTTTACGTTTGATCTTTTTTCTTTTAAAAAGAAAGGGATCTTTTTAAAAACCGAAATCAGACCAAAATCCTTCTTCTTAAAACCCATATTTATAATACAATCTAAAGCCCTTGAATTGAGGGAGAGGTTCTTTTTAAAAAAATTTCCTCAAGGGCAGTTTCCATACACAGAAAAGAGAATTCAGTGGCTTACTTTAGTTTCTAAAAATTAATGTCTGATTGATTAAAATTGTAAATTGAAAAAAAACCCAGTCTAATTCTTCTTTAAAGGCTTTTATGTTCAACTTACAAATTCTGCCGTTCTTCAGAAAGATGTCTAGCCAATTCAAGCCATCACTTTTAAGGGCGTTTGATTAGCATCTGGCCCCATTTACAAACTTAATTAAACACTTTCAAACATTTTAAACCGCATTTTAAAACTTAATACATTCCATTTCCTTTTTAAGTACCCCGATTATCTGATTTAACAAACAAACTTTCCTGAGGTTATATAAATCTAACAAATTAAACATATAAATATAGTGAGCTTTAAATTTGCATAACGATCACAATGCTGTATATAAACAGTAAGATTTTAACTTAAAATCATGTTTAAAGAAATTATTCAATTATACATTTTAAATTAGAATCACAAGCTCAAATATTGCTAATATGATGAGTACTTAGAAGACCAGATATGCAGATTTCTTAAACTAAAAATATTACTGTTGCAATTCTACTTCTCTTAAATATTTTTATTATTAATTCTAAATCTTTTAGGGGTTAAAAATACTCATTGTCTAGGAATATAATTATTTTCTCAGCTACTTGTGTTGCCTATCAGCCAGAGATCCCGGCTGGTCAGCCACCCTAACAGGGCACATGTGAGCCCTGTGTCTCGTCGCCAGCAGGGACTTCATAGGGATTGGTCTTGTAATGCAGCCAAGTAGCTCTAGACATTGCATTTCTTGGGCTCTTAGGAAACTTAAATGTCTTTTCCACGTACCTCTAAAGACCTTTGAACTTGACACCATGCATTCTTGTTATTGTCCTACTTCTAACGCCCTGGTGACTCCTGTAGATACTGAGATTGTATCTGATTGAATTCTGCAAATCTCAAGGATTGGTCTGGACTTGTCACACAGCTTCCAGCTCACATGCTGACACTTGCCCAGGCCCACAAGGCCTAGTTTGAGCTGTCCTTTACAGTTGTCCATCTCTCAATTCACTAAATTCTAGCCACGTGAATTTTCTTTCTATTCCTCAAAGAGCCCGAGCTTGCACTGGGCTTGTGACTGACTAAAAGGGCCTGCTGCCCAACATGCATAGAAATCAATACTATGCCACCGGCTTTTCTTTTTCTTTTTTTTTTTTTGAGAAAGTTTAGCCCCGAGCTAACTACTGCCAATCCTCCTCTTTTTGCTGAGGAAGAGTGGCCCTGAGCTAACATCCATGCCCATCTTCCTCCACTTTATACGTGGGATGCATACCACAGCACGGCTGTTGCCAAGTGGTGCCATGTCAGCACCTGGGATCCGAACCGGCAATCCTGGACTGCCGAAGCAGAACGTGCGCACTTAACTGCTGCACCACTGGGCCGGCCTCTATGCCACAGGCTTTTGAGAAAAGAAAAGTCTTTATTGTGAAGTCAATTGACAAGGAGGCAGGGGCAAGGCTCTCAAATATGTCTCCCTGATCCAGAGTTTGGGGTAAAATTTAAGAGATTAGAGAGGGCAGGCTGGTATGTGGAAGCACTGAGAGAGCCTCCCAGGCAGAGCGGACTGCTAGTGCAAAGGTGGGAGGCTGTAACCACAGGGCTGGTTTAAACTGACCCCATCTTATCAAGAACGAAATGCTGAAGCTGTCTTGCAGGGGCAGCAGGCTAAACCTGCAGGTCATGTAGCTGGAGCACGCACAGAGGAGCACACACAGACCTGTTATTTCAGGTCAAAATTTGATTGGAAGGACTCCAAACAAGACTGTTCATGGTGAGGCACGGAAGGGCTTTCGCACCAGTCTTCCTGGATCACGGACCGCTGGCTTCTGAAAAGGGTCTGTCTTTTGAGTTCCGGTCATGTCTCAGTCCTTTTGGTTCCATGGAGGGGAGAATCTTTGGTTCCAAGTGTTATTTCAGGTCAAAGTTTTCTCCTCTGTGCGTGCTCCAGCTACATGACCTGCAGGTTTAGCCTGCCGCCCCTGCAAGACAGCTTTGGCATCCTGTTCTTGATAAGATGGAGTCAGTTTCAACTGGTGCTGTGGTGACAGCCTCCCGCCTTTGCACTAGCAGTCCGCTCTGCCTGGAAGGCTCCAGACTCAAGTATTCTTATAGCTGGCATCTTCTCAGCATTCTGTCTCAGCTTGACTGTCACATCCACATAGATGCCTTCCTCAACCCTCAATTGCTTTCACTCCTTCTACCCCCTTCCACCACACACACTCAGATTCTGTTACAACACTCTGTTTTATTGTCTTCATTTCTGACTTCTTTTCTTGTTGATTATCTGATTTCCCCACTGGAATGTGAGTTTCTTGCCTTCAGGGTCCTTATTGGTAGTTCACCACCGAGAACACCAGCACCTAGAACTGTGTGAATGAATGAACGAATGAGTGAAGTGAATGGAAAAGCAAGTGACTATTAACCCACCATTGGTTATTCTGCTTTTCAGACCTGTGTTCCTGAATGCGCTCACCCCCTCAAAGTGGAGACCTGTCCCCCTGACTGGCCGAGCCGTGGGGAGATAAGGTTCAGAGACTATCAGATGAGATATAGAGAAAACACTCCCCTTGTTCTCCACGGGCTGAACTTGAACATCCAAAGTGGGCAGAGAGTTGGGATTGTCGGAAGAACAGGTTCCGGTGAGGACCAGCTAGGATTGTGTTTCTTCCAGGTTGTTTCTTTGCGTTTCCAGTGGGTGTGGTAGTTAAGCCACACGAGAGGGCAATGCATGTGTGTGGCAGATTGGCTCTTGTTTTCCCCTCAAACCTCTTCACTGTGAATTAGGATTTCGGGTCGAATGGGTGTGAGGGGTTGGAAGCAAACACACATCAGTTTTTGAATTAATTAAATGAGAATCATTCTAGTGAAATGAGGCCCAGAGGGTGAGTCATGCGCTAACAGCCCTGCAGGCATGGGCAGGGTAACTGTGTTAGGGCAGCTGAGGGCCCCTGAAGACTGAGGAGTTTCTGTCTGCACAGAGTCATTTTCATTGCATTAAAAATTCCCTTGATTAGACATTGGGATATGACAGAAGTACAAACTGATGTTTGATTTGCTGTTGTTGTGTTTGTCGTTCCCAGGAAAGTCGTCGTTAGGAATGGCCTTGTTCCGTCTGGTGGAGCCGGCCGGCGGCACAATCTTCATTGATGAGGTGGATATCTGTACTATTGGTTTGGAAGACCTCAGAACCAAGCTGACTGTCATCCCCCAGGATCCTATCCTGTTTGTAGGTACAGTAAGGTAGCTGTTTTTGATCATTGTGCATTCCTATTTTTGGTTAGTGAAACCAGAAACTTTGTGAGGCGCGCACAGTGCGACCGGCCTGGGGCTGTTCTTTCTGAGGGGAGCAACCCCGGGTGCTCACGGCACTGCCGGGACCTGTTCTGGAGGAAAACGTTGGGAGGAGATGAGGGCTAGAGCCCTGAACATGACTTGCATTTTATAAGCCATGTTACTAACACGCAACGTGCTTATACATGAGGGAGCAGACATCCCCGCTGGCCCCGGAGAGCCCTGTGTCTCGGCATCCTCTCAGGTTTAGCAATGGCCACTTGCAAAAGCGCTCCAGTTTTCACAATAAAATAGATAGTTATCCTTTGCATGTAGCCATCTATTGGGAAGTGTCTCGATTCATTCCCACGAAGGAGTGAACAGAAGCTGTCCAAATACAAGAACAGTAGGGTTGCAACTTCCGCAGGGCTTAAGATCTGACGTCAAGACACAAGGAGAAAACCACAGTTTTTCACTTAGTCCAGTGCAGTGACTGCCCCTCTCTTGAGATGGATGTTTCCCCCAGTCAGCACCAGATGAAGCAGGGGGCTGTATTTAGAGTTGGATGAAAACTACACTCTGTGTCTTGAAGTGCTAGACTCCCACCCCTCAAATGAGATGCTCACCGTCTGCAAGGTCTTGGGAGCTACAGCTGTACCTCCTGCTTCTCAAGGCAGACTGGATGCAGTGGCAGATTGAATGGCTTCCTCTCCCTCTCTCTCTGCCAAGAATTTGCATAAGGTCAAGTCTACTCTGCTACACATAGCCACTGAGAGGGCCAAATGAGCTTTCCTGAGTGCCTAGCTCTGGCTGTCTCTTGGCAGCGTTTCACATATTCCTGCCTGTCTCGGTGGTCTCTGCACCATCATAGAGTTGTGCGTCCTTGGTCTCTTGGCCTGAGATTGGTATTTAATTAAGCCACAGGGTCATCACGTACCACCTCCAGCTCTTCCCCACATGCTGTAGAAAACATGCCCCCCCATCTTCTTACCCTCAGAAATCCAGCTCCCTCTCCTTTCCTTCATTGCAGGTACAACTTGGATCCCTTTGAGAGTCACACCGATGAGATGCTCTGGCAGGTTCTGGAGAGAACATTCATGAGAGACACAGTAGGTCTCTGGGGCTATCGAGGATGAGTCCATTTCCCAGCACCAGTGCCCCAGATACCTGACCCAGGTTTAAATTAGACAAGCATTGGGCCAGCGTTTGGCCAGGTTTATTTGTTGGCACCACATACGTTAGTAGAATACAATCCTAATTTAGTCTTTATTATTAAAAGCAACCATAGATAATATTTGCCAGGTCTTTGCAATGATGTTGTCAAGACCTCTATATGCATTAGTTTACCTGGTCCTGACTACAAGCCTCTGAGGTTGGTACTCCTGCCCCCATTTTTAGAGATGCAGAGTTAAGACTCAAGGAAGTAACACATGCAGGCTAGGGAGTGGCAGAATGGAGACTGGAACCCACGTCCATCTGACTCTCAAGCAGATGGAGCGCCCTACTGTTCTGCCAATAGCCTCATTTACTTATCAGAACAGAGAAGCCACAGTAAGGTGAGGGATGTGGCCTGCTCCAGGAATGGCAAGTATGGCTGATTTTGAGTGCACTGAGCCACTGAGATGGGGTCCTGTCCTGTAAGAGCTGCAGCTGGGGTCAACAGGTGAGCATGGCCCCCTCTGTAGCCCAGAGAGGATTTTTTTCCCTGGGACTTGGTACCGAGGTAAGCCTCTGCCAAAGACACTTAGACCTGTGATGCTGGATCAGTCAGACCCTGTCTTGTCTTTCCTTGATGACCAGAAAGCTCTCCCATCCCATCTCTATTTTGTCTATGGAAAGAGGGACCCCGAAGCCAGTTACACTTGTTTGTGTTTCTCCGGAGCCATATGTGCATTATTTGTACTCTTTGGGTGAGGTGTCTATAGCGTTCTGTGAATCATACTGTGATTTTAAATTATTAATGTCCGCCCACTCCCTGGTCTTTCCCTGATGCCTGTTTGCAATTCTGAAATTATTATTGTTTTGCACTTTCCTTTCCACAGTAAGATAAAGCCAGCTGATGAAGGCAGGAGAAGAGGGCAATCAATACAGATGATGCAGGACAATTTTATAGATCATCAGCACAAATGCGGCATTTTCTGTGTTTTATAGATATTGAAACTCCCAGAAAAATTACAGGCGGAAGTCACAGAAAACGGAGAAAACTTCTCAGTAGGGGAACGCCAGCTGCTTTGTATGGCCCGAGCGCTTCTCCGTAATTCAAAAGTAAGGAAACAGCACGGAAAATGGGTTGGTCAAATTTTGGATATTTCCCACAGTGCCGCTCAATCCAGGGTGTAGAGCCGCGATGCATTTGCCTTTCAGCAAAGAGAGAGCAATTGAGCCATTTAAAAATCGATCACTTTCTCTTAAGACAAAGTTGTGAGGGGTAAAAATTGAAAAAGAACAGCCATTTACAGCAATAGCACCTGCCTCCTCCGGGCCTGCCCTTGGCCATCTTGTTTACGTGTTCTCTCTATCCTCTTAAGTGGTCTGAGCTGGAGAAATCTTCCTCTCAGCTTCTTCCCTTTGTCCCAGAACAATCCTAGGCCTGATAAATAGTACCCAGGACTCTAAAGAAAGCCTTCAGAATGCTAGGATAGGACAACTGTAAAATGTATACTCATTTTTCTTAGTGACTTAGCCTCCTCGCTTACTGATTTCAAGGAAGGAATTGCTGTTGCTTTAGCAACCGCATTCTCTGAACACTGATCAAAGCGTGGTCCATAGTGAGTGTTCTTTCAGGGGTGCCAACAGCAGGAAAGGGAGCCAGCACCACACCATGCTGACTGTGGCACTACACACTGCTAAGTGGTTTACGTGTTGTCTTTGCATTTCATGCTCATAATAAGATATAATGCTTTTACAGACAAGGAATTGGAGCCTTGGGGAAGTTAAGTAATTTAGCCAAGATCAAGCACAGTTAGAGCTGAGCTCAAGCCCTGTACTTGTAAATCAGCACTGTGGTAGACAGAATTTTGCGTCGTGTTCCCACCCCCCCCCCCCCCCCCCCGCCCCAACTCCACCCCCTGCTGCCAAAGATGTCCATATCTGGGTACCTGGAACCTGTGAGTGTGTTACTTTACCTGGGAAAAAGGGGCTTTGCAGATGTGATTAAGTCAAATATCTTGAGATGGGGAGATTATCCTAAGTTACCTGGGTGAGCTGCTCAGTGTAATCACACAGGTCTTTATGAGAGAGAGGCAGGAGAGTCAGAAAGAGAAGGAGATGTGAAGATGGAAGTAGAGGTTAGAGCAATGCCAGGAAGGGGCCACGAGCCAAGGATGCAGGCGGCCTCTAGAAGCTGGAAAAGGCAAGGAAACAGATTCTCCCCAGAGCCTCCAGAAGGACGTGGCTCTGACAGTCCCTTGACTTCGGGACTTCTGACCTCCAGAACTGTAAGATAATAAATTTGTGTTGTTTTAAGCCTCTAAATTTGTGCTAATTTGTGATAGCAGCCATAGGAAATTAATACAAGTGCTGTTATTATACCTCATGCTGACTCACGTTAGCACAGTAGAGAAATCCTGTGGGATGTTTCTTCCTACCAGCTTGTAGGATTAGAATAAACCACTTAGAAAGAGGAATAAAGGGACTGGCCCAGTTGCACAGTGGTTAAGTTTGCAAGCTCTGCTTCAGTGGCCCAGGGTTCGTAGGTTTAGATCCTGGGCACAGATCTACACACTGCTCATCAAGCCATTGTGGCAGTGACCTATGTAAAATAGAGGAAGATTGGCACACATGTTAGCTCAGGGCCAATCTTCCTCACCAAAAAAACCCCAAAAGAGGAGTAGAGAATATATAACCTTGTTTCCCTAGCCAGTCCCTCTGAAGAAGATCAAAGTGGTGTGATGTGGCTTTTATTTTGCTGTTGTTTTTCTAACTTTTTGAGATGGAGAATTAGTCATTACTTTTCAGCTCTTCTCTTTTTTTCATAGATAGAACTAAAACTATAAATTTCCCTCTAGATACAGCTTTGGCTTAGTGTGACTTTTACAACACTCCTTCCTCAACAGATCATTCTCCTTGATGAAGCCACTGCTTCCATGGACTCCAAGACTGACACCCTTGTTCAGAACACCATCAAAGATGCCTTCAAAGGCTGCACAGTGTTGACCATTGCCCACCGCCTCAACACAGTCCTCAACTGTGATCTCGTCCTTGTCATGGAAAATGGGAAGGTGAAGGAAGTTGCCGGCATCACCTCCCAGAGGCTTCAATGGTCTGGGCTCTCTGGTGGGTGGATATTTTTCTGACAATTTCAGCTCTTCTTCTCTTTCAGGTTGTCGAGTTTGACAAGCCTGAAGTTCTTGCTGAGAAGCCAGATTCTGCGTTTGCGATGTTACTAGCAGCAGAAAACAAAGTTCGATTATAAAGGTCCCTGGGGGGCCACATCAGCTGATTTTAGAGGAGAAGGAGGATGCATGAGATGAGTGGATGAGCCTGAAAGAGGAGGGGCTGTCCTCTCTCCCACCCGTGACGCACAGTTTGAGCTGGGTCGAAGGTTCCTTTCCCACCTCACCCAGCCCATGTCTCCTGACCTCACTTGGCGAGCTTGGGTTGGTTCTGGGTGGAGAACAGAGCAGAAAAAACTAGTGGGTTAAAAACTGTCCCTCACCTCCTAAAACCCCGAGGGTCCCTCATGTGTCCCCACCGATACCATCTCAGTACCTGGGAATGGAAACATTGTAACCTTCAGTTAAAACTGGTCAAAGTAAACAGAATGGGAAAATGCCTAAGGATGGAGTTGGTGAAGATTCCCTGCCCTGTTATCAGAAGGAAAAACAGCAGAGTCTTCTTCCTGTTGAACTCCTACTCACATCTATTTTGAGTGTGTGACAAGCAATAACCACACAGATCTGTAGCATGAAAGATTGATTACAATGTTTGGCAAAAAAAATTTTTTAAATCATATTGCATGTTCCATTTGATCTATTACAATAACCAGGAAAACAAAGTGTAGTTTCTCTATAAATGACATTTTTATATCCTCTATAAATGGTCATTAAAATGCAGTAGGAAATTAAACTACCCTGAAATGTTGCCTTACAATTATTTTACTGAAGACATTCCAATTTCTGTACTTATTTCCTCTCACAGACCCTCATTGCTTTCTCCATTGACTCAGTGATAAACCTGCACAGTGTTTCCCCAATGAAAGGCTTTCTTTCCAGCCTCCAGATTTGCTATGACAGAGGCAGAAAAGACATATTCCCAGTAGCCCAGGAGTGAGAACTGCTAATCCACAGTGATATTTGGGGAAAAAAAATAGAAAATTTGACAGGCTCCCGTGTAGTGTTTGCCAAGGAGACACCCACAATCTGGCTTTCTCATTCCTTAGGATCGAAGGGCCCAGAATGTTTCAGGGGTGTTTCCTGGACTCGCCTCCTGACTTCCAGGCTGAACTCTAGATGTGACACAGGGTGGTAATGGCCAGTAAAACTTGCATCTGATGTCTCCCACTTCCCTCCCCTTCTTAGTCTGGGTCACATACTTCTCCCCATCCTTCCAAACATGGAAGGCAGTGCCTGGCACATATTAGCACGTAAGAATGGGTGGTGTGAGTGCATGACACCATGATGAACTCATTCAAACACAGGCCAGAGCCTGGCAGGTATATTTGTATGTTGAGGGCTTAATCTGGAGAGGCTGAGATTTATAGCAGACAGGCTACAGCCAGCATCTCAAAGGCTGGGCTGGTGGGCTTTGCTTCCCAAAAATCATCCTCCAGCTCTCCTCTGACCAGGCCCGGGCAGA
The DNA here is from genome assembly GCF_041296235.1 of Equus asinus. NCBI lineage: Eukaryota > Metazoa > Chordata > Mammalia > Perissodactyla > Equidae > Equus > Equus asinus. The sequence goes on along the minus strand of NC_091817.1, from coordinate 16,190,052 downwards.
CGTCTGCAGGAGTGGAGATGAATCAGGTACAGCCAGCCACAGGTAGAACTCCCAGTCTGGTGAGTGTTAAGGCGCTGGCTAAGGCAGCTAGGCAGCGACTCTGCCATCAGCAGAGTGTGTACACTGTGAAGGACATGGTTGAAAAGGACATGAGTGAGGTGGCTCCTTTCGCAGGCAGCTCCATGCCAAGTTCAGATTGCCCTGTGAAAGGACACAGTGCATCTTTAGATGATGCACTACCCTGACCTGAGCCTTCCTCCATCATGGTATGGGACCCGATCTGAGGTCCTCAAACCTGCATCCAGTGGGCTCCGGAGCAGCCACCTCAGGCTGAGTGCAGCCATCACCTCAATGGATGTCAACGACTCCCCCATGTGGCACCCTGACCTGGCAGTACTTGCTGGCCATGGGGAGAGGGGGAGAGGTGCTTTATTTTCTATCAACTTGGCACCAGCCAGACAATCAGTCTATGGTTCCAGGAAGCTGTCTCCATGAGGACAGGGGAGAACAGGGCTACATGATCCCCGTGGGTCATTCAGAGGTGCTGAAAGATGAATCACCTCCTACCACTGTTTCTGCCCACACTCCCTCTGGCTTGTACTGTCCAGGAGGGAATACCCAGCCTGCTACCTGGTGAGCCCCTGTGGCCAGCATTTTTCATGAATAATTTCACTGAATCTTCACCTCATCCCATGAGATGGACACTTTCATTATTCCCATTTTACAGAGATGGAAACTGAGGCTCATCGAGGTTAGGAACTTAGCTGCAAATGCACAGGAAGGAAGAGCCAGAGACAGGATTGGAACCCTAACCAGTCTGACTGTAGGGACCCTGCTCTTAACCTCCCCTCACGCCCCTTTCCCTCTGCCTGTAGCAGGGACAGTGATGTGATGGCGGTCAGCATCACACATGGGGGACAGCTACTTCTGAAGGGATGGCTGTTGTTTGCATGTGCAATGACATGAAACAGTCTCAGTGAGCACCCCCACCCTACCCCTTACTGTCACTGAAATGTCAGCCAGGGAGAGACTATGTTGACTAATAACAACCAACGTTTAGCCGATATTCCTCAAAACACAGGCTTAGTTCACTGAATCCTCACCATCCCTGTGGGGTGGGTACTTGTGTTGTCCTCGTGTTACTGATGAGGAAACTGAGTCACTGGGAGTAACTTGACCAAGGTTACACCACTAGTGAAATCTGAACCCAGGCGGGCTGCGTCTGAAATGTATGCTCTTCAGTTCCATGTAACAGTACTGGAGACCAGAGATTGCCAGGTGAAAAAGAGCCCAGGGCTCAGACTTGTGAAGACTGTGTGTTGGTCAGGATAGACTCACTTGTGCTGTGAGCTCCAAATCCCAGCGGTATATTTCCTGTTCGTGGGACATGTCCATCACGTCAGCTGTGCCTGTGCTTTCCTTCTTCCCTCTGTGGCCCAGACTGGGAGGGCAGCCTCTGCCCAGAATGAGACTAGTGAGTCTTGTGGCAGAGGGCAGACAGACATGGAGATCAGAAGTGGCACATGCCACTTCTCCCACGTTTTGTGGGCAAAACATGGCCAGTTCAAAATTCAACAGGGAGGGGAATACATACTCTGCCTGCATGGAGGGGTACCACAAGGCACATGGTCGAGCTTGTCACTGAAGGACGTTGTATATTCCACCTCCTGGGAGGAGTGGCAGATATTTTGAACAACACTACAACCTGCCACAGTTTGGGTTTGGGTGTTGGCTTTGCCACTGAGTGGCTATGTGATCTGGGGAATGTAGCTTGCCCCCTCTGAGCCTCTATTCTCCTAACTCTAAAATTTGGGGTTTGGACCGAGTGCTAAGGTTCTTTTAAGTCCTCAATACAGAAGAAACAAAAAGCAGATATGGAAATAGTTTCTAAAGCATCAAGGATGGAATTTAGACTTACAAGGGGATTATAATGAGCCCTAAATGTAACTGAATCTTTTCATAAATGTTAAATTTGTAAAGTAACTTGAACAAAGTTTGAGTTCTGAGTCTTCCCCGAGTGTCTACTTTGATACTCAGTAGGACATAAGAACTTCTTTGAAATTTTAGTCTCATTTTATTTTGATGCCCCAGTTTTGCTCTGTTCTTCTCATCTACCTGCCCATTCGGGGATCTTATGTTCAATGTCATGAATTAGAACCTCTTAAATATCCTTTGATAGGTGCCAGCAGAGAACAGAAGAAGCCACTAAAAACATTGTTAGTATAAATTAATAACAAATTGCCTGTGACGTGTTTCACAGTCAATTGTGTCCTGAAGCTAATTGTGAAGGTGGCTGATCTCGAAGGGTGGGCAAACTACAGCCTATGGGCCAAACCCAGCCTACCATTTGCTTTTATGAATAAAGTTTTATTGGAACACAGCCATTCTTATTTGTTAATGCCTTACCTATGGCTATTTTCACATTCCAATGACAGTTGAGTGATTACAACCAAATGTATGTCCTCAAAGCTAAAGGTATCAGTATCCTGGCTCTTTACAGAAAAACCCACTGACTCCTGGTTTAGGCATTGGTATGTGATGCAGTTCAGGTCAATGAGGTGTGAGAGGGAGTTGGCCGGGGGTGGGGGTGGGTTCTGGAAAGCATTCTCTCCCATTGCCTTGTGTGTACGTGGTGGTGTCTGAAGCTGTGGCAGCCATCTTGTGACCATGGAGGAAGTGGAGAGATGGACAGAGCACAGATCCTTGCTGGTGACATCAAGCTGCTGGGTTGCCAACCCTACAGTCACCCCACCTCTTGTCATGTGAGAGCATGCATTTTCCTTATTGTTTGTGCCAGCTGGAGTTGGCTTGCTGTTACTTGCAGCCAAAAAAATCATAAACGATGCAGAAGACAGTGACGTCTTTCTTCCTGGGAAGATGCTGATACTGACCTGAAGAAAAGAGAACCCGGGGCCCTGCCCTGGGAGTTACACCCATCTCCCTCCACCTTAGATGTGGCCCAAATGAGCATTAGCTCACATCCAAGCAAGGAGGAGTTTCCAATTCTCATCTCCCCCCAAGGATTCATGCCATTTATGAATATTTCCCTCACCTTCTCTCCCTGCTGCTGAGGTCAGAAGGACTCGGAAAGAACTTACAGATTTTATTGTTGCTATTCAAGTGAACAGGTCTGAAATTGGCCCAAAATGTTGGTTAAAATGTGAATATTCTTTGCTAAGAGTTGGAATCACTTTGGTCAGAACAGCATGATTTAAAATGAATTGAAAAACGCAAGAGGTCAGTTTGGGGTCAGATGGACGATCAAAGAAATCACTTTTCTTTTGGCCCTGTGTAGAAGGTCACCTCTGGGTGAGGCTAAATCCGACACTGAAACCTTCAAATAGATGCTGATTTCCACAGAGAGGGTCTGCCCGACTTCATCATGTGCACGTTCACGGCTCCTGCTGAAAAGCTTTCTCTCTGGGGGGACTGGCATTGAAGGGCCAGACCAAGTCTGTGTCTATGATTTCAGCACAAAACACGGCAGCAGGCAGGCTGAGCTCCACCCTCAGCTCCAGGAGCCTCCAGAGTGCTGGGCCTCCTTCACCTGGCAAAAATCACATGCAAAGAGACCTAAACTGGGTTTATGGCAATTGTTTTACATTTCTTAAAAAAAAATTTTTATTGTGTTAGACTATATATAACAAAGTTCACCATCTTAATCATTTTCAAGTGCATAATTCAGTGGCATTAAGTACATTCACATTGTTGTGCGACCATCATCACCACCCACCTCCAGATCTTTTTCATCTCAAGTTGAAACTCTGTCCCTATTGAACAATAGCTCCCATTCCACTCCCCTGCAGCCCCTGGGAACCCCATTCAAGGTACCTCCTATAAGTGGGATCACGTGGTATTTGTCTTTCTGTGACTGGATCGTTTCTCTTAGCATAATGTCTTCAAGGCATGTGTCAGAATTTCATTTCTTTTTAAAGGCCTCATTTTATAAGCGTGAAGTAGTATCTCATTGTGGTTTTGATTTGTCCCTGATGTTTAGTGACAGAGCATCTTTTCATGTGCTTATTGGCCTTGAATTTCTTTTAAAGGGAAATTTGCATGACATATAAGAATCTTGGGGCTGGCCCCGTGGCCCAGTGGTTAAGTTTGCACACTCTGCTTCAGCAGCCAGGGTTTCACTGATTCGAGTCCAGTCCTGGGCGCAGACACGGCACCGCTCATTAGGCCATGTTGAGGCAGCGTCCCACATGCCACAACTAGAGGGACCCACAACTAGAATGTACGGCTGTGTGCTGGGGAGATTTGGGGGGAAGAGGCAGAAAAAAAAAAAGAAGATTGGCAACAGTTGTTAGCTCAGGTGCCAATCTCTAGAAAAAAGAATCTTAACCAAGAAACAGTGTTCTACGATCTTGCAAAGTTCTTTTCTCTAGTATAGCACCCTGAGGGAATCCTCTCACTGTGTCGGAATATGGACAGGAACTTAGAGACTATGGTTGTTAGCTATGGGCTAAGCACCTGACATATATCATATTAAGTCTTTAAAACAATTCATGCAGTAGAAATGGTTCTTCCTGTTTGCTCTGGGAGATTACGTAACATGCCAAAGGCTACCCAGATGGTAGGTAAGGAAACAGGATTCGCATCCCTGAGCTCACTCTCTCACTCCAATCCCTTCACTTTACAGATTAGGAAAGTGAGGCCCAGAAAGCCTAAATCTGGTCCACATTCATCCAAAAAGTGGCAGGGGGAGGATAAGGGTTCTGAATTCCAGCTTAGTGCTATGTCCATGACGCCTCATTGATTGATGCACAGACTGTTCTGAAAAAGGCTGGCTGTGGCCCAGTTCTGTGACCCAAGCCATAAAGGAAATAAAATATAATAGTTCTTTCCTCCAGGGAACTTATAATGTTACTGGGGAAATGACTTAAAAGTGCCAAAGAGCATACAGTAAGATGCTGGAGGCTGGAGTGTAAGGTTAGATGTGAACTCATTCATTCATTCTTTCATTTATTTATTCATTCACTCACTCAGTATTTCACCTCATCATTCACTCTTTTGATCTTTCCTTCCATTTAAAAAAGGGAGAGGTGAATGAAGGTTGGAAGAGGTTAGAAGGATTCTGCAAACAACCAGCCGTCCTTGTAGGACAAGTGGGGTCGATGGGGACGGGGAAGGGTGTTCCTGGCTGAGGAAATCACCCAAAGCCTTGGAAGTGGGGATGAGCCTGGCTGAGGGAGACAGCGGGTGACTGCTAACTAGGGCTGAGAAGCACTTGGAAAATTGTCAGGTACTCTGCTGTCTGCCTCTCCAAACACAGTTGGAGACCACCAACAGCTCTCGGATACAATTGGTGATGGGAGAAGAGTTTGTTGTAGAAACAATTAGGACGGGCGCTGGGAAGAGCTCATTAGCAGTCAAGGGAGTGGGGCCAAGAAACAGCAGAACCTCCAACAATCCTGCTGCAGCGGAGCCATCAAAGTATGGGGGACAGAAATGGGTGGTTCTGCCGCATTACCTACCCTCCCGAGGGCAGGATGGGCGTCCTGAGGACAGACTGCCAGTGACACGTAAGGGTCACATTTGCCAGTCTGTAATGTGCATGCTGCCCCCACCAGCAGGAAGCTCTCTCCCGGGCATGAGGTGGAGATGACCAGAGAGCCAAGGTCCCTCCAGTGCATCCGTTTCAATTGTGTGTCTCTCTGCTTCTGCGACTGGTAAATCAGAGCTCATCTGCATAGCAGGATCATTTAGGAAATGACGAGGCCACTCTGTGCAGAGAGCTCACTCGGCTTGGCAACCAGAGGGGCTCCTTGGGAAGTGGCTGTCACAACACTACAGCACTGATCAAGTCCTCAGTTAATTTTAGAGCCGAGCGTCCTCGCTCTGAGCAAAGGCAGCATGTTAATACCTGGACTGACAAACTGCAGGATATGGACATGTGGCGCAGAGAAACAATCCCGCTCTGGGATTCTAGGAGACGCTGTCAGGACTCTGCCCAGAACCCCCTGGTCACTCATGTTTCAGTGTGCTTTTTGTCCCTACGTTTAACTCTTCTTCCCAGAATAACCTCAGGTTACTGGAGTCACTCTGTTCACACAGGGAAAGGCAGAAGAGCCTAGAAGTTTGCATTCCTCCTCGGCAGCACTCAGCTGACGTGCCCAGTTCCCTAGCCTCAGGATGGGACCATTCTGAAGTTCCCACGTGGGATGAGGCTGACGGTGGCCCCGCAGGACTCTGCCAGAATCTGTATATAGGCTTCTCTCCTTCCTTGTCCTGCTTTCCTCTGGCCCTTACAGATTTTCCCTGGGAGCACTTCCTTGATAAATTACTAGCATAGAAATCCTTGTCTTGGGGTCTATTTCTGGGGAATCCTACCTAAGACAGGGGGTCAAAGAAATCTGAGCTCAAAACCAAACCCATCAATTCCAAGATCTGAGCACCCCTTGGAGGACCACCACCCACTCTGTTCTTAGCCCAGCCACGACGTAGGCGGTTCAGATGATGAGTCTCCCCTCCCCTACTGCAGTTGTCTCCAGCAGTGAGCCTAGGATGAAGACCAGGCCCATCAGAGACTCACACCTCTGTGGGGCTGTGAGAGGTTTGGGGTGGGAACATGACCCAAGTTGGGCTGGTCAGAGTCAAACCCAGGACTTTAGCTGGAACTAAGTTGAAGAAAAGGGGAGTTCTCTTTCTTGGATGGTAGGGACCACAGATCTCTTTAGCTTCAGATGTTATTTTAGATATCACAAGGAGAGCGTCTGCCTGAGAATGAAGCTAGCACAGAAGAAAGTGGAACCAAGAGAAGGAGAAGATGTTACTGTGTGTCCTCGGCATTCCTCATCTCCTGCAACTAGCACAGTCCCCATTGGGGGATTTTCTGCAGGGGTTCTGCCGGGGGTGCTGACTCCTGGTGGTCCCAGAGCTTCCTAACCCCTAGAGTATCCAAATGTTCCCACCATGACAGAACCACACGGCGTTGTACCCTGAATGGGGAGAAGGCCCATCACCAGATGGCCCCACTCCAGCCCATGGGGCCAGGCTGGGAGCGTGATGCTCTTTCAAGCCTAGGCCTCCCCTGCACAAAACCTCCTCCTGCAAATCAGTCTCTGAATCATGGCTAGGCCCGGGGATCCCCTGCTCTGCCACTGTCCTACTAGCATCTTGAAGCACATAAATAAATAAAACATTTATTTAGTGCTTGTCATGTGGCAGACCCTGTTTTATGAGTTTTGCTGGGAGGGCCTCCTTTACTTCTCATAAGAGCTTGATGAGCACACGTGGTTGTCATCCACATCTTCCTGAGGCGTAGGCAAGTGAAATTACCTGCCCAAGCATCATGCATTTTTAACTGCGGACCCTCCAGGACCAGTTCAACTGACCCCATCTTAACAACAGAGTAATTAAGAGCAGTTCTCAGGAACCAAGACCCCTTGTCCAGTTCAGGTCAGTTGAGACCACCAACCCATCAACTGGACCTGCACAAATGCCTAATAAGTGACCCTTTTGATGTCAAGGGGCTGAAAACTCCACCCTCAGATCATATTCACACTGCCATTTTGTGAACGTGCATCCTATGAGGTCGTGAAGCTTGACCATGCCTGTGCAGATCATCGATTACCTCACCTCTCCTCACCTTCAATCATCCATCTCCACATGTCAGCCGTCCTGCCCTCCATCCCATAAGTTTTACCCCAAGCCCTGGATCAGGGAGACAGATGCCTCCTGTCTCCTTTCAGACTGATATCACAAATAAAGCTAATTTTCTTTTCCCAAAGGCTGATGCCGCAATAATTGGCTCTTTATGCGCATTGGGTGGCGAGCGCTTGCTCAGTAAGAGTACTGTTAAGTTTTTCAATGATTATACATCTTTAATCACCTTTTATCATCACAACAGTTTCCTGAATTGGGATTATTACCCCTCATTTAGAATTAAAAAATAAAAACCCAACCCAAAGCATAAAAAGTTGAAACAAATTGCCCATGGTCAAAAAATAGCTCTCAAGTCAGCATTCATTCACAAAACCGTAGAAGCTCAGAGTCAGAAGGAACTTCAGAGACCACACAATTCCATTTGCTCATCTAACTGGAGGGGAGACAGAGGCTCAAAGGAGAGAGAGGTTTGCCTAAAAGCAAGTTGGGATCTGGATTCTTAATCTTATCAGTTCTTTTATTCTACCACGCTCCTCGGAGAGTGTGTGACTCTCTCTCTCTTTGTCTCTCTGCATCTCTCTGTCTCTCTGTCTCTCTCTCTCTCTCTCTCTCTCTCTCTCTCACACACACACACACACACACACACATACCGCACCTGCCAACCCCCTCAGAAACTACTCACCTCCACCCTCAACCCCCAACTCTCCACCCCAGGACAACCTCCAAGTTCAGAAGGAGCAGGGGGTCTGGGCTAGCCACGGTCCTCTGAAGTGTTTCAGCTCAAACACAATTGGCTGTATTTCCCCTGAGGAAGAGTCCTCAGAGTCTAAAGGACTTTCAAGTTTCCCTGAATTTTTAGGGAAAGACAAACTGAGGGGGGGCAAGTACGTGATGAAGGGACCAACATCCCTGACGGATGGTCAGGGCTTCCTGTGCAACAGGGCTGCTGTGAAGATTGTGATCTTCTTCCATCACTGTTGACCGTGAGTGTCTGGGAGAGTGAAGTGGCACAGGATGGCAGAGGAGTGCTTGACCAGTCAGGCAGGCAGGCTGTTGAACAGCCATAGCCAGCAGGCCTGTGGGCTATCACCAGCACAGAGAACACATGGAAGGAGACTTCAGCCATGGGGAATTCATGGGCAGAAAGAGAAACCCATGTAAATGAAAGGCATCAACTCTACTACAGAGGTTATGAAGAAGGCAAATCAGCAGAGGCAATGCAGACTCCGACTGCTGAGCCAAGCCGCTCTCTTCTCCCTTCCGGAAAGCTGACACGTACAGATTGATGTACTATATCTCTTGAGTTGAAGTTGGCAGCACAGGTAGAATTAATGAAGGCAATAGCATGGAAATGCATTGTGTTAATAGACCCAAGCAGAGAACAAATTAAAACGACTTTCATAAATGAGTCCCAGCTAGGAACAGAAAGAAGATGCAGAGAGGACAACAGAAGGTGTTGGCGGAGGGGGAGACGTGTTGCGGATGGGTGGGAAGACGCTTAAAATGATTACCAAAAGTTATTTATTTGAAGCCCTTGGTGGCGGCAACCCTAGAGATGAGCTATCTGATTAAACTAAAACATGAAAACATGGCGGTAATTCAAGGGACTGACACCAGAGAGGAGAATGAGGATGAGAGCAGAGGAAAATTTGAAAATCAAGAAAGTGAAGAGCATGCCTCCACAAAATTGTGTTTTGCAACTGTGTGCAAAGCGGAGTCCCTGAAGGCAGAGCTCCATTGGACCCCGGCGGATGCAGGGTCAGAGGAGCACCGCTCAGTGGGCTTCCAGCATCTGCGTTAAGATGGAGAGCTCCTGATGGTGCCGGTACCCACACTGGGGAGGAAGGCCAGGGACCAGTCAGATCTGGGCAGCGCTTAGCATTTCCAAGGAAAGATGAACATAACACAAATGTTTCCTAAGGCTTCAGGCCTCACAATTTCCTGAGGATTGACTGGAGCCAGGGCAATGGGATCTCAGGCCGGGCAGTGTGGGTTGGTGACTTTCCCACAATGGTGCCTATTTTCCTCATCTGGTGAAGAAAAGGCAGTGGGAATTTTAGTTTCTACCTAGAGCAGAATCAGTGGTCTCACCAAACATTCCATCTGCTCCTCCCTTACCCTCACCATCCCTAGCCCCCTTGCTTTTAGGGTAGGGATTTTTACAACTCCCTTGCAATTTTGGTTAATAGGCTTAAATAGGAGTGACACGTCAACATGGACTGATGCATGGAAGAGCCAATGCAAAACCCTCTAGATGTCTCTTCCACTATTTTGGCTACAGATGGCATTCCAAATGGTGGAGCCTCCATCATTTTGCGTTCCTGAGAAAGTGTGTGAAGAGGAATTCTCCCTTCCCCTCCCTACTCCTACTACCAGCTGACCTGAATAGAAGAGGTGGTACAACACGTAAGAAATAAACTTCTGGCATGTTAAGTGAAAGATAAATCTTCATTGGGTTGATATTTTGTTACAGCATGGCCTAGCATACTCTGGCTAATACACTACCTAATAGGCACCAACCACTATACAAACTGACACTTGCAAAAGCACTATGATGCCAGTAAGCTGTCTTAAGACTTGATCATTTAAATTCAACAAGCATTTATTGTGTACCTACTAAGTCCCATTTACCTTGGGAGACAGGTTCATGGGTACATAATAAGGATGCAGTGGGAGAAGTTTTATTGTATTGGGTTCAAAAGTATCATGGGGAAACCAGAGAGCTGACTCCCAGGAGCTGAGTTGTGGGTGTGGGGTCAGGAAGATCCTACAGAGGTGGCGTCCTTTGACCTGGGCTTTGGAGGAAGAGTACAGATGCACTGGTAAAGAAGGCTGGAAGAGCACTCAAGTCAGAGAACTGAGGAAGACTAGAACACCTGCCTTCCTTTTGCTTCTCTATTGGACTAACTTACCTGCTGCCTAACCTTTAAAATGTTCTCAGGCACTGCCCCTTCCTGAGAGCTGCTCTCATCTCCCTCATCACCCACCAGCACACACAGAACCCCAACCCCAGGTTAGGTTGGGTGGCCCTCCTCTCCGCCTCTGCACCACTCCAACCCCATCACAACAGTATTTTGTAGTTCTCCAATGCCTTGTCTGTCTTGTCCATTATGTTGGAATCTCTTGATGTCAAGGACTGTCACTGTATTTCCAGAGCCAAGCAGGGGGTTTGACCCATAGTAGATAAAAACAGGAAAGGTGAACGATCCAATCAGAGACAACTCAAGATTTAATCACAGACCTAAGGAAATCTGGGTTCAGTCTGGTGAGGGGAGGGGCTACACAAGGCAGGAGTCTACGCAGTCTAGGGGTCTTGAGAAAGTGCCATCCAGCTTGGAAAAACCAGCTGAGGCAGGAGAGGACCAACCTTTAAAAGCAAAACAACAGGAAGCAATTCAATGTGGTAAGGTCATGGAGGTGCCATGAGCTATTCACTTTGTTAAATTGTTAGTGTATTGGCTGTTGACCCAAAAAGAATATATCTCTTGCCTATGATTTCTAATTTATCAATGAGCCTCTCTGGCTTTCTGGAATTTCTGTTAACACATGTAAGCATCTCAATGGTAAATTCCAGGTGTCACAATTCTTATTGACATTTCTCCCAGGGTTAGACCTAAAGCTGATCCTGTGTCTGGACATCAACAAATACTTGATGAGCCCTTGGTCTGGATGAGACACAGGGCTAAGAGTGGGGAGGACATCACGATAGCACATAACTCAGTCCTTGAGTAGTTGCAGTCTACCAGGGGAAACAGACACATTCTATCCTGTCTGAGGACCCCTCAGGGTGAGGATGGGGTATGGAGCAAGCCCAGCTAACAGCAGGCATCATGGTGGTCCAGGGACTGAAGACTGGCTGGGCTGGTGCTTACTCTAGCGGCTTAGGATAGGAGAGAGCCAGAAGGGGAAATAAGCTGTTTCCCAAGGTCAGTAAGAATCAATACCAGAGGAGTCCACTTCTATGCTCAAGTTTAAGGAGGAAGCACAGGGCCAAAATGGGAGAACTTTTGAAAAGTCAGAAGTCAAGCAAACTCAAGCAAAGACTGGAGTGCAGTAGACAGCGAGGGACAGAATGAGAGGAGAGAGAAGATCTAAGACACTTTGCTGTGAACTGGGCTGGAGGTCCCCATGCCCACTTTTGTTAGCCATTAGCCATACCTTTTGTAGGTGGGTACATTTGTTTAAAGGCTCAGGGTCTGGATGTACATTTATGTAGTGCTTTAAGCCATGACCCAGAAAACCCAGTCCCAAGGTAGATCTGAGGTCAAGAGAATCCAGCAAATCCAGGGTAATTTCAAAGGAAGCACTCCTGGCCTTGATTTCTATTCTTCAGACACCCAGGAGGGCACATATAGACCTCAGCCATTCTTAACACATTCCAGTTTTCTCTTCTATCCACTTTGCTCGCGGGCTGCAGCAGCTCCGAACTTATTTATTCCCCAAACCACCATGAAAAACCGCATCCTCTAAACCCTGCCTCTCAGACCTCGAATTTTCCTCACTCTCGTCTCCAGATTCTGTGCTTCTGAGTCTGCAGAGCTGGTGTGCCAAGTCGTCCCCTTCTCGGAGGGTAGGGGCAGGCTCGGCCACAATGCTCAATACTGGGAAGGGGGTCAGGAGAGACTGGACACATTTCTCTTTTAAATATTATGTCCCATCACCTATGTAACAGACCACCCAAGCCGAACGTGAAGCAAATGCCTAGCAGAGGCCTAAAGCTGTGTGCGTGCAGGCTGAGCCAGCATTCCCCAACCTCACAGAGCTTTCCTGGCACGGTGCTGCAGGGTGTCCCAGAGAGGACATTTCAAGTCTTTCTAGGGCAAGGTCCAGTCTCCTGGTCTGTACTGACATTCGAGAGGCTGTCTCTCTGTGCCTCTGTGATGGTCTGGACTTCAAATGTAGGTTTCGTCTAGCGTTTCCCGGTTGATTTTCCTCCTCGCTGCTTCCATGTCCTCAACCAACATTATTAAATGCCTGTGCTTTGATGGTGGGGCACACCTTAGATTTTCCAACCACGAAACGATCCTATTCTATAACACGGCAGGCACTGCCTCGCTCAAACGCCTCTTAGTCCTGGAATCAATCCTGCCAAAGCCAAATTGTCGAAAAAAACCTCCCTAGCCATTTCCCATTCATCTCAAATGCTGAATTTCCTGACACAATTGCCCAGTCCTGGGTGTCTCGGCCGCTCTGTCTCACAGCTGGAGGAGGTTGGGATGATTTCCTCTCAGAGAGAAGCAGAGCAGGACCAACAGTGCCTCACAGGCAGCGAAAACAGAAATTTTTTGTGAAGTGTGAGTCCTTTAAGAATTAGCCTAATCCATACACCGCACTTGAAGTGTGAGAATGGGAATTCAAAGCGGGTCCTGTAACAGCTGGTGAAGCCATTTAATGCCCATGTCAGCCACTTCCAGACAGACCGGGCCTCCGAGAGGGCTCTGTCCCTGAGGAGTCCTAACCCCACAGATCTAGGGGGCTGAACATCCCCTAGCCAACATCGTCCCTGCCTCACACCCCGGTCAGCCATCCTATCCTTGACCTCTTCCCTCCCAACAACTCTGCGACAGGTCTGTGTCCTTCCCAGGAATTAGAGCTATGCTTCCCAAGGAGCTTTCTCCGGAACCCCAGTCCCTCAAGATGAACTGTGAGAAAAGGGTTCCTCAGTCAAATACATTTGGGAAAGGCCTCAGACTAGAACCCTTGCTTGGAGATTTATAGTGCAAGTTGGCTGTGTCTTAGTCTGGGTTTCCCAAAAGAATCTCTGAGATAAAGATTCTTGTTTCCTGAAAGATGTATTATAAGAGGGGGGAAGTGAGACAGTGAAGGAAAAGCAGCCCATAAAGGATGAGTTAGAGAGCCAGTGTACCACTGGGAAGTGGAGCTTAATCCCACTGGGGAACTCTGCAATCAGTTAGAACACAGGCCTGCCGACCACCCCTGCCGAGGGCGGTGTGGGAGAGCCAGGGTGGTTCCATGACACCTACTGTTGCTCTCTTGAGGGCTGCTCCCGGGCAGTGTTCGTTCCTTGGCATTTCTTGCTTGCCTTGGGTGGGCACAGTGGGCTCAAGTGTCAAACCAGCCCTCAGGAACCAAAGTGCAGGTGCTGAGGATGGAAGCAGGGCTGCACGCTCTCAAGTGGGAAGAGCAGGGGTGGGTGGACGCCGACAGCGACTGCCAGTTTACTAACCCAGCATTTTCAGAACTTATTTGATAACAGAACTTTCTCTCCCCACCTGCCCTACAAAAGAACATCAGTTTACACGCTGACAAATTTTGGATAAACCTGGCTCAAACACTTAGCAGGCAGACACATAAAACTAAAAGCTGGATGTGGAGCTTCTGTTATAAGAATAACAGGCTTTTTGGCCAGGGGAGAGGACACCTAAGGGGCGGGATAAGTGCAGGAAGTGTTATCAGGCAGGGAGCCCACCAGCCCCTCTTTTCTTGGAAGCCTGCGGACATATTTGGCCCAGTAAAAGGAAGAAATGTCCTGACTGGCCAGCTACCAAGAGGATGGAAGGACAGTGAACTCGCAGCCCCAGACAAGTTCTCACAGCATCCAAGTTCTGGGGGAGGGAGTGCAGGGGACAGCATTAAGGGAGGGGATATTTGTTTGAAGGCCAGACATTCCAGCTCTGAGATTGTGTCATTTTAAAGTCTTCATTTTGATTCTTCAGACTCCAGGATCGAAGGGTAGGAAGAAGGGAAAATCCAGGGTTTTCTCCCCTATTGCTGGGCTTACTTGGCATCTCCAGCACTAGCTGTGGCTCCCAGCGCCCTGAGCAGCCTCTGCCGTGGTTTAGTTTCTGCTGGTAGGCACCAGCTTCCGAACTGCAGATGGAAGACGGACGGCTCACTTCTCTCACAGTAGAACCCCCCCCCCCCATTATGCATTTCCCCACTGGCTGAGGGGAAACCTGCCCTTTTCACAGAACCAGGGTGGGAGGAGGGTCCCATGTGGCAAAGGCCATTCTCTTTCTTCCTTCTTTTACCACTTTGTTAAAAGTCCCACAAGAAACTCAGCCTGTGCTGATTCCAACCTTGCCTCAAGCCTCCAGTTTACCAGGGAGGCAGGCAAACTCTGGGCTCTTAACTCAAAAAGTTGTGCCTTTCTGTTGGTAAGAAATAGTAGTTGTCTTTTGTTCAAAGAATCAGAAAAATGGATTAGCCCCTTGGGAACCTACAGATTTGGTTTAAATTAATCTTCCAAAAATGTATGGGAGAACACAAAAGAAAAATCCCAGATTAATAATAAAAAAAACTGAGGCAGAAGAAAATTAAAGAAAACGAGCAGATTTGATTCCCTGATTCCAGCAGCATTCCCCTGTCTGCTCTCTATAGTATTTCTTAACAGAGTGGCCCTGGGTATGTGGTGTGGTTCCAGGACCCTTCTAACTCAGTTTGCTCAGTACCTTCTGACACTTCCCAGAGGAGAAATGCCCTTTTGCATTTTAATTCACCCAAAGAGACAAAGTTCTGGGCTGGCTCCAGGGGAGACAGTGCGTTAGGAAGTGGGGAGGAGGCTATGCTTGTCAACAACCTGCTTTTCTCAGATCCATTCCATGCATTTTCCCCCCTCAGTGTCATGGGAAAATGCACTTCACAGACTTCCTTGCTCCCTGGCTGGGATGAGAGGAGGAGAAAAGCCAACGTATTTCTTCCCACCTCCCTCTGTTTACTATGGCGTCTGTGGCAATGGCTATGTCTCCTCCACTGCTTCAGCCTCCACCAGGCAGTCCCTCCTTCCATTGTCCCTGGCAGCCGTGCCATGGTTTTAGCTCCTACCAGAGGCCTGGCTTCTGGACGCTATAGACTCATCTCTTCCCACCGTCCTTCCAGCCATCAGGTGGTAGTGACTTCCTGCCCTTGCTAATTTTGTGGTCACTTCACTGTCCTTGGGTTGGCTTCTTGGCTCTTGCATTGCCTGTGTCACCAATTCCTTGTATTAAGCTGCTTCTCTTTGGAAGATCTAGAGTGATTTCTGCTTCTCTGACTTGATCCTAATTAAGATAGCAGTCTGTCCTACGGCTTGGGGACAAAAAAGTCCCTATTACCCTCCATGGGTCAATCAGATGAGAAGCTGACTCCCCCAAATGAGGAGTGTTCTTAACAGCAGCCAGGCTGCAAGAAGCCAGGCTTTGAGCCAACATCATTATCACACAACAGCTACAGAGGCCCCTCAATGCCATAGTTTCCACAATTTCCCTCTGCCCTGACCCAGAACATTCTAGGATTGTTGCTATTACTTACTATTATTATCCTATTTTAGAAATATGGAAGTTGAAGCCTGAAGAGCTGAAATCAATTTCCAGAGGTCAGTGTGGGGTTTAAACCTGGGCAGTCTGTCTCCGGAGCTTGTGCCCCTGACCGCTATACTGCTTTGATCCCCAGACTGTGGGGGCTGCTTCATGGATAAAGATGCTCTCTCCAATCCAGCAGTAACGAGCCAGCCATCCTCCACACTCCCTTACCATCTATGTGGACGCTCTGAGGGCATTTGTGAGATGCTTGGTTAGGTTAGGGTGGGTGCCGCTCACAGAATGGAGCAAAGCTCCTTACTCCATGAGCAGATGGAGCCGTGACACCACCCTCATTAGCAAGCTCTCTGAACAATTGGTGACAACCATTGACGCAAACTTCTTTTCTTCCAAGAACGTTTTAGGCCATAGACTAAAAGGTTATGTCCCTCCCCTTTCCCTTGGAGCCAGGCCTCATTAAGAAGAGAACTTGGTTGTGTCCAAAAGTTCATCAGAATGACAAATTAACTAAGCTTTTTATAAACTGTAGCCTCGGGAATGAGGAGGAACTGGGTTATTCCCCATGAGTCTGCTCCACTGACGCAGTTGTCTTGCAACAAGCCCTGTGTGGGGTGCCTGGGAAGGCACAAGGTGCCTATTAGGGAAGAAGAGAGATGGAACTGAGGCTGACCTGATTTCTTACTGGGGAACTGTCGAGTGGCGTTGAGACTAGAAACACCAGAGGGAATTTGTTTCAGGTATTTATCATCATCACCATCATCATCAATGACAGCATCATCTCCAGCCCCACACAATATTTATTAAGTCTGTTGGGTTATACACCTTGTTATAGCAGTCAAATAAATTTGGGGTAATTAATTATGAAACTTGGGCCCACATCTGGACTCAAGTCTATCAATTAAACATCCATCAACCATTTTCTGAGCATGTGTGATATACTGGCTGCACATTAGAACCATCCAGAAAGATTTACAATAAATCCTGGGCCTAGGCCTCACCTCAGGCCAGTTACACCCAAATCCCTGGTCACGGGACCTGGCGTTTGTATCTTTTAGAAGCCCCACTGGAGACTCTAACGTGCAGCCGACATTGAGAAGAGCTGAGAGAATAAACGTGGTAGGAACTGTGGAGAGATTAAATAAGCCCCTGACCTCTAGGTACTCACTGCCTCGTTTGGAAAATAAGATGCAGTTAAATAACAACGTACGTGTTAACTCATGAAACAAGACAACAACTCAAGAAGGGACAAACAAGTCCAGAGGGATGGAGATGAGAGCAGGTTCAAGTATTCAGGAGTGCTTTATGGAAGAACTGAGAATTGAGAAGGGACTTAAGGAGAGGCTGATAGCAGTTGGATCATGCCAAGCTGAGGTGGTCCTGTAGTTCTAGAAAAGAAGATTAAATTTGTTATGTCCTGAAAGTGGTAGCTAGATCAAGACCATATTAAATGGTGGGTCAGTAAGAGAGAAGATCAAAAGGCTGGTCATGGGCTGGATTGAAAATGGCCTTGACTATGTTGCACAACAAATTTCTAGAACTTATTCATTGTGTATAAGTGAAACTTCATACCAACTGAACACAGTGCCTATAGCTAACAGTACAGTATTGTGTACCTGAAAATTTGAAATTTGTTACCAGGGTAGATCTCATGTTAAATGTTTTTACCACACAGACAAAAAAGGACACAAGGAAACTTTTAGAAATAATGTCTATTATCTTGACTGTGGTGATGGTTTCACAGGTGTATGCATATGTTCAAACTCATCAAATTGTATACATTAAGTATGTGTAGTTTTTGTGTATATCAGTTATACCTCAATAAAGCTGTTTAAAAAAAGAAAGAAAGGGATGAAAATGGTCTTTACTGCAAACTAAGATGCTTGGCTTTTATCCTGTAAGCAATGGAAGAACTGCTGATTTCTGAGCAGGCAAGTGGCAAGATGCAGAGATTTTTGATTTTTCCTCATTGGGGGTTTGGATTTATAATGTAATAAAGTTTGGTATGAACTGGAGTGGAAGGGAAGGACGTGGGGAAAGAGAGGGCATTTAGAAGGCTTTTGTATTATCTCAGGAATGAGAACTTCGACCACGACAAAGGCTTTGCAGAGAGAGAAAGATGGAAGAAATGCTCTGGAAGAAGAGTCAATGGGCCCTAGTGACCTGCGGGTCCTGGCCTGGGTGACTTGGGGGTGGTGCTATTAACCAGACTGAAAGGCAGCCAGCCAGGCACAGTGGAGGATTTAGGATTTGGGGAAGCTGGCAGGATGTCAAACTGTGGCTCAGTCACTTACCAATCAAGTGAGCTTGGACTTTCAAATTCAGTTTTCGTATCTGTATAGTGGATCTTATAATATCTGCCTTGCATGTTAGTTGAGAAGATCACAAATAATGTATATGTAATGCCTACTACAGGGCCTTGCACAGAGTAATAGCTCAGTTGGTGTTATTATTTCTAGTATTATTGTGAAACATAGGAAAAGATATTTGGGGGGATGAGGTTACGTAACAAGTTGTTCGTTTTTTAGACACGCTATACTTGCAGGATATCTCAGCAGAAATGTCCAGAAGGCAGTAGGTAATATGTGCCCAGTGCTAAAGTAAAGGCCTGAAATAAAGACAGGAGGATCATCTGCATAGACGTGACCACAGAAACTCAAGGAGGTGGATGAGAATGCCTGGGGAAGGTATGTAGAGTAAAGAGAAAGGAAGTTCAAGAATAAGGTTGGACTGTATGGAGGTTCCTCAGAAAATTAAAAAGAGACTATGGTTCAGCAACTGCACTTCTGGGTATCTATCCAAAGAAAACAAAAACACTAACTCGAAAAGACTTATGCACCCCTATGTTCACTGCAGCATTATTTACAACAGACAAGACATGGTAACAGCTCAAGTGCCCATCAATGGGTGAATGGATAAAGAAACATCATATATATACAGTGGAATATTACTCATGCATAAAAAAAGAAGGAACTCTTGCTGTTTGTGATTACATGGCTGGACCTCTTGAGGGCCAAGAGAAACAAGTCAGACAGAGAAAGACAAATACCATATGATCTCACTTCTATGTGGAATCTAAAAAAAGAAACGAAAAGCAAAAAGCAAAAATCAAGCCATAGATACAGAGAACAGACTGGTGGTGGCCAGAGGTGGAGGGTGGGGGGTGGGTGAAATGGGTGAAGGGGGTCAAAAGGTACAAGTCCCAGTAATGAGGCAGTCCTGCCACGTAAAGGGACAGCATGGCGACTATAGTTACCAATACTGTACAGCATATTTGAAAGTTGCTAAGAGAGTAGATCTTAAAAATTCTCATCACAAGAAAAAATGTTTGTAACTACCTGTGGTGACAGATGCTAACTAGACTTATTGTGGTGATCTTTTTGCAATATATAGACATATCAAATTATTATGTTGTACACCTGAAACTAATACAAAAAAAGATATGCTAATAAAAAAGAATGGGTTCGGATTTTGTATCAGTCGGGACTCTGGTTACGAGTGACAGAACTCTAACTCAACTGGCTTAAGAAAAGAAAATGTAGAAGGGAGGAACAGTTATCGACCTCAATAACCAAAGGGACAGGGGGAGACACATATGGCTTCATACATGGTTGCTTGGTTGAATCAAGTGCTCCAAGATGTTATGGATGACATGAGGATTCTTCCTTCTACTTTCCTTCAGGATGGCTTCATTCTCAGGTGTGTTCTCCCTGTGTTATGGTAAAGATAGCCCCAGGGCTTTATTCTGTTAGCTTAGAATCCCAACAGAAAGAGAGCATGTCTTTCCCAACAGTTACAGCAAAAGAACCAAGTCTGCTTCTCATCAGCTCATTGGTCTTGGGCCCATCCCTGAGACAATCACTATGACTTTGCCCAAGTCTGGGTCACACAACCGCCCTCAGGCCTGAGGAGCGGGCTCAGGCCCAACCAAACATGAATGGAGGGTAGAGAATGGTGTCTGCCCAAAGGAACATTGGAGGTGCTGTTAGTCTACTAGAACTGGGGTCCACAGGCCAGATCCCTCCCTCCTACAACTCATTTTTGTAAATACAGTTTTATCAGAACGCAGCCACCTGCATTTGTTTATGCATTGTCTGAGCGGCTTTGAGCTACAGCAACAGAGCTGAGTGGTTACTACAGAGACCATCTGGCCTGCAAAGCCTAAAATATTTACTATCTGGTCCTTTATGGAAAAAGTTTGCCAACCGTTGCCCTAGGATCAAAGTCTAAGGTCCTTCTTTTTTTATTTCATTTGTCTGTTTGATTCACTCTTGTATCCCCATTGCTGGAAGAATGACTGGTAGATGGTAGACAGTGAGTATTTGTGGAATGAATGGATGAAGGGAAAGTGGGTACTGGGTTAGTATAAAGACTGGATGTCTGCTACCAAATCAGCACTTAACGGGGGATGGATTGAGGGACATGAGGAAGAGGAGAGGAGGAAAGGAGACTCACTCAGGAGCCACGTCTCTGGAGGCCCATGAGGAGAACAGCTCGGAGAGAAAGGTCAGCTGTGGGAAGGCCTGAGTGGTTTCATGGACCTGGCTGGTAAGAGGGCGTTCAGCTTGCTGAGCTTCCCCGAGGCCGGTTCAGTGCACGCGGCCTGCAGAAGGGCTGCTGAGGAGGTGGAATCAGCTCATGTGTGCCACATCTGGGGACTAGGGAGGAGCAAAGCCTCAGCAACCAAAGGCCATGTGGGAAGGGGGACAATCTTTCACATCCAGATTGACAGGAGGGATGAAGGGAGAAGGCTCAGTTTCTTAAAATGCCTAGGTCCTTCTCTCCTGATCTTGGCTTGGAAGTTAAGCCGTGAGAGCCCAGCCTGTCTGCTCTGACACCCATCCTTCAGGCGGCTGAGAAGCAGACCACACCAAGTCTAGCGTCACACAGGGTTAAAAGGGTCTCCTGTCCGCCTACCAACGCATGTTTTCCTCCAAGGTCCAGAGCTCTGGGCTTTTCCCGTGGGTTTAACAACTTCCAAGTCTTTGTAATAAGCCCTGGGGGAATTGTCCTGTATGCGATGTTCAAATTTAAAGCAGGAAGTATCTTCTTTTTTTCTCTTGAACTTAATTCAAACACCTCTTCTGCTAACTTTATTAGAGTATATTAGTTGATGTCAAAATCACCCAACATGGTTTCAGTTGTATTTGAATCAATTTTAACATTTGCAGAGAATCCTTAAACGCAAGATCAAGAGTTACAATTCATTCCTCCAAGCGTCCATTCCCGCCCAGAGAAGCTCTTGACGCGCTGGTTTTCTCTGCACACGTCTGGAGTGAACTAAGCTTAGTGAAAGCAGCAGCCAGCAGTCTCAGCACTCAGTAGTCGTTCGCAAATCCATTTCCCCTCCCTTCCCAGCCCTCCCAAGACGCTCCAGAGAGCGGGCTGGTGCTGCCCACCGGTCTTTGATGCTCAGAAGGGGAACTGCGGGGAGGACTGGACTGTTTAGACTCCCAGAAAGGAAAGGAGTCTTCGCATCAACTCACGGCCTGGGGTCAGGTATGTAAGGACTCCCTTGGGATGCTGTTTCAAATAAGCTTTTGCAGTTAGGGGTTTGTTAACAAGGTCGTTTACGTTGTCATCCCAGGTAGGAGTTCGAGGTTTCGTTAAGTCATTGCCTGGGAAGAGAAGAGAGATTCTGCCGCCTAATGGAGGGCTCTCTCTCTCAAGGGTGCCGCGGTGCTTTTCTCACTTGGTTGGTGGCAGCTGCTGGTGAGGGCATGAGGATAAAAGCAGGGACCGTGAGGCCCCAGGTGAGGTCTGCTCAGCCCACCCCTAACTCTGACAGTTGATTCTTCTGGACAAAAATCAAGTCAGAGCTGGGCCCCAGTTTCACAGGACACGTTGGACAAGTGAATTTACTGAGTTACACCCTCTTCTCACCCATCTCAAGCTCTGCACCTCCCACCCAGGGGTTCCCTGACCCGGCTGCCTCCCCCACCCCACACAGTGTCGGTGTGAGCCTACATTTGTGTGCATTTGTATGTGTTGAAAACCAAAAAGCTAACTTCATCCTCCAAGAAGTAAAAATTGGATCAATGCAGGTGAGCAGGGAGGGAGGGATGGGGATGTTTAGGTTCCTATTCATGTCTAGAGACATATTTAGAACAGTTGAAACTCTTAAAGCCCTTCCTTTTGGGATACTTTTGTGGTCCTGCATGTTCCAGCTTGCTGCCACTAGGGGCTGCTGTGGTCAGGGAGTAGAACCAAGAACGAGAGAGCTGTTTACAAAGAGGGAAAAAGAGAGAAAAGACAAAGCAACGATTATTTCAGTCCATGAATATTTTTGTGATTTCAGAGGATTTGAGTAGTGTGCTTGGCCCCTTGCCCCCATTTTGCAAGCATGTGACTCCTTTCTTGCAGAGTGGCCCTGCCAGGTCGGCCCCATCAGAAGTTCCCCTGCATTTGATCTGCAGGCCCTGTGTTGACAGGTAAAGGCTGCCATGGCTGCGATGGGCTGGGCTAGATGCCGTGCTTCATCTCCAACATGGTACTTAGGGGAAACAGCTCTTCTGAGGATACAGAGAGGAGGTGGCTTCTCCATAGCAAGTCGGGAAATGATCGTGGCAGAGAGAAAACCAGATGGTGGCTGAGGGGAAGGTATGGTCAGCACCTCTACCCAGATTCTGTAACTCTCCACGGGGCTAAGACCAAGATAAGGAGCTGTCGGCACGTCTGTTTAATCCCACACAGCGTTTATTGAGCACCTACTACATACAGGACACCTTACTCTAGTTCAGCAATACTTATATGAGCCCTCTTCAGGAGAGCCAAGTTAGAAACGTGGAGGGATAGGTAGGGGAAGAGCAGAGAGGCTTTTGAAAACAGAGCTCACAGGAGCAAGGAAAGTAAGAAAAGCCTGTAAATTGCATCTATTTAATTTGCCAGGAAATAGAAACTGGATGGGGGAAATGGTGAATTAAAGGGTAGTGTGTGATGCTTCCTTTATTTCCTGCAGCTAAAAAGCAGGAAAGCTAGAAAAATGAATCCCTGCTGAGGGAGTGATTTCCTGCATGTTGCTAAAAGGTCATGGTGGCATTGTTATTATTACTTTTGTCATTCTTATCTTGGACATTTTTTGCCAGTGTGAGCAATTGTCCACAAAGGACATGCATCATTGTTTATCAATTTAGCCCTTTCACTTTGAAAACAAAAAAAGCAAAAACTCATTTCTCCCCGATTGGAAATAGACCTGAAATCAGACAGTCTTCAAGTCACAGTATTTTGGTCTGGGCGTGGGCACTCATACTTTGGCACCTCAGGCTCCAGAAGAGGATCTGTAATTTCAGTGAGGGCAGCATCCTGGCAAGACGTCTGCGTTTGCTCTCTGCAGCCCTCCCCTGGGAGCAGATGGCTCTGGAGGGAAATAACACAGTTCAGAGCCATCATCCCTAGATTCTCCTCGTGTAGCCAGGCAGCCTTGATCTGGGCACGCTTTGGTGTCTAGCCTGGTCTCCCAGAGACAGTGGGAGATTTCTGGACATAGTCAAAGTTGGACCTGTGTGTAGAGGTATGGGGAGCATGCTGGGAAATGCTTACTCGTACTTGGTGTCTGTGCATATCAGTAAACTTCTGTTTCTATCTTTCCCCTCCATTGCCCTCTGCCGATGGTACAATAAGCATTAGGGAACATGTGTGCGATGAGCCTGGTCCATTGTCTGGCAGGTATCATGTGCTCAACTTTGTGATTCTCTCCTCCTCTTCTCCCTTCCCCATCAGCTTGCACCTCCCCTAATCAGAAGCTGTCAATCCAGTGATCGCTGGTGAGGAAAGACTGGCCTCCTATCTGGTGAGTCAGGAATGGCCACGGCAGTCAGTTCAAGGGACCAGAGGACAATTTTCTCGGGCTTTCCAGGCCAAGTGGAGGAGCATCATCAGGGTGAAAATCTGGATGGGAAGCTGATAACTCAGAGAAACAGACCTAACAGAGACACTGTGGGAGTCTGAGAGGCCTCCTTTTGCTGAGAGCAAAGGGCTTTAAGAGTCTTCTGGGCTCTGCTTGAGTTATGTGTCTTCTGCCTGTGAAGCATTTGACAGGTTTAAATGCGTTAGACTGAGCGGGTTTGTTGTGAAATGCAGTACACATATGCTGAGTATTTTAGCAGAATCATAGTCACCAGGAATGCCTTCTTCTGGTGTGAAAATACAAATACTTCCTCCCTCCTTTGATCACAATTCCCAGCACAGAGACCTCTGGATTTACATAAATGTAAAGATGAATTTGTATGTCTAGGAATCACACCCTACCAGATTTCTCAGTTTTGTCTTTTTTGTGGAAGGTTCAGCACTCAAGGACTCTTCGAGATGGAAGTGGCTACTGACACTAACGTCTCTGAGGACTTTCATCATTGTCCTCCCTGCCCAAAGGGTTACTCAGGAACAGCAGCACCAGCATCCCTGGAAGCTTGTGGACGAGCAGAATCTCAGCTCCAAACCAGACCCAAGGAATCAGAGGCTGCAATTTGACAAGACTTGCAGGTGGCTCACGAGCACGTGGAGGTTTGGGAAGCACTGTTCTTCAGCTCCGACGTGTGCCACCCACTTCCCCCAAAGACAGCCAGCTCTTCGAAACTTTTCTACTCATCAGCTATCATTGAGCTTTCTGAAGCAGCATGTAGTAAGTCAGCCCCTTCTTTTCCAAGGAAACCTATCACTTCACTCACCCCGTAAATATTTTTGGTGTGCCCACTCGGT
The DNA here is from genome assembly GCF_041296235.1 of Equus asinus. Classification (NCBI taxonomy): domain Eukaryota; kingdom Metazoa; phylum Chordata; class Mammalia; order Perissodactyla; family Equidae; genus Equus; species Equus asinus. The sequence continues at coordinate 16,165,495 of NC_091817.1, read as the reverse complement.
GCTCGGTGTTTGCAGGGGAGGAAAGATAAATACGTGCAGAAGCAGCTCTGCATCCCATTAATCCTCCTTCAGGCTCCCGATTCAGTTGTTTCTCAAATGATACAGCGTTCAGACTCCTTTGTCAATCTTTTTCAGCTCATCCAGTTGTCAAAGTAATTCTTTCAACATTAATTCATTCAAAAAGATTGATTAAGTCCCTCTTAAAATCTGGCAGTTAAGACCATCCATTTCATTTTTCCTTTTTTCTTAACCATAAGATCCTGCAACCCCACTGCTGGATATTTATCTAAAAGAACTGAAATCAGGATCTTGAAAAGATGCTAGCATCTCATGTTTACTGTAGCACTATTCCCAATAGCCAAGATGTGGAAACAACCTAAATATCCACCAGCAGATGAACAGATAGAGAAATTGTGGTAGGGGGCTGGCCCAGTGGCGCAGCGGTTAAGTGTGCACATTCTGCTTCTCGGCGGCCCAGGGTTCACCAGTTTGGATCCCAGGTGTGGACATGGCACCACTTGACACGCGATGCTGTGGTAGGCGTCCCATGTAAAAAGGAGAGGAAGATGGGCATGGAGGTTAGCTCAGGGCCAGTCTTCCTCAGCAAAAAGAGGAGGATTGGCAGTAGTTAGCTCAGGGCTAATCTTCCTCAAAAAAGAAAGAAAGAAAGAAATTGTGGTATATACATGCAATGGAATATTGTTCAACCTTAAAAAAGAGGGAAGTTCTACAAATGAACCTGGAGGACATTGTGCTAAATAAAATAAGCCATCACAGAAGGACAAGTACTGCATGACTCCACTTGCATGAAATATCTCAAATATTCAAATTCATAGAATCAAACATTGGCATGATGGTTTCCAGGGGCTGGGGGTGGGGTTGGGGGGTGAGGGGGGGGTGGGGAGATGGAAATGGGGAGTTACTAGCCAACTGGTATAAAGTTTCAGTTAAGCAAGATGAATAAGTTCTAGAAATCTGCTGTACAACATTTTAGCTATCATTAGCAATACTGTATTGTACACTTAATTTGTTAAGAGGGTAGATCTTGTGTTAAGTGTTCTTGCCACAATAAAATTAAATTTAAAAATCATATATTTCTAATATAGCCTGAAAATTTAATAATTTAGAAGGACTTCTATTTCTGTGGTCTGGACAGAATTATCTGGGAGTCTCTAGTTTGAGTGCCATCTCTACAACTAACCAGCTGTGTGACTCGGTGGATGGGGAGGGGGCAAATTCTTTTACTTCTCTGGTCATCTTCATCATAAAATGAAGCCTTTGGAGCACATCACTAAAGTCCCTCCGTGGTCTACGTTTTATTCCAGATGCTAAGAAAATCAGGAAAAGAGACACTTTGCCACTTCACACCACTTGGTGCACACCACTTCCATTCTACCGTATTTGATGAGCCCCCCCTTTGTCAGGCACATTTCTAGGCCATGGAGAGGCAGCAGCAACTGGAGCAAACAGCCTCCATTCTAGGAAGGAAAGACCAAAAACAGCGGGGTCCCTCTCGTCGAACAGCTCTCTGGCCCACATACTGCGGCTCAGACTGAGAGTTGCTGGAAAGACAAGGGGGGAGTCAGGAGAGAAGCATTTGCTGCTTCTGTTGCTGTACACCCAACAGTTGTTTCTCATCTCTATTTTGCAAGCAGCCTTCTTAAGAATGAAAGAATGAATAAAGTAAAATAAAAGCTTTTGGGTTTCGGCCAAATTGGCTCTTTCATTTAACACCGACTCCCACAAGGAGAACTATGTTGCTTTTCCTGTACAGCAAGAGGAGGAAAAGAGGAGAGAAGCAGAAAACCCACAGCATCAGGGAAGTGGTCGCCATTCATCCCGTGGGCAGCAGGAAAGAGCCTGAGTGAAGTGTGCTCCTAGGCACGACTTACAGAGGCCATTCCACTGAGTGCTCTGCAAAGAAAGCTCAGCCATAAGATGGAAAGTGCAGGTTTATGGGCAGCCCAAGGAGTGGACGCTGCCCTGGTGAACGGTCGGGGGTGAGTGCTTCAGACTCGACTGGTTGACATTCCTGGGCAGGCTCTCTCAAGCATCTCGGCTGCACACAGCAGCAAGACTTGGAGGACAGCCTTTCTAAAGGATGCCTGCCATTCTGCTGGTGCAAGGAATCATTTGCAAGAGCAAATGACACCTTGAACAAGCTTTGTGATGGAGAGGCAACTCCGGAATGTTCCTGAACAAAGCCTGTGTCCTTTCCCTCAGGCAATCCCAGCTTAATGCAGCCTTCTGTCCCAGAGTCCCCCCAGAACTCCTCTGTTTGGCCATGAATCCACCATCCTGGAGGCTCCAGGGTCCCCTCACTCTGATTCACCAGTGACTGCTGAATGTCTGCCAAACTCAGCATCTGCTCATCTGTAGCTGCATGGCCCAAGGAGGATCTAGTCCTCTCTACTCCTTTTCCAATTCTTTGCCTGTCCGTCTAGGGCCTCAGTGACCAAGTAGGGGGCTGGAACTTGGGAAAGATTATAAGCCCTGCCAAACCCTTTGTGTCAGTTAGGGTTCTGGGCAGCACGCAACAGAAAGCAACTTTGGCCTCTTGACACAAATGGAGATTTACAGGAAAGATAGAACAGGCAGGAGCTGTTCTCTCTCAAGCATGGATGCCATTGCCACCAGCACCTCCACCACTGCCATGATGAATGCCCTTCAACCGTTTACACTGTTCCTTTCAGCACTTTTCCAGATTCGAGGTCTGGGGAGAGAGCACCTGTCCTATCAGCTATCCTGAAGTGGATTTGGCTTCCTTAGTTTTTGTACTGAAAAGCGATCACCTGGAATTATTTTTCACCAAGACTATCTCCAATGGGCAGAAGCAAAGGATAATTCCCCCAATAGGGAAGTGGTGGGCCATTACAGAAAGGCATGGATGTAAGGCAGCCAAAGCTGATGGATGTCCACTACAGAATCGGCCCAGCCTCCAGCTTGCAAAAGACAAAAGAAAAGAAAAATACAATGGAAGGTGTCTAAAGCTTTTCCAGTTTTACCCGCCTTGTGTCTTTTGAATATACCAGGGGTAGCACATAGGAAACCCCACCCGGATTAGCACGTGGGGACCTAGTTCCAGCACCACCATCTCCCAGCTTGGTGTCCTTGTCTGTAAAACAGAGCTAGTCTTGTCAGCCTTGCAGGGTTGCTGTGAGCACTGAATGAGAAAATGAGTGTGAACGTTCTTCAAGAGCAGAGCTCATCCTGGAATTGAGAGATATTCAGCTTGCTCTGAATGGACCAGCTGTGCCTGATCAGCAGCTTTTCATTCCCTCCTACCCTCACCACCTCTTTTCATTTGCTTTTGCTCCATTTAGGTAGCTGAGTTTTACGTAGCTTTATTCCTAAGGGGGATTGGATTTCAGGTGGCAGAATTTCCTCCTTTGTTCCCTGGCAGGCTGGTTTTTGCTCACATCCTGTCCTGTCGTGGGGGCTTTGCCCTCCTCCTTTGGGTTCCATGTGCAGCTGATGGAAGAGCTGGGACAAGTACGGGGATCACCCTCTGATGGATAGCCTTTCCTCAGCAACCACAAAGGACCAGGGTACCTTTTCCTCATCCAGCTCCCAGGGAGTCATTCCAACCCCCTACCCCAGCACATTCTTCCTCCTTTTCCTTCTTTTTCTATATGTGACTGCAATGGGACCACTGAAACCCAACAGTCTGAGTGAGATGTTGCCAGCATCTCTGTCCAAGGCTTTCAGGGTCTGGATTTAACACACCTATTCTACTCCGACAAGATGTCAGTCAGCTGTAACAGTAACAGATTGAGATTCTCATTGAAAAGAACCATGGAAAAAACAATACCCTCAGTCCTCTGGGAATGAACACCCAACAACAAAATACAGCCAATTAAGAGAAGTCAAAATAAAGAAGCAGGGGCGGAGACGCCAAGGAAAAAGCATAGGTTCTGAACGTGAGAGTCACTTCAACACAAACCAAGACTAAATAAATTGGGAATTATAATTATACAACAGCCTGCAAATGTTAAGCCTTGAAAATTAAAAAAAAAAAGCAAAACTAAAAAAAATAGGGGAAGGGTAGTACTGATTTCTAAATCTTCCATAGAGTGGAGTAAATAAATGTCATTTACAATTGACATAGCTAAAAAAAAAATGACATTTTCAAGTTTTAATTATCATTATTATTTTAATCTAAAAACTCTTTTAGAAATTAATACCCTTACTGGTACAGTAACTTTCACTTGAAATTCATAAATTCTTTTATGAATTTCTTTAATGTCATTTTTTTCGTATTTATCTGGCCTCCCATCTGTGTATATACAAAAAAGAAAGAGGTATTTGGAATGACGTTCTTGTAATTTTAAAAATATTCACATTATTTAATGATACCTATTTCTAGGGGTTAGATTTGGGGTAATTCTTTTACTTTCTTCTCTGTAGATTTGGCATTGCTTAAATTCTTCATAATAAACACAAACTGTTGAAAAAAAAAAAAGGCCCAAAACAATCATTAATCTCAAAAAAAGCATCTTGAAGAAAAGGACTCTGGGTTAATTGGAAAATCAGCTGTAGAGATGAATAATTTAATGTGGATTCTTAGGATAACATGCATGATTATTCTTGTTTACATAGATTATTTGAACATATCTATAAATCCTGCTGATTTGTAACTCAGATGCATATATTTTAAGCTTAAAGACTTCCAATTTGAAAATTTCTGTGTATATTAATATATGGCTATGTCGTTGTTGACACCCGTATTTTCTTAATCCATGTTGGGGGGCAGAGCTGGTGATATAGCTGGGGCAGAGGGTGAAGAATGAACCCCTGTGTTAAAGGCAAATGCATTTATCATGCTCTGTGCTACCAGAGTGAAGCCAAAAGTCAAGACAGAATAAGGTGAGGATGTGAAAGAAGGGCTGAAAGGAAAGCCTCCTGTCAGTGACAGCAAGTTTAACACTGCGACTTAAGGCCCTCCTTATGTCATGCCTCCACCACCTCCAGTTTGGGCTTGTTATAGTGAGAGCCCCATGCTTTAAGGCTTTCTCTTGTTCAAGTTATTTTTCCCTGGGTGGCAGTTTTTCTGTTCTCAATTCAGGGAGCATGAGCTCAGAACAAGTGTGTAGTTCGAGAGGCTAGCTTGTGGAAATCAGTGTGGTGATGGGCTGCTTTTCCCAACCCCCAGCCTCTACTAGGAAAAGACCCGGGGAAAGGTGATCACGTAGTACCCTCTGCAAAAGCGAGTGGTTTTAAATTTTAATTGATCTAGGCAAATTACATTTCTCTAAATTTATGCCAACATTCTGACCTGAGCCCAGACACTGCTGCCACCTGAAGCACAGATATTTAACCATGATCTTCCACATTTATGCCCAAAAGCAAGGAATAAATGACCCAAGTAATGTTCATTTCTACTGAAACTGTGGGAAATTTTTTAAATTGCTTGCCATAAAAAATCAGGGAATGCATGTATTTTTATCTACCAATGGAGAAATATGTAGCCCTATTTTGTGTGTATTTAATAAATTCCTCCAAGATGGTCTGCAAACCTCATCTCATAACAGTGGTGGCCTTTAGAGAGAAAGGAGGGGACCCAGACCCGGCACAGGGAGCAAAGGGGCCTTAACACAGGGACGTCTGTAATGTCCTCACATCCCCTCTTCTCCCCTCTCTTCCTCTCCCTGCTTTTCTTCCTTTTGTTTTTCTTTTTAAGAAATCTAGTCATACTTTACTTCCATGACTAAACATTACTTCTGCAGATTTGGGAATAGTACTCTACAGAAGCGTCCAGTTATACACTCAGTGACTGCCTGGCGAGCCGCTTCTTCAGTTGTTCCAAAACTGATACCTGTGCTGTGTGATGCCGCTGATTCCATGTGGTCACTGGGATTAATTGAGATATGAAACAAATGGGTATATGATCTGATATTTTGTCCGAAGAAATATTATTTGCAGCTGGAAAGAGTAATGACACTGTTCATGTGAGGCACACAGTATTCACTCAACAAAATGTTTGTTAAGTAGCTGGTTGGCTGGCTGGCTGGACAAATGACTAATCCGGTGTGAGAGACAATCACTTGTTAGATTGAGCATGACCTTGAGCATAGGTTATAAATTTGAAGAACTTCGAAGAAAATGAAAGTTAAAACATTCTCATTCACTTTTGGCCAACAGCTGAATTTGGTAAAGGAAGTATTTCTTGACTTGAAATAATCAGCAAACTGAGAGTTTGGACAAGATGATCTAAAACTCAGCTAAGCTGAGACTCGGCGGGGATGCGACCAGGGAGCAGTAAACCTCTTCTTCCCTCTTGGCGAAATGAGAGGAAAACATATAAATGAAAACCAAAATCATTGCGGAATGTAGCAGGGTGATCACACAGGCTGCAGGGAGGACAACTGTGCCCAGAGGAGCCGCAAAACCGTTGGGAACACGGAATTGCTCCACAAACACGGGCTCTATTCCACAAGGGACGGCGGAAGGAGACAGCCAGCACCGCAGCCGAGTTTACTCTCTGCCCCAAGCGTGATAATGGAACCAATAATCCCGGAAAAGGAAGCAAGAGACTCATCCTCTCAGGGGCGCTCAGTGAGAGGGGACTAGGAAGCGCCACTTTCGCTTGACCAATGTGATGTCTTTTCATAAATGATTACCTCCTACTCCCTCGCTTTCCACTTCCCAGCTCAGGGTCCGCCCTCTCCTTCCCACCAAATCTCTTTATTATATTTTTTACAGCTTTGGATGTGGAGAAAAATGAAGATTGGATGTGGAACATAAAACTTTCATCCTGTGTTTCCACTACTAGCCCATTCCGTCCCAGCCTCTCAGGGAAAACAAAATCTTTTCTCTAAGCTCTCAAAGTTTTTCAATAGGCATCTTGCTAGAAAACGCCTCCGGTTTATGCAGCAAAGACTCTCCAGAACTATATTTTGAAAGGCTCAGCGTTGGAAGATGCCCCGGGGCCCCTGGCTTTCCAGGAGCTGCTGGGCATTTTCACAAAGGGAATGCCAAGGCAGAGAGCGCCCTGGAAATTGGGAACAAGAGGGAAATGGGTTTTCCTATTTCATGCAGCCATCTAAAGAGGGCAGACTGAGGCTCTGGGTGGAAAGAAGAAGGGAGAGAGAGACAAAGTCCCCCTCCCTCCCAACTCCCACCCCACACAAAGGCTGGCAGTGATTGACTTTCAAAGTGCCATGTACCCATTTCTGCTTAAAACGCACACTGTCAAACTTGTTTTTCTGAGCCTTGAAAAATTCTGTCAAATGCCATAAGCCATTCTGTCAAGAAAACTCTTGTTTTTAACTGCCAGTTCCTTTGTCTTGCCTCTTTCTTATTCAAAGAATTAGCTTTCTTCATGGGCTGTTGACCAAAGATGATGGAGGAAACGGATGTTCCAGTTGGTCATCCCAGTGACTGACTGTGCTATTTGGTGACACACTAAGCCACTCGCCTCCAACTCAAATGCCTACAGGGATAAGGCAGGCCACATAAATGAGCAAAGCAGTCTTGATGGCAGCTTTGGCCAAGTGGACTGTCCTCCTGCCACCTAAAGGGAGCGCCTGGTCCTCAGTTCCAGCTGACCGTTGACCTGCAAGTCTGGTGCTGGCAGATCTGTGGATCTGTTCTATCCACTTCAGGAACAACTAGAAAACTCAGAGAAATATAAAGGGTAAGATAACTGCTGTTCCTGAAGCTGTTCAGCTTGCGGTAATTATTCCGGTGGCAAAACTCTGCTCTCCCCCTTCTAGGGAATTGTCTTGTCTTTCTCTTATTCCACGACTCTAAAATGTGATTTGCCAGAAGCTACTTTATCTCCTACTCCACAATAACTTCTCCAAGGATGGGCGCTTAACCCAGGCTGAATGATCCTGGTACCTCACCCTCCTGGCCACAGTGACTGGTCCAGGGGCTGGGCATGTGACCCAATCTGGCCAGTCAAATCCTTTCCTGTTTGTTTTCTTTTTTTAAGTTGGAGCATGGAGGTAAGAGCCTTCTTTTCACTGTGAAGCTGGGCTGATGTCAGCTTAGAAATAATTGGTAGCCCTGAATCCTGCCTTGCAGAAGAAACCAACCTGAAGGAGATATGGAAACACCTGGAGATCAGAGATAGAGTCCTGAGGGCAAAGTTCCCAGCCTCAGTTGTCTCAGAGAGAAACTCCCTTCTGGTTCTTTTCAAGGAGTGGTTGTATAAGCCCTTTTTGTGTAGCTAATTTGAGTTGAGCTTCTGTCACCTGTAACTCAAAAACCCTGACAGATATGTGGACTCTGTGGCCAGACTGCTTGGGTTCAGTCCGACACTTGCCAGCTGCGTGATCTTGAGAAAGTCCATTAACCTCTTTGCCTCAGTTTCCTTATCTGTAAAATTGGAACATAGGGTTGTTGTGAGGATTAAGAGTCAATAAAGCACCCAGAACATGTGTTGTCATCAAAGTGTGATCAAGTGGCAAAAAATAATTAAATACCCCAGCTGAAGGGACTCAATTGTCTGCAACTGGACCCAAACTGTCTGTACTTCTGCTCAAAGAAAAATATAAAACCTGAAAGGTGAGTTGTCTTCTATCAGGTTCTTGCCCTTCAAAGAAGAATGGGAACTCTGCATAAGAAAGATGTTTCTCTTTTCCCTTCCCAAAGAGAAGGAAAAAAGAACCTTATAAAAGCAAATTCCTATTGCATCAAGAAATTGGAAGACAAACTAGACAGGAACTCTAGAACAAGGTGGAATTCATTAATATTCTGAGAGGGATGGAAAGTTGGAGAGATAGGATAGTCATTATAAGACATTTAAACACCCACTACAAAGAGAAGTTACTAATGGATGAGTGTAGGTATAATTTAATGCTTGCATTTATGAGAAAATCCAGGAAATGACAGGCCTGTAATTTTTACTTTAGCAGAGGAGGTAATGGAAATGCTGTTCAGGCTTAGAGCAGCAGAGTGCTGTGAAAGTTATTATTTAATTAGGAACTGTAAGCGCACATTCAAACATGGGAAGAACTGTCACTTTGCATGCAGTAGGTTCCTTGGCATCTCGAAGAAGTGAAGAGGCAGCAGAGAAGCGAGCTACCAACTTTCCAAGGGTGGCTGTCTGAAAGGCAGCCCAGGAGGAGGATCTGGGGCCGTGAGTCCAAGGAAACCTTCCTTGCAAGCTGCCTATACCCTCGAGAGCCTTTGGTGCCGGTCGCAACAGAAACAGTGGTCATCTGCAAGAATGCAAGGAGAGGAACAAGGTTGAGCAGCCATGTCCTTGTTTTAGGGACTGACCTGAGAAAGGAAGAGAGGAAACGAATGTTCCAGGCATTACAGTTTCGGCAGGAGAATCAGCTTTGTGAAGGTCTCATGATACAACATCAGGTTGAGGCCACAGAGTCAAGGCGTGGTGTGTCCCCTCCTGGACGTCTTCAGGAAGGGATGTGATAGCAATCTGAAGACAATGCCAGAAGAGTAAGTGGGACTGGTCCATTTAGGGTGGTTCGATGGCTCTTTTGCTCACCTCCACTGCCTCCACAACACAACATATCACCAATGGTTATGTTGACATTAACAGACTGTCATGGAAAATCCAGCCCCAAATCTCTTTGAAAGACAAACAAAGATTACATGCAAAGTTCATGATGTCCGGGAAGCCCTCTCTGTTAAAATGATGGCGGAAAGCAGGTTGCAAGTTTGAGGAAGCCCAGGGCTATGTTTGACATGACTTTTTTGCCAAGAATGGACAGCAGTCTTAAAAAAATGGTTATTTCCGGGTCAGACATTTTCTCTTGGAGGATCAGAAAAAGGGAGGCTTATCAGTCACAACATTTATGTCATTCACTTGTGTTTGAAAAGGATGAAAAAAGAAAGCAAATCAGAGACTGACTTGGAGAGTCCATGGAGAGTGCTTTCCAAAGGTCAGTTTAATTGACCCCAAGACAACTGAGTTTGGTTGCAAACCCCAGGGCCCCATGACTGAAAGTATTCCTGGATTGTCTTAGGGGACATCAATCTTCATTCAGAGGGCCATTGTGTCTCTTCTTAGTGTCTGAAAGCTCGTGCTGCTGTGTAGTTGTCAGCTTAATCTCCAGGTTATATCCACAGGAGGTGGCCAGGTACAGAGAAGCCAGTTTACCCGAACCAGATGACACAGACTCTTCTTCCAGCTTTGGCTCTGATTCCAGTGACCTTAGGCAAGTCACTTTTCCTGTGTAAGCCAGTTTCCTTTACTCTGAACTTGAAGGAATGAAGAGTAGTTGGTTTATGATGTCCCTTTCAGTGTTAAAGTTCTGTAAGATAAATTTTTCCTATGATAGAAAGAGAAGCTATAGTATGAACATTTGAAAATGTATTTTGAGAGAAGCAAATTTAATAATGAAAGAAATGTTGACTGAGAAAGCCAGACAGAGCAAGGCCAGTGCCAAGATTGCTGGGGCTCAAGAGGGAGGAGGAGCACATGTTATAGGGAACATGGTGGCGGAGAAAGGAAGCAAGGAACCTTGAAAAGCAAAGTGACAAGACAGAATTAAGAAACACAGGGAGCAGAGTGAGTGCAGATAGCAAGTGAATTCTACACCAAGCTCTGCTCTGAGGTTCATTCTTCAAAGTCAAGTTTCAGGTTCACCTCCTTGAAGTTTTCCCAGGCCAGTCCCACCTGCAGTCCTCTGGACAGGTCACGCTTCTCCCAGAAACCATCGGTGGCTCTTCATGGCCTGGAGAATAGAGTCCAAAATCCACATCCAGTCTCCAAAGTTTGTTTCCTAATTATATTTCCAGATCTCTCTCTAATCTGTCTCTGGCAAGGGCTGAATACTTTATCCTTTCTAGGCTGTTCCTGAACATCCTCCCACTGTTTCCTTCTTCTGGAAAGCCCTTCAGCCCCCTCTCTACTGGTGGAGATACCCTTTGCTTTCAAGATCTATGACACCATTCCTGACTCCAGGAGTATTTTTATCCATCAGGCTCTCAGGGTTTTAATGAGCCTATGACAGTGTTTGAGACCTGCAGTGGAGGGGAAAAACTAATGAGTTCCAAAATATGAAAACTGAAAAATCAAAATAATATTTTGAAAGCAAACTTTGACAACAAAACATTCTATTTAATATGAGAACTGGATGTATTTTAATATGATTACCATGTCTTGGGGTGGGGTCTTCAAAGGAAAGAGGGCCTGCAACTTACAGATGTCTCACAAGAGGAGACCCACGCTTGGAGGGCTCCACCCCCGTTCTTGCTTCTTTGGGACTTTGGAGATACATCTGTCACACTGCTCATCTCACTCTGCACTGTGTCACAGTGACTGTGTCTGCTGCTGCCTGCTCTCCTTGAGGGCAGGAACCCTGTCTCTACCAGGGGCTCCCAATTAGCATCCCAGAGGCCAATAGACAGGCTTTCAAGTCAGGAGATTTCACCAAATGCCCAGGTTTCTGGCTTCTTTTAAAAGTTTAGATGATCTGGCCACACCACATTGTCTTACCTGTGTGCCGGCTGCTAGGTAACGGGAGCTGAGCGGGTGGGGCCTGCCGCCTCCTGTTTGCCGAGCCCTCTGGTGCTCACCTCAGCTGTTCCCGTCAGTCAGCAGCTCAGCAACTGCGCGTGCTGAGACTGCGGCCCTCCTGTCTTACTCCTTTTTGTGTTACTCCTCTGCCTTCTCTGCCTAGTGTCTTGTGTAATGCACGGGATCAGTATGTATTTATTGAGCACATAAGTGATTACAGGGTTTGGGGCTTGAAGTCCCCGGAGATTCACTGTCAAAATCAGACTCTGAGTTGCACAAAGCAAGCTTTAGCCATTAACTCATAACATGACACTATTTTCCCTCTTTCAGCTGGTGGAGGGAGAGAGGCTAATAATAAGCCATGTGGAATATAATTGGATCATTTTACTGAAAGTGATCAGAGCAGTAGCAAATTATGTCTGTATGATGGATCTCCAGCCTTACCAAATTTTCTGTCAAATTTGCGGACAGATTACCTTAACTCCAAAATGATGTATCTGAAGATTTTTTTAATGCAAGAGTGTCAGATGCAATGGAAATTCATAATGAAACATAAACTGAAAACAAGGTGACTGCCTCCCATCTAGTGCTTTTATTCTTCTTTCATTGAACAAAATTAGTCTTTTCCATAAATTGATAAAAATACCCTTTATAAGGTGAGAAATTCAGCTGAAAGGAACGTCAGAGAGGCCTGCGCATTGCTGAGCAGAGATTTAAACCCATCATTTCAGAAAACAGAAATGTCTTCAAAATTTCAAATTTGCTTCTGAGACCCAAACTGCGGAGGTCAGGTTTGAGAAACATGTTCAAAAACATTCGTTCCATAGCCCAAACTGGAACGTAAGGTGATATTTTCTGTGACAGCCTGACCTGAGTCACACGTACACTATAGGCTGGCAGGGCTAGTCTATGTCAGCGTGGATGAGCATCCCAACTTCCCAGCCACACTCTAAGCCCCTTGAGGGTAGGGACTGCCTCCCTCCACTCAGTCTGTCTTTGCTCCCCTGCCACAGCGCTCTGTGCATAACTGGCACCTGGATATTTATGATTACTTGGCTAATGAACATGCCAAACCCATTTGCCATTAAATGCAGAAAACCTTCATGCAACCCTCTCAGAAAAGTAGCAAGCTCTAAAATCTGTGAAGGCCATGGAAAAGTGAGTAGATTTATAAGGAGAGCCTTTGTCGTGAATAATTCATGCAGGGAGAAAACTACAATTGGAGAAGAGTGCTCACTCCTGATGCTATGGGTAAGTTTCTTTACCACCTTGGTAATGGGAAACGGGATTTATACATTGGCTGATTGCATGAAATCAAATGTAGTTGTTCAGTTTCAGAGATGGGATTTGACTTTGTGAAATACTCAAATCAAGGAAGTAATGAACTAGAATGCAATAGAAATCTGTTGTAGCATTATTTCACAAATCAATAATATACCCAGTATTATCCTTTAAGCATGAGGTGTGTTTCTAACTTTGACCAAATAGTCATTGAAACCAACAGTCGTTGAGGCCCAGATAGACAAAGGAACACAGTAGATTAGATTGTTCTTAAGGAATATTTCCTCCTACCCACCTCATCCAGTCTCCCTGCCCCTTGACTTTGAGCTGAGCCATGTGACTTGCTTTGGCCAATGAGATGTTGGTAGATGGGACTACAAGCAGAGGCTTGAGGGATGCTTGAGGGATTGGTTTTACACCCTTGTGCTCCTGCCATTGACATGAGAAGAACATGCCCTGGGTGGCCAAGGCCTCTTTGGTCAGGGTCCTGAGCTGAGATCTGTGAGGCAGAAGCACCTCAGAGATCTTCATGCATGTGAGTGAGCATCTCTTTGGGGGCACTTTGTAATGCAGCAATAGCTGACCGACACAGGTGGTCCAGCTGCCAGGTCAGACAGCCGGCAGATGGTGTTTTATGTATGTGTACCAGGAAACTTGAACATGCACGACATCTCAGCCCTCCATCTTACAGAAGGGCACGGAGAACTTGGAAGTGTCCTTGGGGACCCACAAAGCCAGTGGTTGGACAGAGAGAGAAGTAACTATGGATGTTGATTCTAGAATTCCGGAACTGGGCTCCTGTCACATAGCTGTGCTCTGAAACAGAGCCCAACTTTACTGCTTTGAAAAATTCTAGTATCAAAGAGCTACATGAATAAACCAACGAATCACAGACCTCGAAACTCTCTCTGTCTCCCTCCCCACCGCTTTCCTCTCTTTGTCTCTCCCTCTCTTCCTCTCTCCGTCTCTCTCTCTCTCTCTCTCTCTTTCAATTGAGGGATAGAGACAGTGTGGTATAGTTGAAGTACACTGGAGAAAGGGTCAAGAAAACTATGTTCCACTGCTGACTCTGCCACCCTCCCTCTGAGACTTTGGCTAAGTTACTTTACCTCTTGGAGCTTCACTTTCCTCATCAGGAAAGCAGAGCTGGTAATACTTCTGCCTCGCAGAGGAATTGAAGGGATTTATGAAATAACAATTCTAGAGCGCTCACGAGAACGTCTGGCTCAAGCTCTGCCTCTGGGGAGAAGCAGGTATCTCTTCCTTTTACAACATTCTGCAGCAGAAAAGTTTACATATTTTCCCCCTCTGTCAGGTAAAAATGTGCTGAGTCAGCAGACTCTAGCATCTTCCTGTCAAGAAAATTGGCACATAGCAACATCCCTGGCTGAGCAAAACAGGTCAGGGTCCTGCCCTTCTTCTGTAGGAGCCCTGTGTTCTTCTAAGACCCTCTTGCGAGTTATCCTTAATGGGAGGCAATGGCGCTTACTCTCCAGGCTGGTCTTCTGACTTCTCTTCCCATTTCACACATCAGGCCCCGCCAGGTGTCGTTTCTGGAGCCTCAGTCAGGCATGCACCTCCCTGATGACCTTCATTCAGCAAACACATGCCATAGGCAGCTCTCGCCCTGCTTGAGAGTTGCGTACCCACACTACCTGTGAGGCAGACAGAGGGTCCCTGCCTTCTCCTCCAGGAGCTTGTGATCCCCTGGGGAAAAGACCTAGTAGGAAGTGTTTCTTTAGTCAACAGGTATTTACTGAGCACCTACGACAGACCGGGCTCTGCACCAGCCCTGGGAATGCTGCGGCAAATGAAACGACACTCGCGGAGACATTTAGTCTGGAGCAGCTCTGTCCAACAGAAATCCAATGTGAGCCACATATGTAATTTTAAAGCTTCTAGTAGCTATATTGAAAACAAACAGGAGAAATTAGTCAATAATATATTGTATTTAACCCAATGTACCCAAAATGTTATCATTTCAACATGTAATCAAGATTTTTACATTCTTTTATTCACACTAATTCTTTTAAGCCTGGTGTGTGCTTTACACGTACGGCACATCTCGGTTTGGACAGCCACAATGCAAGTGCTGGATGGATAGTGTGGCTAGTGGTGACTGCACAGGCCAGCACAGGTCTAGAGAAATAGGTGAGCAGTAGGAGCGATGGGCATGTCTGTGAAGAGGAATGATGAGGGTAAGAAGGCTGCAGACCTCAGAGAGGCTTCAGGGGGAGGCAGGTGGAGCTGGGCCTCAAGGGTAGGAAGTTGGGAGAGATGGCAGAGGCACCTGTGGATGAAACATCACTGTTGTGCCAGGAGTGCAGCTGGCTGATGGGGGAGTATGGGAAGAGAGGGTGGGTCAGAGGTCCTAGAGGAATTCTAATTCTGGAATGGCACGAATCATCCCAGCCGATTATCTCTCAGCATTCTGAAGGGAGAAAAACCAGCCGGGAGTACCCTGGGCCTGAGCATGTGTTTTGGCTTCTGAACGTGCATTCATTTTTTTCATGCATAAATATTTATTGAACACCTACTATGTGCCAGGGACTGTGAATATAGTGGTGAATAAGATGGTCCCTTCTCCATGGAAATCACATTATTCTGGGGGGAGGTAGACAGTAAACACACAATAGATAAATAAGACAGTTTCAGATAGTGGTAAATGCACGATGGGGTGGGGAGAAACAAGGTGAAATGTTAGACTGATGATAGACACAGTTTATGTTGGGTAGTGAGCTGGGCATTCTCCATTTGCCCCTGGAGACCCATTCTCCATCCTTCTCCACCCTGCCCTGTATCCCAGGAGGCTGACCTCTGTGGAGCGCAGCAGGCTTGTCCTCCAGCTCTCTGTTGGGTCTGACCAATGGGGAGCACTGACAGGAGATCAAAGAGTAGGAGAGAAAGGTTAATACACTCCAAGACCCACCACTGCCCCAGCTAGGACCACGGTTTGGGCAGTGGTTGAGATCCTCTACCTGTGGCCCCAGCTCTCGCCAGCACTATTAACACTGTTTCCTCCTCTTACCCCTTCAAGCCAGGGATTGGTAACAGCCCCTGTCTGGCTCCTCCTCAGCGCTTCACCCTTCCTTCCTGGTTCCCGTGAGCCCCTCTGTAAAACGCACCTTCATTAAACTCTCTTCATTTGCCCTTCTGAGTGTTCCTGCCACTTCACATGTGATCAGGGAGCTTTGGCTTGAAGGACAAGGAGTCAGCCAAGATGAAACCTGGGCAAGGATGCTGCTTGAGGCAGAGGGGATGCAGGAGCAAAGGGCTTGCAGAGAACAAACTAGATGTATCACAAGAGCAAGAGGAAAGCCAAAGGAAGCCGAGGTCAGCAAGAGACAAGAGAGCGGGAAAAGTGAGATGGGAGATGTGTGGGGCCAAATCATGCAGGGACTCATGCTAGAGGAGGAACTCTGCAGTTTATTCTAAGCACAGTGGAACCCCCTGCAGGGTTTGGAGTTGGAGAGTAACATGTCTGACTGATGCTTTCAAAATCCATGATCTGCACCAAAAAAGAGAAATAAAGCATAGCAAAACAAAACCAAAAACAAATGCCAAAACGATGGGGACATATTAAAAAGTCACAGGAGCCAAGCTGAAAGAGCTCTTAATGGCCAAACTGGAACATTGTCAGCAACAAAATACGTAATGATGGTGCTGGATTATAACCAAAGAGGAAAATACATATTCATGAGCCTATACTCATAAATGATTGAATAAGTAAATAAATGGAGGGGAAAGGCTGACACTTCCTTACAGAAGAATTCCAATTAATAAATAGAGAAGGAATGAGGGAAATAGAATATCACAACCATCCTTGCTGCAGGCGAGTTCCCCCGATGAATGCTAACATGTGAGGGAAAGTTTAAGAAGAAATAGGATGTTTGCATAGCCTCAAAGTATCTCCTTTCAAATATTTATTAGTTGATAAAATTAATTATTAAATTTATTGTTTATGTACTAATTATATATGGCTTTAACATCTCTCTACAAGTTCTTTGACATGTCTTCTTCCTCCAGGAGGAGGAGATTACCTCCCCTCCCCTGGAGTGTGGGCTGGATTCTGTGACTCACTTCTCTTTTCTTTTTCTTTTTATTTGGTGAGGAAGATTGGCACTGAGCTAACGCCTGTGCCAATCCTTCTCTGTTTTGTCTGTGGGATGCCACCACAGTATGGCCTCATGAGCAATGTGTAGGTCCACACCAGGAATCTGAACCCATGAACCCTGGGCTGCCAAAGTGGAGCACACAAACTTAACCACTACACTCCCGGGGTGGCACCTGTGACTCAATTCTAATGCCTAGAGTGTGGAGAGGGGAATATACTAACTGTTCAGTGGAGAAACACAAACGACACCACATTAAACAAGTGTTGGATGCTAGCAACAGCAGCAATAAGACATGCTGATCTCACCTACCCCCTGATCCGACGGGATGAGAAGCGTTCCTCTTTGTGGTGTACTTCCCCAAATCTATAACCTCTGTCTGATCATCAGAAATCATCAGCCAAATGCAAACTGAGGGGCAGCCTACAAAATGCCTGATCTTCAAAGTGTCAAAGTCATGCAAGACAAGAAAGGAATGAGGCAGTGTCAGATTAGAGGAGATTAAGGAGACGTGATGACTGAATGCCACGTGGGGTCCTGGATTAGATTCTGGAATAGAAAAAAGAAATCCAAATAAAGTCTGTAGTTTAGTTAAAAGTGCTGCATCAATATTAACTTCTTAGTTTTGGTCATTGTATCCAGTTATGTAAGACATGAACACTGGGGAGCCTGGGTGAAAGGTGTATGGAAACTCTGCTATCTTTGGAACTCTTCTATAAGTCTAAAATTATTTCAAAATAAAAAGTTAAGCTAAAAAAATACACAGCTGTATTAGCCAGCTTTCTCCAAAGAATCAGAACCAATAGTACATAGATAGAGAGAGAGAGAGAGATTATGAGGAATTGATTCACACGGTTATGGAGGCTGAGCAGTCCCAGGACCTGCTGTCTGAAACCTGGAGGATGGGAAAGCCATTGGTGTGATTCAGTCTGAGTCCAATGGCCTGAGAACCAGGGGAGCCTGTGATGTAGTTCCCAGTCCAAGGGCAGGAGAAGACCAACGTCTCGGCAGTCAGGCAGAGAAGGGACAAATTCTCCATTCCTCCTCCTTTGTTCTGCGGAAGCCCTCAGTGGATTGGATGAGGCCCGTCCACACTGGGGAGGACAGTCGACCTGACTGAGTCCACTGATTCTAATGCTAACCTCATCTGGAAACATTCTCACAGACACACCCAGAAATAGCGTTTAGCCAAATCTCTGGGTACCCTGTAATCCATTCAAGTTGGGACATAAATTTAACTGCAACAATAGTCCAAGATGAAAATATATATAACAGCAAGAAATTTACATTTAGTCATATCCACAAAAGAGTCACTGAAAATTTTAGCATCATTTTTACACTACAGGTTATGGTGCTTGAAACTCAACTGTCCCGTCAAGGCTGTGTTGGTGTGGAAATGAAGTTAGCAGATCCTCAGAGCTCTCCCCTCTACGCACACACTCGTCTGTGTTGAAGAGGCAGGAAGGGGCAAGAGGTTGAATCCAGTGCTCTGCACTGTTCTAAGCATTTTACATGTATTCACTTACCAAACCCTCAGCATAACTATCATCGCCATCATCTCCATTTTATAGATGAGAAAGCAGAGGCACAGAGAGATGAAGGGAGTTGCCTGTTAGAGGTACAGCTAGCCCTTGAACTCTGCATGATGGTACGGGGGCACATTGCCCTATGCTGGAGGGGGCAGGATATGGGCATGGAGAAGACGATGAAGTCCTGGTCGGGGCAGGGACAGAGCCTGCCTCCCATCCCAAAGTGGGCCCAGCGTGTGCCAGCTGGCGTCTGCCGCCCCTGTACCCAGGACTGAGGGGCCACGTTCTCAGGTCAGGCCTGGTTCCTGGCACAGGAGCACATGGCAGAAGGAATGCCTTAGCAGCTTTCTCCCTCCAGAAGCAATTTTCTGTCAGCTGCCTCCCCTGGGGACCTGGGGAATGTCCATCTCTGCCATGGACCCTTGCCTACCTGCCCTGTGCCTCCTCCCAGGCTGGCTCCTTGCAGACGGGGTGTGCTTGCACATGCACGCAGGTCATTTATTTTGTTCCCTCTATTGGTTTTACAAAACTACAAAGTGGCAAATACTCACTGTAAAATATTCAAATGGCACAGACCTGTCTAACGGAGGAAGTGACAACACTTTCCTCCTTCCCGCGTGCCCCTGGCCCGCCCTGCAATCCCCTCTCTAAGGCCGGCTGCTGTAAGTAGGCATTTTGTGAGGATGTGGCACTAAATTTTTTTATGCCCAAAATAGGCCCCATGAAAACCAGGACTGTGTCTCTTACTCACTCTTGTGTTCCCAGGAGAGGGCCAGGAGAGGTGGCCAATCTCACTTGTTGAATGCTGAATGAGTAAGTGATATGTTCTGCAACTTACTTTTTTTTTCAAGAAACTGAGCTATGAACCTACTTCATTCTTTGTAAGGCCTGCCAAACGTACCATAATGCAGGTGTACTTTAATGCATTTACGTCTCTCCTTATTGATAAACATGGGGGTATTTTGCAGCATTTCTATGACAAACGCGATACAGCGAGCCCCCTTTGACGCGCACCGAGGCATGCAGGAATGAGCGCTTCAGCGAGGGACAGTCCCTGCAGTGGAACTGCCGCGTCAGAGGATATGGAGGGTTTAAATTCTGTCCTAGAGATGTTAAAGGACCCCATAGGAGTCGGTCAGAGGGCGCCTGAGGCCTGCAGAGTTTTTGAGGCCACAGCCGTTTCCGGCAGTGCTCAATCAGCATCTCCCTGCTCAGGCTTGGGTGGGGCTCCCAAGGAGAGTGAGTTCCTTCCCCAGGTGCTAGCCCATCAAACTCGCTCTGGCGACCTGCAAGTGGCTGCAGGGGACCGACAAGGGTCTCTCTGCCTGGACATTTAGGAGTCTTTCTTGTAACTCTTACTCTCCGTGTTTGTAATTTTCAAAATATCTTCACTTGATTAGCTTCCCTGGATCTAACGATTCCCATGATGCAGGCTGGAAAGCAACATCATCCCCATTCTACAGGAGAGGTGACCGACAGCCCCAGGTCACACACTCGTCAGCAGGAGTGACAGCGACTGTGCTCAGGGACTAGTATGGGTACAGCTGGAACCTATTGTTTTCCTAGAGTGACTTTCTAAGGATGAAAATGTCGTAATAAGGAAAAGAGAGTAAAACCTTTGTGGTGTCAAATCTGTAATAAGTTCTGTTATTACAGCTCCAAACAGCTCCTCAGAAGGGCCTGCACAGTTGGAGAAGAGCCTTCAGAAAATGGAAATGAGGTTGCAGAGAGCCCACTAAGAAATGAATGTCCTGTGGGTCTCCTCAGCTCGGGGCTCGGGGCAGTTAAAGTATTGCCTCACACAAAGAGACCACCGAGAGTGTAAAAATTACTCAATTTTGTCAGGTTGGCTCTCAATTCAGTTAAACCACTTCATTTAATTGTCCTCCTCAGAGGGTTGATAACAAGATCAACAGTGACAACAACAAAACATGCCTGAACTGACGCCGTTCTGGACTGATGTCTGGGGAGCCCCCACCTTGTTCTTTATCCGAGATCACTCCTCAAGTTAGACCCAGGGCTTTGGCAGGCATGGTCGACAGAGGCCACCCCCCGGCGCAGGGCTGCCGAGCTGATCATTGGTAAGTCTGGAGCTGCTGGCAGCCCTCTGGCCACCATGTGGCAACAGGCTCCCTGAGAATGACGTTGATGCGGTAGGAAGCCGCCTGAAAGATGAAGAGGCATGGCCTCTGAATCCAGCTGTTCCTGAAGCCAAACTATTTCTGATCTTTCCAGCTAAGAGAATCGATAAATCCCCTCTTTGTTTAATCTAGTTTGGTCTCCATCACTGAAGGACTCCTCATTAAGGTTTCTCTTAGGACACAAAATGCCCAGCACAAGTAGAATAATAATGATTTTTACTGGTAATTTTTAAATGATGGTATAGTTTATAAACAGTAAAATTCAGATCCTATGTATTCAGTTCAGTGAGTTCTGACACATGTGTGCACACTCCTACCAACACGTAGAACAATTCCATCAGCCTCGGAAGGTCCCCTGCGCCCCTTCCTAGTCCGTCTGTCCCCGCCTCCCACCTCAGGGGCAACTGCTGCTCTGATTTCTTTCCTGGACTAGATTTGCCCATCTGAGAACTTCCTCTCCGTGTAATCGTGCAGGGTAGCACTGTTCTCAGTGTCTGACTTCTTCCACTCAACATAACCTTCCAGGTTCATCTAATTCTTACAAATAACACCCAACATTTTTGAGCCCTCACAGTGAGCCAGGCCCTGTGCTCAGCACCTTACCTTCCTTCTGTCTTTGTAATAACCCCGTGTTGTGTGGTTCTCATCCCTGTTTTGCAGCTGAGGAAACTGAGGCTTAGCGAGGTTAGGCCACTTGCTCAGAGTCGCGTTGCTAGTCAGTGGATCAGTCCGAATTTGTGCTCCTGTGTCTGACTGCAGAGCCCGAGGCCAAAGAACCTGGCTCTGCGTGTCCTGCCCTGGGCAGATGGGACGCGGCAGGACGTTGACCACCCGTGCACATCCTCCAGGGCCACTGAGCTGCTCCTGCCCACTGTGTTCTCACTCTCCTTGTACCCAGGCTGCAATTTCATCCTCTATGCCTCTCTGGAGGGGATCACCTTCGCCCGCCCTCCACGTGAGCGAGCTTGGGGAGAGAGACTGGAGTGCCTGAAGGAGCCGCGGCTGTTCCGGTGCGTTTCTGCTCCATCTTCATCTTCTGAGGGATGCCTGCGAAGCCTGACCCATAAATACAGCTACACTTCTGGGCTTGTCTGCAGAAAAAAAGATTATCTACAGTTGTGAAAGGGTAAGGTGACGTTAAAAGAAGTGACTGCCACCCAGATAACCCAAATTAAACAAAAACGTTTTCCGTCTAAGGTGACCCCTGATTCAAAATGGAAGTTGTTGTTTTTGCTAAGGAAGATTCACCCTGAGCTAACGTCTGTGCCAATCCTCCTCTCCTTTGTATGTGGGATGCCACGGCCACCCATGAGGGGTGTCGGTCCAGGCCCAGAACCAAACCCAGGCCCAGCAGAGCCAAACTTAACCACTAGGCCAGGGAGCCAGCCCCCAAAATGGAAGTTCTTTGAAGGGTGTGAAGTTCTTAGTCATGACTTACAGATAAGTCCTGGAGCTGCGCCCCCTGTGCACTGAGCCCTCAGACCAGTTGGTGCCTCCCTGCTCGGTGGCCGCCGGGTCACCCGGTGGCTGGCTGTTTCTCAGTGTGATGAGAAGTGGGGACAAGCGCAACCTTTAGGAGCCCTCTGCTCAGAAGAGTAAAACCCTTGCTGCTGGTCCTGCAGAGTGGGCTTCCTTCCACACCCTCTCCAGACCCTTCCTGAACTCTTTGAGATCAGGGCCAGGAAAGGATCATTCGGGTTCTCTGGGAAGGGGCTAGGGTAGAGGGGAGAGCAGGCCGCTGTGGGCAAATGAAATTGCGAGGAAACTCGGCCAGTTAACTTGAGCGAATGAAACAGGGAAGGACAACAGCTCCTTTGGCCTTGAAGGACACAGAGCATTTCCTGGCTGTGTGCTCTTGAGCAAGTTGCTTAACCTCTCTGTGCCACTGTTTTCTCAACTGTGACATGGGGATAATAATAGTATACGCCTTATCAGGTTGTTACGAAGCATAACTGAGTTAACACTTTTAGCATATTTAGCATGGTTTCTGGTGAACAATAGGTACTCAATAAATCTTTATATATTGCTATTACTTTTATTGTCGTTGGAACTGTGGAAAGAGCATTGTGGACTGGGAGTTTGTCAATATCAATTCTCATCTTGGCTCTGCCACTAACTTGCTGTGGCCTTGAGCAAGTCACTCTCCTTTCTGGGTCTCAGTTTCCTTATCTGCAAAGCCAAAGGGCCGTTCCCGCTCACATATTTTACAGTCTGCACTTATGGGAAGGATAGCCTTCAAGCAAGCCATCCCGGCTCTCCTCCCTGTTCCTCATTTGTCCCCAACACCTGAACCTGTCTGAAGATGTCACCTACCCCCTGCATCTCTAGATGGAAAAGCTAGGTCAGCTTTAAGCCCAGCTTGGAAGACTACCTTTTCCCAGATGGAAAATGCATCTATTGGCCACTTCTGTGAGGATGATGCTTTAAGTCAAACTGTCCGAGTCCTTGCTTGGCCACTGACCAGCTGCTTGACCTTGGGCTGGTTGCTTGACATCTCTGAGCTGCAGATTTTTCCTCTGGAAAGTGGGGGTAATAGTCACAGCTGTCTCACACGGTTACTGTGAAGAGCACAGGTGATTTTGCAACTAAGGAGCTTAGCACCATGCCCGGTGCAAAGAAGTGCTCAGCCAAGATTAGCCATTTCTCTCTTACTATGAGCATCAGCATGACTATCCCTTCCTTTCCAGTCCTGGTTTTCAAGTTCAAGCCACAGTCTGGGAAGAAGCCTCCTCCTTCACTGCTTCTGGGAGCTGTCTGTTTTTTACTGCCCTCTACTTGGCCACATGCGCACACACATTCACATTCCGGCGTGCACATCACGTGCACACCCACACACGCGTCTCTCCCTTGACCATGTGGCTCTAGGAGTGCCTGGCCTGGCTGTCCTGTGGGGCAAGGGCATAGGTTAGGAGCCGGCGTGCCGCTTCTGGCCTGAACACAATGATTGCAGGACAAATGGGACTGTTTCTGCAGGTTCACCAGCACTTTGGGGAGCTCAGTAAACACCATGTGAGTCAGGAGTTGGGTGAATTGTGTGCTCAGACCCATATTTAAGATCATCCTTGGACAGCAGTTGGCAGTCAGAAAACCAAGTGTGCAATTTTCGATTAGTACGTCACAAGCTTCCAGGTTTGCCTAGGCCACAGCAGCCTCTTCTGGAATTTGTTTTGCAACTGGCTGTAGTCTAAAAGCCAATGAGCCCTGGACTGTTGCAAAGGAGGAAAATTATTTTGTACGTGAAGATTTCAGAGGCTGACCTCGCCCTCCCCACCCCCGACATGCACCCAGCCTTGTCGCGGGAATAGCGCCCCTTCTGATCCACGCTGGGGCTCCTAGCCTTGTTGCTCTCTGTCTCGGGGGCCCTTTCTTCCTTCTTCTTGCTTCCCTAGGGCACGTCCTCCTCTCTCTCTGGGCCAGGCTTCATTTCCACTGCTGCTTTATCCAGCCTTGAACTCTCAAATGTCCACAATTTGGCGAACACTCTTCCTTCTACGTTCTTTAAAAGCAAACACCACCACCACAACAGTAATAATGATGATAATTATCACTTAGTGGCCACCTTCTATATGTCAAGCACTGTGCTAAGTGCCTTACAAGCATTATTTCACTTAATTTCAAAGCAGTCCTTGGGCCTAGGTACTACAGACATTCCTGCCTTGCTAATAAGGAAACGAGGATTAGAGAAGTGAAGTAACTCGGCTGAAATCTCCACAGCAGTGACTGGTAATCTGGGAGCAGACCGCAGGAGTCTGACTCCAGAATCCAAGTTCTTAACTACTCTGTGTCACCGCCGTAAAGAATGACGTGGTCATTGACGGTGTTCTTCAAATGTTGGCTTGTGACCCGTGAAGTCATTGCAGTGAATCACACTCCCTTTAAAATAGACTACACAAGGCTACAATAGGGGACATGGGAGGGCACCATCCGTGTTAAGGACAAGTATTATTCCTGACGCTTTTATTTCAGTTTGACGCTGACATGTGTGCACATACCCGTTGACAAGGTACAGTGTGTCTCTTGAGTTTAGTCACAACCCAAATCAGTTTGAAGATCTCTGGTCTACAGGGTCCTCGGGAAAAGCTGGATGTTTCCAGTCGAGGCCCTCTGCCCCCCGGCCTTTCCTGCCTTTCCTAACTATGCAAATATCAAGGCGATGATTTCTCATGGCTCTGACGGGGTGAAATGGCTTAGCGAATCATAATATGCTGCACATTGGTAAGTTCCAGGCTGACTTGTACTTTTGCTGAGTGGTTTTGTTCACATGGCGGTTGGAGGGGAGCAGGTGTTCTGGGACCTCATCACAGGCTCCGGGGAGTCCCTCTCCCCCTGCCCCGTGGCTGCCACCGCCTGCCAGGCCTCGCTCGGGGCACCATTTCTTCCGATTAGAAGCTCAATGCCCAGAGGTTAGCTGCTTGGGCGACAGGGATGAAAGGCTTCCAGTCCTTTAGGCAGGGTTTCCAGCAGGATTTAGCTCTGTCAGCCTTTTCCCAGACATCTGAGCGATAGCCAGGCCCTAAACTCACGTGTCCTGGCAGCTGGCGCTCAGCTTCCCGGGGAGCTGGGGCAGGTGTCTGCCGGATCCGCCCTCCAAGGACTCGGCTGGCTATCCTTTGACAGGTCAGAGAAGAGCTTTCGGACTTGATTCCCGTGATGATCTCAGACTTCACCATCAGTGCTGTGAATCAAACAATCCTATGGATCTACACAGGGCCCTTCTTCTAACAAGTTCGAACTAATTTCTTGGATGTTAGGCTCATTTCTTCCAAGGTCACTATGGAAGGTGTGTTTTTTTCTGCCAGTGCTTGATCCAGGCTGGGGTGAAAGGATGACACTTCAGAAGTTCTGGCCTTGACCACCTGTAGAGGGTGTGGGCCGGGGTTGAATTTGCCTGTAGGTTAGCTTCCCAAACCTCGCCGTCTGATTTCCGATTCCTCAACCCTGTTTTCATTATCACCTCCCTAAAAAGCCTTTTTAGATAATATCCCTGCTTGCCTCAGCCCATGGAATAATTCCAGATACACTGGCCCTCTGCGTATGTGCTGTTTGTGCCTCTCTGCCCGCCTTGGGGGTGATTTTGCCCTGTTGGGAATGAATGTTCTAGGGAGATAGTACTGATGGGACCTCACCTCTCGAGAAGTCGGCTCCTCGTCTCTACACTAGCACAGGATAACAATGGGACCATGCTGCAAGTAAAGTGCTAAGCACGCGCTCGGCCCCAGTGAAGCACTCATAAGAGCTATCTCATCATTGTCGGTGATAACCATAAGGGTTAACAATTGTTGGGGGATTATTGTATGATGGGATTTAGAGCTTTTCATAAACTCAATGATTTAACTCTCATGGCAACATTGTGAAGTAAGGACTATTAATTGTCATTTTACAGGTAAGAAAATTAAGGCACAGACAAGTTGACTTGTCCAAGGTCACACAGCCAGTAAGTGACAAAGCCAGCATTTGATTCCAGAGCATCTGGCTCCTGAGTTCGCTCTTAACCCTGATGCTATGTGTATTAGCCGTATAAGTACAATGCTAGGAGAAACATCGGAATTAGTCTTTTAATTTTTTCAACAATAGCCTCCCTGGTAGTATGGCTTCAAATGGGTTCTGGCCCATATGGTCATCTCAGAACTTTGAAATGAACTTTTCTGGCTCTTCCATCCCAGGCAGAGCTGCCTGAATTAGTGATAAGTATCCGTTATTTGTGTTCCCACTTCCCAGCCTGTGGAAACTGCCCAGGCATCCCCTACAACCATTCCGCCCTCTTTAGAATCAAGATGGCACTGAGCGTGGGCTGCTGCTGTGGAGATGCGTGTTGCTATGGCAGCAGCTCATGCCTCCTTCTTACCCTCTCAGAGGTGCTCTGACACAGGCAGCTGTTTCTATGGTAACAAGCTGAGTGGAGGGTCCACGAAGAAAGGACTGTGTGTGTTCTGACATGGGGGGAATTGAAAATGAATCCTGGGCATTTGGAGGGCTACCCTGCCATATGTCAAAGAAAAACAGCATCCTCACTACAGGAATGGGCCCAGCAAGTGGAGTGTTAAAGATATCAGGATTTCTTAGCTTATTCTCCCCTACAAGTTCACCTTTTGTCTTTCTTTATAAGGACAATTTAAGGCTTCAGAAAATAAGACGGAGAGAACGAAATTGTCAGTGAGAGTGAATTCTCAGGGCTGCAGCATTCAATTACTATGCAGGCAACAGACCCGCAAATAAACTTTAAACGTGGTTCCAAACCCCTTGGAGAAGCTTCCAAGGAGGAAGGGACCGATCCTCTGTTCTATCTGAAGCTGTTCAATGCCCAGCCGCAGCAACCCTTCCCACCAACTGACAGCCTCCACCCTGCAGGCTGCTGTGCCCGTTCAGAGCCCATGCCTTTCCTGCTGCCAGGAAGGCTGGGCTGCTCCACTCTCGTCCCTGGGCCATGGCTGGCTGAACCCCAGGATCCAGGCAACACATAACACTCACTTTGTCCTTTGCATGCGTTCAAGGTAACAAGAGGTGTGGGAGGAAAGCCAACTTTGTGTCAGCCGGCATTCTAAGAGCAGGCTCAGCCAGAAGAGGCCATTTGGCAGCAGCAACTGTTTTGCATGTCTTCCTGGGTCAGCACATGGGATAAGAAATGCGACCAGTGAGCTGATGCTTATTGAGAGCTTACTATGTGCTAGGCACCATTCTAAGCTATTGACATCTATTGACTCATTTAATTTCCCCAAAACCCGGTGAGATAAATAGTGTTATCATCTTCATTTTACAGATGAAGAAATAAAGCACAGAGGGCTTGAGGAACTTACTCAAGGTCTTACACGTAGTAAATAGCAGAGCTAGGATTCAAACCACCCGCTAGGACCCTGGGTTTGGGTTGTAGCCGTGGAAAGAAACTAAATTGGTATACTCAGGGAAAGCTGGGCAGAAGGTGAACTTGCTGCCGGAAGAGATGGGAGCCATATTAGGTCCTTTCAGTGACAGAAATCCACCTCAGGCAGTCTTAAGGAACAAAAGGAATTTAGAGGCTCACAATACAGAGATATCCAAGGATGCAAGCTTTAAGCACAGCTGACTCTAGCTAGTAGCTTAGTAACCCCAGGAGAAAGAGGGAACCTATCCCCCCATCATTCCAGCCCAGTCTTGGAGATGATAATGTTAGTGTGAATGGTCCAGTTTGGGCCAGATGCCAACCCCCAAACCAATCATTTGGTAGATGCTGTATTCACATTAGCCAAACCTGGCTCATGCACCCAAATGTGGCACAATGTAATGGTGGAAAGAAGCTAAGCATTGGTAAGGAGAGTCCCCAGATGAAAATCAAGGTGCTGTGAGCAGAAGAGGGTATGGATGCTGGAGAGGCAAGAACAGTAGCTGTCTTTTTTAACCCTTGCTGTCTGGCATATACTAAGAAAAGTTAACCAGACACTCATCAGCCAAATCCTGCACCCATTGCTTCTGCCTACTCTTGAGTCCCCAGATTTATAAGGCACAGGTATGAACCAATCTCTCCACTCCCCAGAGAGGGAGTGGCCAGCCAGTGGCAGCTGCCAATCTGTGCTCCGCTAGGCACTGCCCCCTCTGATTTGTGGGGACACCCTGCTCTTTTGATACCTACTCTCCCCTCACCTGCACCTGCACTGCCTCATGACCTTCTCTTTCTGGATCTCTCATCCATCTCTTTTCACCTTCACCTCACTCGCGCTCTTTCATCAGAAATGCTTCAAGTCTTTCATCTTCCCCTTTCTGCCCCTCCTTCTCCTGCCATTCTCCCACCGTCATTAAAAACCAAAGCCCCAGCTTCCCCACTGCCTTCTGAGCTCTTCTCGTGGCCCCAGCCTGGGTACATAAGAGCCCAGACTCTTTTCTTGGTGGGTCTCTGAGCATTTTGAAGCATGTTTTCTAAAAACTGAGATTCAGGGAGATGAAGCATCTTTTGTTGGGGTTTTCATTGCTGAGGGAGGGCAGCAGCTGAGAGGTCTGGGATGCCAAGTTTGCCTCTTTCCTCTCATACATCAAACACTTCCTCCAGACTCAGGCCAAGCCAGCCCTCAGTGTGCATTTACTTCATCCCTTGTGGATCCCTTGTTTCTCTGAACTTTCATACAATCTCATGATTGCTTTGGATCCCAGGAACTATCTCCCTCTGTGGCTCCTAGGATCCTAAGGTTACAGACATTAAGGCACATGTGTTTGGCTGCAGAATCTTTTGGGGATTTTATTGTCTACAGTGTCCTTTGTTTCAGGGGAATTTGAGATGTTTAGAAGTAAAGCTGGCTCTGAAAGACCACATGACAGGAGCGCTGCGATGAACTGAATGCTTGTGTCCCCCCAGATTTCCGTGTTGAAGTCCTCCCCTCAATGTGATGGCATAGGAGGGGGCCTTTGGGAGGTGATTAGGGTTAGGTGAGGTCATGAGTGTGGCGCCCTCACGATGTGATTGGTTCCTCTTATAAGAAGAGGAAGAGACACAAGAGCCCTTTCTCTCTCCATGAGCATGCACCGAGGAAAGGTGTGTGAGGACACAGTGAGAGGCGGCCAGGATCTTGGACTTCCAGCCTCTCGAATTGGGAGAAATAAGTTTCCCTTGTTTAAGCCACCCAGTCTGTGGTATTTCACTGTAGCAGCCTGAGCAGACTGAGACAGGGAGGTTATCAGCAGAAGCTGTATGTTGTCAGCAGGAGCAGAACAAAGTGTTGCTCCTTTGTTCAGAAAGCTCGGATAAGCTGTGAACAAAGTTCTTGGAGCTAATGCCAAACTTCCGAATCTTAAAGTCTTGATTTCATGTATCAGATAAGGGAGAAATGTACATTCTTTACCTTCCCCGTGTGAGGTAGTCTTTAGTGCTTTCAGTAAACATTCTCATTTCTCATTCTCCTAGTACAATGTAGGACTGTACTGCACTATCCCCTTGGAGTTAGGTGTGCACATGTGTCACTCCTTGGCCAATAAAATGTGCACAGTCTCTTCCAGGTAGAGGCTAGAAGAGCCAGTGTGCGATTGATCAAGGTCTTGCTTCCTCTCTTTCCCTCTTCCATGAGAAGTGGCACTGAGACATGGGCTGCTCCGTCAGCCTCAGTCCTGGGCTGAAGACATGAAGCAGACTCCCTGCCCTCTGTCTTCTGTGGACAGAGCACAGCAGATGGACATGTGGACACGTTCCATGAGCACCATGGAGGCCCATCTTGCTATAAATCACTGGTATTTGGAGCCACATTATTGTAGCATAACCCAGTCTGTTTTGACTGATGGTCAAATCCTTTTTACATGGGGGCTGTAAGTGGATCAAGGCCTGAAGTTAGATTTATTTAATGGAGATTTCCTAACTCCATTAGCCTAAAAGATTCTCTTCTCCACCTGCTAACTCTCCATACAGTTCAGTCCTTATGTTTTAGGTCTCAGCTCAAACATCACCTTTTCTGGGGGGACTTCCTTGACCAGAATGTATTAAGAAGCTCCTCCCAGTCACTTCATACCCTCATCCTTCATGGCACTGGTCACAACTGATAAAATCTTGTCTATTTGCTTCCCCGCCTTCTGGGGTGGTCGTCCTCAAAGGCAGGGGCTTCATCCTTGCACCACTGTATCCTCAATCCTTACACTCCTTCCTGGAACCTAGGACTTCAATAAAGTTTGTTGAGTAAATAAATAAATAAATAAATAAGTGAATATGAAAGAAAGCAACAAAGAAGAACCTTTGTGTATACATGTGTCCTTTAAAGCCATTTTGGCTTAAGATGTCTCCTCCAAGTGCTTGAGGTCTTGGCAAAGTTTGAAACTCTTCTTCCCCCTTCAAACTCACTGTTAGTGCTATTTTGACATCACACCTCAATGTAATTAGAACATCTCACGAGAATACCTCAGTAGCAGTTAATGGGCCCAGCTTCCCCACTGTGAACTCACCCCTCCCATGTCGTCCCCTCTGAAAGGCTGCCTGGCCTCCGATGGGCTCATTATTTGCTTCATCGGGCAACCACAGATGTCCACCGCTACAGTTTACCACACTCTGTCAAGGTAAGTTATGTGTGTACAGCCCTTAGACCTGAGCCCCTGGAGGACTGGGACTGAGTCTCTATACCCGCATTTCCCAGGACCTCCACAGCACTGGTCTTACAGGAGGAGTTTGGCGGATCCTTGTCGAGGGCACAAACAGTTGTCTGCTGTCTGTAGTTATTTCCCAGGCGTTAGTTTGGTCACTCCAGCAAGACTGAGGTAAGGTTGCTGGAGGACAGGACTTTGTTTTCTCCTTGCATCTCCTTTATTTTGTGCATGTAGTAAATGTTCGAAAAACATTGACTGATGTCCTTTGCCTTTGTTAGGGCTCACTGTCTTTTGCCTTTCTCACTACACGCAGAGACAGGAGTTCACAGAGGAGCTGGAAAGCTTTCCGTAAACTCAATGAGCAGGGTCTCTGGGCTTCATAGAGGGAGGAGTAAGTTGGAATGGGGAGGCAGCTACCACAGGTGGATAATACAGTGGCTTTATTTCCAAAATTTCTAAATCCCACATTACAACACTCTGTCTGAATAAAGATTTTTGTGTCATGTTCAGGTGCATGATGTAATATTGGAGTTGAATTTCAGATGGCCAATAAACATTAGCCAAATGAGTAAATGAATGAACGACAAAAACTAAGATGAACTGAAAAATTAAAATTTTCTGTCTCATATGCAAATGGCATCAAGAAAATCACTTATACCTGGACAGGAATCTCCTCATTTCCAAAACTCTCTGGAACATCAAAACGTTCTTTTAAACAAATCTGAAACAAACTGATTCTGTTGGTTTGAGTTCTTGCTATGAAGCCCTTAGAAATTCTCATAAGATGCCAGAAGGATCCTGGTCACTTCTGTGCTGACATTACAGTCAAATACTCAATTCACACAAATTACACCCCACAGATGGGTGCCTGGGGTCAGTTGCCATCCTGCGTTAGTGTTTTGCTCACAGCTGAATGCTTCATTCCCTGCACAGTGCACACTGGTGGCCATAGGAGGGCCTCTGGTCTGATGGAATTCCTGCTCTCACTCAGGCAGCTGGGGAGAGAAACATGTAAATAAACACTGGTTATGAAGCTTGATGTTCTATCAGAGGAGGCTACAAGGTGCAGTGGGCCCCAAGGAAGCAATAGGTAATTGCCTCCTTACAGTCAAGGAAGGCTTGAAAGAGATGCTTAAGCTGAGCAGTAAATGATAAACAGGAGAGGACATTCCAGCTAGTTGAGACTTGATTGCAAAAACAGAGGAGTGTGGAACAGCATGGTGCCTTGGAGCCTTTCCGGCAACAGAAAGCAGTTCAGCTTTGCTGGGGAACAGGGCGTTTCTATGCTGCCTTCAATCTGCTTTCACCAAGTTTTTATAGTCCTGCCAGCATATAGCATCAAGTACACACATAAGCACACACACACAAATGTGCACACACCACACTTGATGGCATTGACCTAAAATCCACTTTGTGTGCTTCTAGTGGTCCACGAAGTCTGCTTCAAAGGCTTAAGACTCACAGACATATGCACACACAAGCCCAGCCTGTGCCCCTCTCAGTACGTAGGTTGGCACCTCCATTCTGCCTGTGTAACCAAGGGAAGTAGACCCGGATCTTGGTCCAGAGAAATACTGGAGAATTGTCTCCACAGATACAGCAGACATGTAATTCCCTGAACAATACTCTGGGTTCTGCTGTTAAATTTAACAATCTATTCTCCTCCACATCTTTTCGTCATATCAAATAACGTAGCAATGTCAGCTGCCAATCCCAGACCTTCCCCGCTACCTGAAAGCCAGACAAGTGCTAACTCCATCCTCCTCCTCTTGGAACTAGTGATTGCAAGAACCATCACAGCACATGCTTTACCTTGCCAACAATCAGGAGTCATTTTGAATGACAGCTTTATGGTTTTTCGTATAAATTCGTGCCCTCCAGAAAGATTACAATTGTCAGGGTCAGTGATACAGATCTGTATGTCACCTCAGCATCAAAAAGACAGGCTCTAAACTCCTTTCCTGGTAGGCTCGCTCCACACCGGCAGTCTAGAGGCGGACAGTGGAAAGACAACGGTGAGGCCCCACCAGCTGGAAGCCGGGTGGGCTGATGGGCATGGTGGTCCCGCTGCACTGCTATCCTTGTGGTTAGAGGTAATAACGCTTGCCTTGTTTAAAATATCAGGCAGTTACTTTTGTCTTCAGCAAACCCATGAGCAGAAAAGTGAACCAGCATGGTCTGGAGAAAAGGAAGTCAGTCAAATATCAAGATTTAAACCTAGTTCCAGGCCCTGGACAGAAATGGTGCCACGACACCCAACTGCGTCCCAATCTGCTATCTCACTGGACACCTGTTGTGTTTTAAATATTCTCCAATACGACTAGTTGGACTGTAAGGACTTTCTAAAAATGTACACTGTAGCTAAATTATGGATTTCTTCCCTTGAAAGGTAACCAAGTCGTGTTCATTATCTGGTAACTAAACCATTATTACCTCTTATTTCCTAGAAAAGAGAGGGATCTGAGGAACAGAATACACGTTTGGGAGAAGGTCTAGAGGTCAAAGGGTGCCAGAATGGGCTGTGGGAAAGAATACCAGGATGGTCATAGGAGGGCGATGCCGACGGGAGTTATGGTTAACGTGACTGAGACGTAGCTTGTCTATTTCATAACTTTGTCTAAGTCCATTTGTAAAGATTTTTGTAAAGAGCAGAATATATATTTTATCAATTTTTCTGAGCCTTAAAAAACTTCTTCCAGAGCAATTGACTCTCTTGAAAAGGTGAATCATTTTCCAAGAAGCAGTTACAGATGAATTCCAGGGTATATGTATGTCCTTTGAAACAAAAGAAAGGAAAGAGAGACGAGCAAGGGCGGAGTAAGGGCTGGTCTGGACCCCACAGCACTGAGAGCGCTGAGCAAAGGCGACAGCAGCAAGACGGGCGGCTCCAGCAGAGAGAGCTGGCGGAGTTGCTACAGCATTCCAGTAGGAATGCTCAGAAGGGAACCGTTTTAATTTTTTTCACGCTGCACAGCCTCACGAATCTCGCCTTCCCTCAAAGTCCAGCAGCCAGCACCCACATGATGGTGATTTATTTCAATTCTGCTTTTATTAATAGCTTCTCATATTTGGTAAAACCAAATCGTTTTGCTGCCGCCCAGCATGTTAATGCGCAGCACAGGCAGCGGGGCTGGCTTGTCAGGGCATTCTCATGGATACGTACATGCATCTATTTAAAGCCAAAGGACTTGGTAAAATTTACACTTTGCACTTTAAAACATCTTCTGCATTTAGCTCAGAAACAAAAATGCGTTTCGTTAGGCAGGTCTATTATCCCCCGCCCCCACTGCTTCTTCCACGTCTTTTAACACTCAAACTCACCCTCTCCAAGGACTTTATAAAGATGTTTTCTATTTTCACCTCTGTGGGGAGATTTTCATCTCTACAAGTCAATTCCCTTTAAATAAGTTTTGAAGATTTTTGTATTTTTAATAGCATATGTTGAAAAGAAAGGGATTTCTTGGTTTGCGGATGAGAATATTATACACACAAATACTCACAAAACGTTTTGGGATCTGGAGGACAAAGCTATGCATTTGTGTTTGATAGAGCTTTTCAACAGGCATGGGGAAATCTTCTCTGGAGTTCTCTTTATTGAAATCCTGTCTTTGTTGATTGCTTTGCATCTGGCTGAGCCCTTGGTGAAAAGCTCCTCAAAGTGGAAGACGAGCTGCTCTCCCTTTATCATCCTTGTCCAGCAGACTTGTTCAGGAGGCTAGCAGAGAGTGTGTTGCATGGCTTGGGAACCAGATCGCGTCTGTTAGAAACCACTCTCCCCAATTTCAGCCACACAAAAGGATTTTAAAATCTAGCGTGAGCAAAGCCTTTCTCTCATTCTTCGTGAGACCCACGTCTAGACTGAACACCTCCCTCCCACACGTGTGCATTGGCTCAGGCAACTCTTAGCTATCTGTGCCGATGGAGGGTGGCAGCAGGCTGAGGACCTCTCATCATTCCTACACGGCTTTGGAAGGAATTGAAAGAGCTTTGTTCTAAGGGAGCCAGTGTATTTTCTAGATTACTTGTTACAGCTTAGCATGATAGAATCTGTGTTATTAAAAGGAGTCACGCAAAGCAGGGTGACCAGCGATGGGATCTAGAAAGGGGCAAGGAAGGGTCAGACTGGGGTCCAAAGAGTTTCGAACTCAGTTGCAAAGATATGAAGAAAATAATTTGCAGCCCAAATCCACAGTAAGGCTGACCCTAGACTCAGATTTTTGGGAGGTAACAAAAACACACCTGTTCTCCTCAGGATCATATTTTAAAAATTGTGATAAAATACACATAACATCGAATTTACCTTTCTATTTTTAAGTGTATAATTCAGTTGTGTTAAGTACATTCACGTTGTTGTGCAACGAATCTCCACAACTCTTCATCTTGCCAAACTACTTCCCATTAAACAATTCCCCATTCCCCTCCCCCAGCCCCTGGCAATCACCCGTCTACTTCCTGTCTTCTCAGGACCATTTAAGTGCCTGTGCTGTTAGGGCTCTTTTAGCTGTAAGTAACAGAAGCCACTGGAAACTGCTGAAGCAATGAAGGAAACTTATAGACTCAAGAGAATCCAGGGAAAGGTTGGGCAGTCAGCCACAGAAAGTCTGGGATGGGCCTCAGGAGAAGGTGGATCCAGGCCTCAAATGCCACCAAACTCATGCATCCCTGCTCCTTTCTGCACATCGGCTCCGTCTGCCCCCTCTGCAGAGGTGCTGTCTCCACATTGCAGAGAATGTGGCTACCAGCAGCTCCATGTTAACTTCACCTGCTACAGACATTGGAGTGATAAACTCTGTGCTTCCAATATAAATTCCTAGGGAAGAGGTTTATTGGACCAAGTGAATCAAAGGCCCATTCCTGGACCATCAGCCATGGACAAGATGGTAGGGATACTATCATTGGCCCAGCTTGAGTCAGGTGCCTTCCTCTGACCAATAAACTATGGCTAAGTGAGGGGCATGGAAGATCATGACAGATCCTATGGGTAACGAGAGAGGCTGAAGGAGTTCCAAGCAGAGAGTGCCAGTGGTGTTGGGCAGATATTCATTAGCATGCCCTTCATTTCTCTTCTCCACCAGATGTGCCTGTGTTTCAAAGCCACTCATGCACTGTTTTTCTCCCACCCACTCACTGCGATGGGCCTTTCCCAGGAGGTGCCCCCTTCTCTAGATCTTCCTTTCTTACTAGCAACAAGAGATAATGAAGCAATCATCTTCATAGTGCCTGGCACACGTGCACATATGTTCTCTCTCTGTCTCTGTTTGGCTCTTTTTCTCTTTTCAACAAAAGTTTACTTGTTAGGATCTTAAAATATGATTCTTTCCAATAGTATTCTTGTACTCTAAAAAAAGAGAATGAAGACCAAAATCTTTTACAGTTCATTGCCCCAAATTCACACCTCATGGTGGAATCCAAGGTCACCTAGTAGAATCATGGTGGAATCTGGTCACCTAATCTCCCCTCTCTGAGCCAGCTTACCAGCACTCCCTAGCTGGAACAGCCTCGGAGATGCTGACAAGAGGACATTCTTGTTGTTATCCTAATTCCCTTACTTTGTGGCATTTAACCACGTGGGCTCCATCAGTGTTTTTATATTGGTCAAATTATCCTTGCCTTTAAAGAATTATCTCGGCATTTGAGGTGAGCAGATTTATAGGCAGGGAAACACTCCTCCACAGCATATTAGCTGAAGAGCAAAACCCAACTGTGTCCTGGGAAGCCTTCTACCCCAGGCTGGCCAGGGCTATACATTTGCTGCAGCAGTGCCCCAACAAGCGTCCCAGAGAAACCTAGTACTCATTGGCCCCTCGAGGTGGGTCAAAGTCCCTACACGGTATAGGCCTATTTAAAGTTATACCCCTTGGCCTGGTCAGTCCCTCATGTATTTGAAAGACCATTAACCCCATCTTAGAGTCCCCAAAGACACTTTTGAGGTCTGCTGCTCAGTCTGAGGCTGTTGAGTGCCATTCACAACCTTGAACAAAGTAAAAGAACGATTTTTTAAAGTATTTATGCTATATTTCTGGCAACAAGTATTTCCCTAGGGTTTTCTTCCTAAAAACCAAGATGGAATCATAGCATTTAAAGTCAAGGAGCTTTTTATATGAGTCAGGCTTGGTGATAGCCAGGGTAAAGGAAAAAGTATTTCTTGAGCACATGCCATGTGCTTGTAGTGCCTAAGATTGTGCTCAGAAAAACATGAGCTGTGATCTCTACCCTCAAGAGGCTCACAGTCTACCACAGGGGAGCTGTGTCCATTTTCCTTTATGCCACCCAAGGAAAACTGATTTCCTTTGAGGAACCATCTCTACTCCACTCTCAGATCATGTGGCTTTTCAGCACTGCCCCTTAAACTGGAATTGAGGATGACTTTTAAAAGCCCACTTGAACATTTCCTTACTACTTTGCACAATTAATATTGGAGACAGACAGCCCTGGACAAGACTAATCTGATCTAATATGTCCTCTGCACAGATGCCAAGCTAATCTATTATAAACACTGTTTCATTATAATTCTCCATAAATGTCTAGTGCTCAAAACTACACATGATGGGATCCACTCTCCTAAAGCAATCTCATTGCCAACTATTCAATCTGGGGTTGCCTCCTCAATTCTCCAAAGTTTTATGCTTATTTTCACCCCTGACATCCTCATCTCCTCCTTTCAACTTATTCCAAACATCCTCCATTGTTTAAAGCTTGGTTTGATTTCCACCTTTTTGGAGGACTACCAAGTGTCATAGAATATGCTAGTCATTTACCTTTTGTTCTTCAATTCATTGCCACCTTTCCCCTGTTCCACTCTGTATGCAGCAAGCTGCATCCTGCAAACTCTGTTTCCCAGGCTCCCTTGGTAATTGGCTTCCAGGAAGATTCACCTGATAGGAGGTGAGAATCTAGAAGACATCTATGAGAAGTGACATCTCTGGTAGCAACTAGTCACCTCCATGGTCAGCCCTAACTTCTGCTGTTACTAATGTCTAGGCTGCCTCACTAACCCTGTTTGGCTTCTCAGATCTTCCAAACGCCTTTGTGCCTTTGTAAGGAGTGCTCCAAATTAAATTCTCTTTATTTGGACACCTGTGTGGGTTTAGTCTTTGTGACTAGACCTTTTCTGAAACATAGGACCACCTCTCTAATCTCTCTCTTCTTTGATTTCCCATAGTAGATATTGTATACATTGCTTGTTTCAATATATTTTTTAACTTTTAAAAAGTAGTACAGTTTGAACTATTTCAAACAGTACAAAATAATAAACAATGAAGAGTTTATTTCTCATTAGAGATGGCTAGTTCTTTGTTTAAAGTACACTAGAGTTAGAGCATGATGGCAGACTAGGAAGCTCCAGACCCTTCATCCCCTAGAGAAACAGTGAGTTAACAACAATTTATGGACCATAATGCCTCTGTGAGAGTTCTAGAGACAGGTGGGAAGCAACAGTACCCAGGAAATGTAAAACCAAAAAATATTTCAGAGAAAGAGGTGGGAAAATTCATGGTATCTTGCACAATCCTCCATGTCCTTCCCTCTATACAGCATGCCAAGGCACAATACTCCCCCACGTATCCAAATACCGAGGATCCTTCACTGGGTCTGAAATAAAAGAGTGGACTGTGCATCCAATATTCTGGCTTGTCTCAGGGCTGCCTGAGAAACTGGTTTCTGTTTTGAGTGACTTCTGATTTGCCTGTTTTGCCTGAGCACTGACAGGACTGGAGCCAGAGTTTGGAAGTTGCTGAAAACAGAGGCAAGAATTGCAAGACACTACATCTACAGTTCTGCAGGCAGACATCAAGGAGACTAAGAGATCAGAAAAGGTTTTACAGGTCCTAGAACCTCTAGCCAGGCTGATTGTGAAGGTCTTCCCCTGCACGAAGCCAGACTGTAAAGACTTGGAGAGGTGGCTGCTTATGAAATGCCCAAGTCTCAAGAAAAGATCACAAGGCATACAAAAAAAGAGGGAAACATGGCCCAATAAAAGAACAAAATAAAACTCCAGAAACAGTCCTTGAAGAAATGCAGATCTATATAAGCTGCCTGACAAAGAAGTTAAAATAACTGTCATAAAGATGCTCAAGGAGTTACAAGAGAACACAGATAGACAACTAAATGAAATCAAGAAAACAATGCATGAACAAAATGAGAATATCAAGAAAGAGATAAAATCTATTAGGAAGAATCAAACAGAAACTATGGAGCTGAAAATTACAATAATTGAACTGCAAATTTTATTGTAGGGGTTCATAACAGACTTGATCAGGCAAAAGTAAGAATCACTGAACTTGAAGATAGGTCACTGGAAATCATCCAGTTAGAAGAGAAAAAGAAAAAAGAACAAAGAAAAGTGAAAAGAGCCTAAGGGACTTATGGGATATAGAAAGTAGATCAATATATGAATTATGGGGATCTCAGATGGGGAAGAGAGAGAAAAGGGAGCATAAAGCTTATTTTAAGAAATAATGGCTGAAAACTCCCCAAATATGGGGAAAGAAATGGACATACATATTCAAGAAACTCAAAGAACTCCAAATAGGATAAGGCCAAAGAGATCTATTTAGTGAGTTACATTGTAATCAAACTGTCAAAAGTCAACAACAAAGAGAATTTTGAAAGAAGCAACAGAAAATTGACTCATCATGTATAAGAGAGTCTCTATAAGATTATCAGCAGATTTATCAGCAAAAACCTTACAGGCCTGAAAGCAGTGGGATGTTATATCCAGAGTGTTGAAAGAAAAAAACTGTCAACCAAGGATGCTGTATTTGGTAAAATTGTCCTTCAAATGAAGGAGAAATTAAGACTTTCTCAGATAAAAAAAAGCTAAGGCAGGTCGTTCTCACTAGACCTGTTCTACAAGAAATGCTAAAGGGATTGCTTCAAGTTGTAACAAAAAGATGGTAGACATGAACACAAAGCTGTAAAAAAAAATAAGATTCCCCAGTAAACATAAATATATGGACAAATATAGTAAACTGTATTATTATAATTTTGGTGCATAGAATTGGAGACAAAAACATAACAAAAATATAAATCTATGTTAATGTGTACAGAATGCATAAAGATGTAATTTGTGACATCAATAACATAAAGTAAGGAAGAAAGGGTGGAGCTATAAAGGAGTAGAGTTTTTGTATGTGATTGAAGTTAAGTTGTTATCAGTTTAAAATAGAGTGCTGTAACTTTAAGACGTTTTGTGTAACTGCAAAGGTAACCACAATGAAAATATCTATATAATATACACAAAAGAAAATAAGAAGGAAATCAACAATGTCACTACAAAAAGTCAATGAAACACAAAGGAAGGCAGCAAGAGAGGAAGGGAGGAACAAAAAAATTATAAGGTATACAGAACACAGTTAACAAAATGGTAATAGCAAGTCCTTCCCTATCAGTAATTACTTTAAATGTAAGTGAATTAAACTCTCCATGAAAAGGCATAGACTGGCTGAATGGAATGAAAAATAGTATCCAACAATACACTGCCTACAAGAGACTCACTTTAGATCTAAGGACACATAGGTCAAAAGTCAAAGGATGGAAAAAGATATTCCATGCAAACAGTTAGCAAAAGAGAGCAGAGATGGCTATACCAATATTAGGTAAAATAGGCTTTAAGTCAAAAACTATTACAAGAGACAAAGGAGGATATTCTATGATGATAAAAGGGTCAATTTAACAAGAAGACATAACAATTATAAATATTTATGTAGTAAACCTCAGAGCTCCTAGCTATAGGAAGCAAACATTGACAGAATTGAAGTGAGAAATAGACAGCAACACAATAATAGTAGGACTTCACCCCACGTTCAATGATGGATAGAAAATTACACAGAATATATTTATTGAAGAGTATATCTTTATTGCAAAGAGGATATGAACAACACTATAGACCAATTAGACCTAACAGACATATACAGGACACTCCACCAAACAATAGCAAAATATATATTTTTCTCAAGTGCACATAGAATATTCTCCAGAATAGACCACTTGTTAAACCACAAAACAAGTCTTAACAAATTCAAGAAGATTAAAATCATACAAAGTATCTTTTCTGATGATGATTAAATAAAATTTGAAATTAATAGCAGAAAGAAAATGTCAAAATCCACAAATACGAAAATTAAACAATAAACAACGAAAGGGTCAAAGAAGAAGTAATAAGAGAAATTAGAAAATACTTGGAGACAAATGAAAATGAAAATATAACACCAAA
Source organism: Equus asinus (assembly GCF_041296235.1). NCBI lineage: Eukaryota > Metazoa > Chordata > Mammalia > Perissodactyla > Equidae > Equus > Equus asinus. Next base: position 16,124,759 of record NC_091817.1, on the reverse strand, counting down.
ATTTATAGAATGCAGTGAAGGCAATGTTAAGAGGAAAGTTCATAGCTGTAAATGCAGACATTAAAAAAGAAGAAAGATCTCAAATCAACAACCTAACTTTACACCTCAAGGAACTAGTAAAAGAACAAACTAAACCCAAAGTTAGCAGAAGGGAGGAAATAATAAAGAGCAGAGATAAACAAAATAGAGAGTAGAAATAACTCAACCAAACTAAGAGTTGGTTTTTTGAAAAGATCAACAAAATTAACCAATACCTAGTTAAATTAACTAAGAGAAAAAGGAGATAAGAGTGATGTCAGCATCACGGTGGAGTGAATTGTCTCCTTTGTTTTTACTCTCTAAATTACAACCAGTAGGACATCCATTGACCAACAAAGAACTCCCTGCATAGCACAACAGGCACCTGAGAGAGCCATACATCTGAGGGTGGGTGCACTGGACCTCTAGGAGGCAATGGAACTAGGGGAGCAGCCAGTGGTGATCCAAAATGCAGATACCCCTGGCAGTAGTGGTGGTGCCCTGACCTGAAATTTCACGAAACACAGCAGTGCCAAGAAACAACCCCCTCCCCCTCCACAGGTAGTGACAAGTTTGACCCTGTTTTTTCCAGCAGCAAGGGCTGCCTCCAAAATACAGATACCCCTGGCAAGAGTGGTGGTGACCTGACCCGAGGGTTTCAAAAAGCACACCTGAGCTGGAGACCAGAGGCTGCAGGAGAAGCAGCATGCATGGTGCAGCCCCTACCCCTACCTCAGCTATGGCAGGTGGCACTTGTGACCTGAGGCATCAGGAGCCACAGAAGAACCCATGACCCAGACTCCAGTGGCAGCACCCCCAACACCAGCCCTACAAGCACCAGGGTCTGTATACAAGACACCAGGCCCCTGGCAGTGGCAGCGACACCCATGAACCCAGCACCCTTGGTAGTGGTGATCCCAGCACCCCCAGATAACCCAGGAGCAGCACAGCACATGTGGTACACGGGGAAGCATAACCAGATCTCATGAAGAGCCCACAGAGACCCAGTGGCAGAACACGAGACCCAGGTAACCCTCAAAGCAGCAGAGCTGTTCACAGCCTGGTGACCACAGTGGTGACACCCATGACTACAGCAACACCGTAAGCAGCAAGGACCAGCAACCTCGGAGGCACAAGCAGCACAAGGAGGGGACTGAAGGTGCCTCTAGCAGAGGCAGTGGAGGGTAAAGTGCAGGTTCTCAAATAACTTGAAGCAGCTCAGAACCAAAGTAACCAAAGGCTTACGCAAATAAGAAAGTTATTTACTACCATGAATGCACTGGCAGAGGATCAGCTCATCAAGCACCATGAAGAACTACAATAACACGGTAGCACAGAAAGAAAATGACCACTTCCAGAAACCAGACTTGGAGTCACAGAGGACTGTGATCTAACTGACAGAGAATTCAAAATAGCTGTCATGAAGAACACAGTGAGTAACAAGAAAACTCAGAAAGACAGTTCAATGAGTTTAGAAGTAAGATTAATGCACAGAAGAGCACTTCACCAAAGAGATGGAAACTCTAAAGAAAAAAACACCAAAGAGAAATTCGGGAGATGACGAACAATTAATGAGATGAAAAATAAAGTAGGTGCTGGCCCCGTGGCCAAGTGGTTAAGTTCACATGCTCCACTTTGGCAGCCCAGGGTTTCACCAGTTCGGATCCTGGGTGTGGACAAGGCACCACTCATCAGGCCACGCTGAGGTGGCATCCCACATAGCACAACCAGAGGCATTCACAACTAGAATACAGAACTATGTCCTAGGGGGATTTGGGGTAGAAGAAGAAGGGGGAAAAAAGAAGATTGGCAACAGATGTTAGCTCAGGTGCCAATCTGCAAAATAAATAAATAAATATAGTAGAAAGCATTGGCAATAGAGGATACAATATTGAAGAGAGAAATAGCAAGGTCAAAAATAGAAATTTAGAAACGATTCAGGTGGAAGAGTGAAGAACTAATATTTTTTAAAAATGAAGAAATTCTATGAGAAATACCCAACTTAATTAGGAAAAGCGACACAAGGATGGAGGGCATCCCAGAAGAAGAAGAGAAGGAGAAAGGAGCAGAGAGCTTATTCAAAGAAATAATAGCTGGAAACTTCCCAAACTTGGGGAAAGAACTGGGTATATGAGTACATGAAGCTAATATAACTCCTAATTATCTCAATGCAAAAAGACCTTCTCCAAGGCACATCATATTAAAATTGTCAAAAGCCAATGACAAAGAAAGAATAGTAAGGGTGGCCATAAAGAAGAAAATAACTTACAAAGGAAATCCCATCAGGTTTTCAGTGGATTTCTTACCAGAAACTCTACAGGCTAGGAGAGAGTTGAATGACATATTCAAAATATTGAAAGATAAAAACTATCAGCCAAGAATACTCTACCAGCAAAGTTAGTCTCTAGATATGAAGAAGAAATAAAGGCTTTCCCAGACAAACAAAAGCTGAGAGAAGTCACTGCCACTAGACCTGCCTTACAAGAAATGATGAAGGGAACCCTGCTATCTGAAACAAAAAGGCAAAGATAGACAGAATCAGAAACTTGCAGCTCTATGTCAGAAAAGGTTAGTAAATGCTTGATTACAACATAAAGGCTAAAGGGAAAGAAAACGTCAAAAATAACTATAACTACTTCAATTTGGTAACAAACTCACAACACACAAAAGAAGGATAATTTGTGACAACAAAAACATAGCAGGGGGGCAGCTCCATGCTGAGCAGTTAAGTTTGCGTGCTCTGCTTCAGCAGCCCAGGGTTCATTGGTTTGGATCCTGGATGCAGACCTACACACCACTCATCAGGCCATGCTGTGGTGGCATCCCACATAGAAGAACTAGAAAGACTTACGACTAGGATATACAACTATGTACTAGGGCTTTGGAGAGGAAAAAAAGGGGAAGCTTGGCAACAGATGTTAGCTCAGGGCCAATATTCCTCACCAAGAAAACAAAGCATACCTTTAAAAACAAAAATAAAAAACATAGGAGGGGAAGAGGAAAAGGACAGAACCTGCATAGGCTAACGTAGATAAGAGGCTAACGGAGATAAGAGGCTCTCAGCAGAAAAAGGATTATCTCATCTATGAGATCTTTCATACAAACTTCATGGTGAGCACAAAACAAAAAATTTGAGCAGAGTCACAAAACATTAACAAAGAGGAAACCTAGAAAACATCATAGAAAACCAGCAAACTGAAATGGCAGACAGAAATACAAGGAAAAAGAAACAATGGAAACATAGAACAACCAGAAAACAAAAGATAAAAGATAAAATGTCAGTATTAAGCTCTCATATATCAATAATCACTCTAAATGTAAATGGATTTAATTCACCAGTCAAAAGACACAGAGTGGCTGGATGGATTAAAAAACAAGACTCAACAATACACTGTCTCCAGGAGACACATCTCACCTCTAAAGACAAACATAAGCTCAGAGTGAAGGAATGGAAGATGATACTCCAAGCAAATGGCAACCAAGAGAAAGTGGGAGTAACTATACTTATATCAGACCAAACAGATTTCAAGACAAAAAAGATAACAAGAGAGGAAGATCCAAGATGGCGGCGTGAGCGGACTTCTTTGTCTCTCCCCCTTTGAATCTACAACTAATTGGACATTCATCGCTTGACAAAGGATATCTATATAGCATCTCAGGACGTTGGAGAGACCCACACTGCTATACATCGAAAGGCAGACAGACTTCCCTCCGGGAGGAGGTGGAGATAGGTGAAAACTCTCCGACCCCTACCCCCGAACAGCCTAGAGCCTGCGGGTGGCTTTCTTGCAGCGGATGCCCCCAGAACATCGCCACATGCCAAGGGCAGGAGGGAGCACACACCAGAGGAGCAACGGTGGAAACAGGTGAACAGAACCCTACCTAAGCCCCCCACAATTACACCTGAGCCCAGAGGGAAGCTCCAGAGTTACACACAGGAGGCGGTGGGGAAAACCCCTACCTGCCATTAGCCGAGAGGTCCCACCCAGCATCCACAATGCGGGGGCCCCCGGAGAGAATCCCAAGCGGCGTGCCAACCCGCCAGCTGCCGCTGCCAGCTCCTCTGACAGGGCTTTCACCCAGGAGGGGATCAGGACTACCGGAGATCTCCTGGGAGAGGTCTGGGGCTGGGTGGAGCTCCAGCGGCTGGCTACATGGCCTAGAGGAGAAACTCTGAAGTCCCATCCGGGCAGCAGGCAGGGTCTTTGCCTGCCATTATCGGAGAGGCCCCGCCCAGCACCCACAATGCCTGGGGGCTCCTGGAGAGAATCCCAAATGGCACGCCAGCCCGCCAGCTGCTGCTGCCGGCTCCACTGACTGGGCTTTCGCCCGGGAGGGGATCAGGACTACCGGAGATCTCCTGGGAGAGGACTGGGGCTGGGTGGAGCTCCAGCGGCCAGCTACGCAGCCTGGGAGAGAAACTCTGAAGTCCCGTCCAGGCAGCAGGCAGGGTCTTTGCCTGCCATTAGCAGAGAGGCCCCGCCCAGCATCCACAACACCAGGAGGGTCCCAAAGAGGAGAATCCCAGGCAGGGCAGCAGCCGACCAGCTGCCGCTGAACTCAAGGTATCCGGCTATCCCCCAGACAGGGCAATGGGCTCCCCAAGATCCTAGGGGAGAGGACTGGGGCTGGGTGGAGTTCCAGCGACCTGGCTCTGTGGCCCAGGGGGAAACTCTACAGTCTCACAGAAGCCTCAGTGTCTGCACAGCAGTAGTAGAGAGCACCCATCTGGCAACCACAAGGCTGGAAGACCCTGGGACAAAAGTAGCATAGCTAGGCGAGCTAACCACAGACTGTAGAAAATGCCCATAGCTCTGCTGTGACCCATAGTGGACAAGCGAGATTTTGTGGGCGCCGACAGTGACAGAGCTGCAAATATAAGTGATCCTGCCCCTAGCTGCTGGGGAAGCCCATAAAACTGCTGCACGACCTAAGGAGGGAGCATGTCTAGGTGGTCTGCAACAGTAGGCACAAGCAGTCTGAAGCCCCCCTGTGATGGCCTCCACAGCTGAAGAGGGAACCCACAGGATCACTGTGACTGTGAGGAGGGGCCCAGGCCCAGTTAGCAACAGCTGATAGGGTTCCTGGTTGGAGCAGTATAAACAGCTGTCCCCCCACCACACCAGTAGAAACAAGTGGAAGCAGTAACTAAACTCTATCTCTATGTGGAGGCACAAATCTACACCATCAAGCAAAATGAAAAAATATATTAAATCTCCAGAACAGAAGGAAAATGACAAACACACAGAAAACAATCCCAAAGACAATGAAATATACAACCTAAATGATGATGACTTCAAAACAGCCATCATTAAAAAACTCAATGAGTTAAAAGAGAATTCAGATAGACAACTCAACGAGTTCAGGAGCTATGTCACAAATGAGTTTGATACTATAAAGAAGAACCAAACAGAAATACTGGAAATGAAGAACACAATAGAGGAGATTAAGAAAAATCTAGACGCACTGAACAGTAGGGCCGATAATATGGAGGAAAGAATTAGCGATTTGGAAGATAGGAATATAGAAATGCTGCAGGCAGAGGAGGAGAGAGAGCTAAGACTAAAAAGAAATGAAGAAACTCTCCAAGAATTATCTGACGCAATTAGGAGATGCAACCTAAGGATTATAGGTATACCAGAGGGAGAAGAGAGGGAGAAGGGGGCAGAAAGCCTATTCAAAGAAATAATGGCTGAGAACTTCCCAAACCTGGGGAGAGAGATGGAACTTCATGTGACAGAAGCCAATAGATCTCCAAACTTTATGAATGCAAGTAGACCAACCGCAAGACATATAGTAGTGAAGCTAGCAAAAGTCAACGACAAGGAGAGAATACTAAGGGCAGCCAGGCAGAAGAAATTAACCTACAAAGGAACCCCCATCAGGCTTTCAGCAGATTTCTCAGCAGAAACTTTACAGGCTAGAAGAGAGTGGAATGATATATTCAAAAATCTGAAGGACAAAAACCTGCAGCCGAGAATTCTCTACCCAGTGAAAATATCCTTCAAATATGATGGAGAAATAAAAACTTTCCCAGATAAACAAAAATTAAGGGAGTTCATTGCCACCAAACCTCCTCTTCAAGAAATGCTCAGGAAAACCCTCATTCCTGAAAAATCAAAAAAAGGAAAGGGACTACAAAACCAAGAGCAAAGGAGATAAGTAGAAGGACAACAACAGAGAGTAGCAGCTCTACATCAGAACAGACTAAACCATGGGACGAGAAACAAAGGAAATTGAAGAGAACCGGAAAACAAGACATAAAATGGCAGCAGTAGGCCCCCACCTTTCAATAATCACTCTAAATGTAAATGGATTGAACTCTCCAATCAAAAGACACAGAGTGGCAGGATGGATCAAAGAACAAGATCCAACAATATGCTGCCTCCAGGAAACACACCTCAGCCCCAAAGACAAACACAGACTCAGAGTGAAGGGATGGAAGACAATACTTCAAGCTAATAATGAACAAAAGAAAGTAGGTGCTGCTATACTAATATCAGACAAAGTAGACTTCAAAGCAAAACAGGTAAAGAAAGACAAAGAGGGACAGTATATAATGATAAAAGGGACTCTCCACCAAGAAGACATAACACTTGTAAATATATACGCACCCAACACAGGAGCACCAAAATTTGTAAAGCAACTCTTAACAGAACTAAAAGAAGACATCAACAATAATGCTATAATAGTAGAGGACCTCAACACCCTATTAACACCAATGGATAGAACATCCAGACAGAAAATCAACAAGGAAATTATAGAATTAAATGAAAAATTAGACCAGAAGGACTTAATAGATATATATAGAACAGTTCATCCAAAAACAGCAGGCTACACATTCTTCTCAAGTGTGCATGGAACATTCTCAAGAATAGACCATATTTTGGGAAACAAAGCAAGCATCAATAAATACAAGAGAGTTGAAATAATATCAAGCATCTTTTCTGATCACAATGCTATGAAACTAGAAATCAACTACAAGAATAAAGCAGAGAAAGGTGCAAAAATGTGGAGACTAAACAACACACTACTGAACAAACAATGGATTATTGAAGAAATTAAAGAAGAAATCAAATATTATCTGGAGACAAATGAAAATGAGAACACGTCATACCAAATCATATGGGATGCAGCAAAAGCAGTCCTAAGAGGGAAATTCATTGCAATACAGGCTGACCTCACTAAACAAGAAAAAGCTCACATAAGCAACCTCAAACAACACCTAACAGAATTAGAAAAAGAAGAACAAACAAAGCCCAGAGTCAGTAGAAGGAGGGAAATAATAAAAATAAGAGCAGAAATAAACGATATTGAAACTAAAAAGACAGTAGAAAGGACCAATGAAACAAAGAGTTGATTCTTCAAAAAAATTAACAAAATCGACAAACCCTTGGCCAGACTCACCAAGAAAAGAAGAGAGAAATCTCAAATAAATAAAATTAGGAATGAGAGAGGAGAAATCACAACAGATACCAAAGAAATACAAGGGATCATAAGAGAATACTATGAAAAACTATATGCCAACAAATTGAACAACCTAGAAGAAATGGACAAATTCCTGGACTCTTACAACCTCCCCAAACTGAACCAGGAAGAAATGGAGAATCTGAATAGGCCACTCACAAGTAAAGAAATAGAAACAGTAATCAAAAACTTCCCCCAAAATAAGAGTCCAGGACCAGACGGCTTCTCTGGAGAATTCTACCAAACATTCAAAGAAGATTTAATACCTATCCTTCTCAAACTATTCCAGAAAATTGAGGAAGATGGAGTACTCCCCAACACATTCTATGAAGCCAACATCACTCTGATCCCCAAACCTGACAAGGACAACACAAAGAAGGAGAACTACAGGCCGATATCACTGATGAACATAGATGCAAAAATCCTCAAGAAAATTCTGGCAAACCGAATACAGCAATACACCAAAAAGATTATACACCATGATCAAGTGGGATTTATACGAGGGACACAGGTATGGTTCAACATCCGCAAGTCAATCAACGTGATACACTACATTAACAAAATGAAAAACAAAAACCACATGATCATCTCAATAGATGCAGAGAAAGCATTCAACAAGATCCAACACCCATGTATGATAAAAACCCTCAATAAAGTGGGTATAGAAGGAAAGTACCTCAACATAATAAAGGCCATATATGACAAACCCACAGCCAACATCATACTCAATAGACAAAAACTGAAAGCCATCCCTCTGAGGACAGGAACAAGACAAGGGTGCCCACTTTCACCAATCCTATTCAACATAGCACTGGAGGTGTTAGCCAGAGCAATTAGGCAGGAAAAAGAAATAAAAGGAATCCAAATAGGCAATGAAGAAGTAAAACTCTCGCTGTTTGCAGACGACATGATCTTATATATAGAAAACCCCAAAGAATCCATAGGAAAACTATTAGAAACAATCAACAGTTACAGCAAAGTTGCAGGGTATAAAATCAACATAAATAAATCAGTAGCATTTCTATACACAAACGAACCAACAGAAAAAGAACTCAAGGACTCAATCCCATTCACAATCACAATGAAAAGAATAAAATACCTTGGGATAAATTTAACCAAGGAAGTGAAAGATTTATACAATGAAAACTACAAGACTTTCTTGAAAGAAATTGACAATGACATAAAGAGATGGAAAGACATTCCATGCCCATGGATTAGAAGAATAAACATAGTTAAAATGTCCATACTACCTAAAGCAATCTACAGATTCAATGCTATCCCAATCAGAATTCCAAGGACATTCTTTACAGAAATTGAACAAAGAATCCTAAAATTCATATGGGGCAGAAAAAGATCACGAATTGCTAAAGCAATCCTGAGTAAGAAAAACAAAGCTGGAGGCATCACAATCCCCAATTTCAAAACATACTACAAAGCTACGGTGATCAAAACAGTATGGTACTGGTACAAAAACAGGTCCACAGATCAATGGAACAGAATTGAAAGCCCCAGAGATAAAACCACACATCTATGGACAGCTAATCTTCGACAAAGGAGCTGAGGGCCTACAATGGAGAAGATAGAGTCTCTTCAACAAATGGTGCTGGGAAAACTGGACAGCCACATGCAAAAGATTGAAAATTGACCAGTCTTTTTCACCATTCACAAAAATAAACTCAAAATGGATCAAAGACTTAAAGATTCAGCCTGAAAAAATAAGTCTTCTAGAAGAGAATATAGGCAGTACACTCTTTGACATCAGTTTCAAAAGAATCATTTGGGACACTGTGACTCCTCAGTTGAGGGAAACAATAGAAAGAATAAACAAATGGGACTTCATCAGACTAAAGAGTTTCTTCAAAGCAAGGGAAAATAGGATTGAAACAAAAAAACAGCCCACTAATTGGGAAAAAATATTTACAAGCTACTTATCCGACAAAGGATTAATATCCATAATATACAAAGAACTCACACAGCTTAACAACAAAAAAACAAACAACCCAATCAAAAAATGGGCAGAGGACATGAACAGACATTTCTCCAAAGAAGATATGCGGATGGCCAATAGACACATGAAAAGATGCTCATCATCACTAATCATCAGGGAAATGCAAATCAAAACTACACTAAGATATCACCTTACACCTATTAGAATGGCAAAAATATCCAAAACCAAAAGTGACAAATGTTGGAGAGGCTGTGGAGAAAAAGGAACCCTCATACACTGTTGGTGGGAATGCAAACTAGTGCAGCCACTATGGAAAACAGTATGGAGATTCCTCAAAAAGTTAAGAATAGAAATACCCTATGACCCAGCTATCCCACTACTGGGTATCTATCCTAAGAACCTGAAATCAACAATCCCAAGAATCCCATGCACCCCTATGTTCATCGCAGCATTATTTACAATAGCCAAGATGTGGAACCAACCTAAATACCCAGAAACTGACGACTGGATAAAGAAGATATGGTATATATACACAATGGAATACTACTCAGCCATAAAAAAGGACCAAATTGTTCCATTCGCATCAACATGGATGGACCTTGAGGGTATTATGTTAAGCGAAATAAGCCAGGCAGAGAAAGACGAACTCTATATGACCCCACTTATAGGTGGAAGTTAACATATAGACGTGGAGAACTGATTGGTGTTTACCAGGGAAAAGGGGGTGGGGGTGGGGGGAGGGCACAAAGGGTGAAGTGGTGTACCCACAACATTACTAACAATAATGTACAACTGAAATCTCACAAGGTTGTAATCTATCATAATCTTAATAAAAAAAAGAGTAACGTCCACAGAAATAAAAAAAAAAGATAACAAGAGATATAGATAGACACTATATAATGATAAAAGGACACTCCACCAAGAAGACATAACACTTATTAACATATATGCACCTAATACAGGAGCACCAAGGTAAGTAAAGCAACTATTAACAGACCTAGAGGGAAAAACTGAAAGTGACACAATAATAGTAGGCGACTTTAACACCACTTGCACTAACGGATAGATCATCCAAACAGAAAGTCAACAAGGAAACACTGGCCTTAAATGAAACCCTAGACCAGATGGACTTAATAGATATATATAGAACTCAGCATACAAAGGCAATAGAATACACAGTCTTCTCAAGTGCCCCTGGAGCATTCTCAATGATAGACAATATGTCGGGAAACAAAACAAGCCTTAATAAATTTAAGAAGACTGAAATCATATCAAGCATCTTTTCTGACCACAAGGGTATGAAACTAGAAATCAACCACAAGAAAAAAGCTGGAAAAGTCACAAATATGTGGAAGTTAAACAACATGCTAAGGAACAGCTATTGGATCAGTGAAGAAATCAAAAGAGAAATCAAAAAATACTTGGAGACAAATGAAAGTGAAAACACAACCTACCAAAACTTAAAGGATGCAGCAAAAGCGGTAGTGAGAGGGAAGTATAGAGCAATACAGTCCCAAGTCAAGAAACAAGAAAAGTCTCAAGTAAACAATCTAACGCTACACCAAAAATAACCAGAAAAAGAAGAACAAATGAGGCCCAAAGTCAACAGAATGTAAGAAATAAAAATCCAAGCATAAATAAATAAACTAGAGACTGAAAATACAATAGAAAGGAACAATGAAACTAAGAGCTGATTCTTTGAAAAAACAAACAAAATTAACAAACCGTTAGCTAGACTCACTAAGAAAAAAAGAGAGAAGGCTCAAATCAATAAGATCAGAAATGACCGGAGAAATTACAATGGATACCCCAGAAATACAAAGAATTATAAGAGAATACTATGAAAAGCTATATACCAACAAATTGGATAACACAGAAGAAATGGATAATTTCTTAGACTCATACAACCTTCCGAAACTGAACCAAGAAGAAATTTAGAATCTGAATAGACAAAGCACAAGTAAAGAGATTGAAACAGTAATCAAAACCTCCCCAAAAACCGAAGTCTGGGACAAGATGCCCTCTCTGGTGAATTCTACCAAATATTCAAAGAAGATTTAATAGCCATCCTTCTCAAACTCTTCCAAAAATCTTACAAGGAAGGGACACTTCCTAACGCATTTTACAAGGCCAACATTACCCTGATATGAAAACCAGACAAGGACAAGATGAAAAGGGAAAATTACACGCCAATATCACTGATGAACATAGATGCAAAAATCCTCAACAAAATGTTAGCAAATCAAATACAACAATATATGAAAAGGATCATACATCATGATCAAGTGGGATTTATTCTAGGGATGCAGGGGTGGCTTAACATCCACAAATCAATCAATGTGATACAGTGCATTAACAAACGGAAGAATAAAAATCACATGATCATCTCAATAAGTACAGAGAAAGTATTTGGCAAGATCCAACATCCATTTATGATAAAATCTCTCAATAAAATGGGCATAGAAGGAAAGTACCTCAACATAACAAAGGCCATATTTGACTAACCCACAGCCAACATCATACTCAACAGTGAAAAAAGGAAAGTTACTCTCTAAGAACAGGAACAAAACAAGGATGCCCACTCTCACCACTCTTATTTAACATGGTATTGGAAGTCCTAGCCAGAGAAATTGGGCAATAAAAAGAAATAAAAGGTATCCAAATGGGAAAAAAATTAAAACTATCACTATTTGCAGACAACGTGATTCTATATATAGAAAACCCTAATGAATCCACCAAGAAATTGTCAGAAATAATTAACAAATACAATAAAGTTGCAGAGTACAAAATCAACATACAAAAAGCAGTTGCATTTCTTTACACTAACAATGAACTAGCAGGAAAAAAATCAAGAATACGATACAATTTACAATCACAACAAAAAGAATAAAATACCTAGGAATAAATTTAACCAAGGAGGTGAAAGATCTATACACTGAAGACTATAGGATGTTACTGGAAGAAATTGAAGAAGACATAAATAAATGGAAAGATATTCCATGCTCATGGATTGGAAGAATAAACACTGTTAAAATGTGCATATTACCTAAAGTAATCTACAGATTCGGTGCAATCCCAATCAGAATCCCAATGACATTTTTCATGGAAATAGAACAAAGAATCCTAAAATTTATATGGAACAACAAAAGGCCCTGAATAGCCAAAGCACTTCTGAGAAAAAAGAACAAAGCTGGAGGTATCACAATCCCTGATTTCAAAATATACTGCAAAGCTATAATAAGCAAAACAGCATGATACTGGCAGAAAAACAGACGCACAGATCAGTGGAACAGAATTGAGAGCCCAGAAATAAGCCCACACATCTTGGACAGCTAATTTTCAACAAAGGGGCCAAGAACATACAATGGAGAAAGGAAAGTCTCTTCAATAAATGATGTTGGGAAAACTGGACAGCCACATGCAAAAGAATGAAAGTAGACCATTATCTTACACTAAACACAAAAATTAACTCAAAATGGATTAAATACTTAAATGCAAGGCCTGAAACCATGAAACTCCTAGAAGAAAACATACACAGTACGCTCTTTGACATCGGTCTTAGCAGCATCTTTTTTGAAAATATTTCCTCAGCTAAGGAAAACAGAAGAAAAAAATAAACAGCACTACATCAAAGTAAAAAGCTTCTGTACAGCTAAGGAAGCCATCAACAAAATGAAAAGACAACCCACCAATTGGGAGAAAATATCTGCAAATCATAAATCCATAAGGGGTTACTATCCGAAATATATAAAGAACTCACACAATTCAACAACAAAAAAAAACAAGCAACAGACCAAAAACTAGGCAGAGGATAGGAACAGACATTTTCCCGAAGAAGATACACAGATGGCCAACAGGCACATGAAAAGATATCCAACATCACTAATTATTAGGGAAATGCAAATCAAACCCACAATGGGATATCACCTTACACCCGTTAGAGTGGTTGTTATTAAAGAGAGAAGAAATTGAGGCCGGCTCGGTGGTGCAGCAGTTAAGTGCGCACGTTCTGGTTTGGCAGCCCAGGGTTTGCCAGTTCAGATCCCGGGGCGGGGGGGGACATGGCACCGCTTGGCAAGCCATGCTGTGGTAGGCGTCCCACATATAAAGTAGAGGAAGATGAGCATGGATGTTAGCTCGGGGCCAGTCTTCCTCAGCAAAAAGAGCAGGATTGGCAGCAGATGTTAGCTCAGGGCTGATCTTCCTCAAAAAAAAAAAAAAAAGACAAGAAATAACAAGTGTTGGAGAGGATGTGGAGAAAAGGGAACCTTGATACACTGCTGGTGGGAGTGCCAACTGGTGCAGCCACTATGGAAAACACTATGGAGATTTCTCAAAAAATTAAAAATAGAACTACCATATGATCCAGCTATTCCACTTTTGGGTATTTACTCAAAGAACATTAAAATACCAATTTTTAAAGATATATGCACCCTGGGGCCGGCACAGTGGCACAGTGGTTAATTTCATGTGCTCCACTTCAGCAGCCCAGGGTTTGCAGGTTCAGATCTCAAGTGTGGACCTACATACTGCTCATCAAGCCATGCTGTCCCACATACAAAACAGAGGAACATTGGCACAGATGTTAGCTCAGGGACAATCTTTCTCACCAAAAAAAGAGATACATGCAACCCTATTCATTACAGCAATATTCACAATAGCCAAGACTTGGAAGCAACCTACATGCCCATCAACAGATAAATGGATAAAGAGGATGTGATTTATACACACACAGACACACACACACACACACACACACACACACACAGAATGGAATACTACTTAGCCATGAAAAAGACAAAAGCATGCCATCTGCAACAAGATGGATGGACCTTGAAGGCATTATGCTAAGCAAAATAAGTCAGACAGAGCAGGAAAAATACTGCATGATTTCACTCATATGTGGAAGATAAACAAACAAACATGTAGATATGGACAACAATTTGTTGGTTACCAGAGAGGAAGGGGGTAGGAGGACGGTGAAAGGTGAAAAGGACACATGTATGTGGCAATGGATGGAAATCAGACTTTTGGTGGTGAACACGATGCAGTCTATATAGAAGTAGAAATATAATGATGTACACCTGAAATTTATATAATGTTATAAACTAATGTGACCTCAATAATATATATTAAAAAATAAAATAAAGAGATGACTCAAATAACTAAAATCAGAAGTGAAAAATGGGACATTACAACCAATGCCACAGAAATAAAAAAGACTGAAAGAGAACACTGTGAATAATTGTATGCCAACAAGCTGGACAATCTACAAGAAATGGTAAATTCCTAGAAACACACAACTTACCAAGACTAAACCACAACAATTTATTTGATCACCTGCTGAAAGCTTCTTTAAGGAGGCAATATTTCTGTTGAAATACGAATGAATGAAATGTGAATGAAAGGAAACAGCCTGGCAAAGGTTTAGAGCTGCTCTGTCGAAAGGGGCAGCCACTAGCTAACCAAATTTAATTACTTAAATTAAATTTTAATAAGTTAAAAGTGTTTAATTAAATTTAAAATCCAGTTATTCAGCTGCTCTCGTCACATTTCAGGTGCTCAATAACCGCACGAGGCTAGTGGCTGCTGTGTTGGACAGCACAGGTATAAAACATTTCCATCACCACAGGATGTTCTATTGGATAGCGCTGACCTGAAGAAGCAACTTTCAGGCAGAAGAAAAAGTGGAAGCTAAGATGAGAGTGACCTTGGCACTCTGCGGGGTGTAAAGAAAGGTGGTGTGGTGGGAGGGGCTGGCGGAAGGGAGAAAGGTAAGTGCTGAGGCTTCCAGGCAGACAGACAAGCTATGTAGGCGCATGAAGCCTGTAGGAAGAAGTCTGGATTTTTATTCCAGTAATTTTATTTTAGAAATCCGTTGAAGTGTTTTAAGCAAAAGGGTGACATTCTGATTGTACTTTAGAAAGATCATTCTGAAGGTTTTGAGATAAATAGTTTAAGTATCTTTAATCCCAAATAAATTTTAACTTCAGTTGTGATTTTTCCTTTGAGCAAAAATTATTTTAAACTTTCCTTTTAAATTTCAAAGTGGGATTTTTTTGGTAAGGAGATTGTGATTTCATTGATTTATCTTTCTACTGTACTATAGTCCAAAAACGTGGCCTAAAATATTTGTAGTTGGAGAGTTTATTAAGACTTTTATTTGCTTGTAACCAAGTAAAGGGCCAATTTTTACAAATGATTTATGGAAATAAGCAAAAGAAAAAGTAGGACCATGTATTCTCTATTTGTAGTATGCCAAATGTACTTCAAGTTTGTTGATTATGTTATTCATATCATTTATACCCTTCTTGTGTTTTGTTTAATTGACCTGTCAAATTCCAAAAGCTCTGGATCAAAGCCTCCCAGTACTAATATAGTTTTATCAAATTCTTCATACATTTCTATTTTACATATTTCTGGTTTTACTTTTTTTTTTTGGAACCATGCACATTCTCCAAAGCCCCTCCCATTCTGCTGTCTACCAGAACTTCCTCTCTTTTTTTGGTGAGGAAGATTGGCCCTGAGCTAACATCTTTAGCCAATCTTCCTCTTTTTTTTTTCTCTCCCCAAAGCCCCAGTACATAGTTGTATTTCCCAGTTGTAAGTCATTCTAGTTCTCTACGTGGGATGCCACCACAGCATGGCTTGATGAGCAGTGCGTAGGTCCACACCCAGGATCCAAACCGGTAAACCCCAGGCCACTGAAGCAGAGCACATGAACTTAAGCACTTGGCCATGGGGCTGGCCCCTATTATACATATTTCTTTACTTATTTGTCACATAAAGATTTATATCTATTATTTTCTTCTCGTATATTATAATTTTGCTAACAAAAAGTTCATCTACCCCTTTAATGCTTTGGACACATTGCATTCTCTCTAAGGACTGTATGTCCATAGCATGGGCTACTATATTTGTTTAACCAATTCTCTATAGATAAATATTTGAATTATGTCCAGTATTTGCTATCTTCAAGAATGCTCTTTATCGTAAACCTTCTCAGGCACATTACTTTCAACTCTGTTCTGTTGGTGGAGGTTAAGAAAAAACATAAACCAATGTGTTTTCAGACATCATGAGATGTTTTCATTAGGACCCTAAGGGATATGTGTGATGCTTTCTAAAATCAAGCTTTCTTCCCTGTTGGTCTGGCTGTATAGTTCTTGACACTTGGGAATCAATTTCACTACCATGTTATGAAAACTAGAGGCAGCAAAATAAATTATGTTGAACAGCTTCCTTTAAGTTAGAAATTTAATACGAGTGAAAAATGCACAGAACGATTCACCAGATATCTGAGAGCAAATAAGAGTATACAGAATAGAAGAAATCTTGCAGATGGTACAAAGACAACTTTGACATTTAATCCGACAGCATAAAACTGAACGAGATCAGAGGGACTTTGAAATTACAGTTCCATATGGCTGCTGTTAAAGAAAATCACCAGGGACTGCTGTTGAGTTTGTTGAACACCACTTATAATAAAAAATTATTGTTGCCCAAGGAAGGAAGAAAATCATTGATTGCAAAGGTAGACAGTCCATTGCTGCAATTCAAATGAAATCATTGGCATATTTCTCACACTGTGGAGAACACCATCTCCAGGCTTTTCCCATCGAATTATTAAGGGGGGATTGGAGATTATTTGATAAAAGGCTGATAGGAAGTTACTTTAAGCAAAACAAGCGTCCGTGACACTCAGAGAAGCAGGTGCTGATGAATAAAACATGGGCGTGGTGGAGTACAAAGAGGTGTGTAGATGATTCGGACGTGCGGCGTGTGATTTGAGTGACAGCCCATTCTGGGTGAAAAAAAATAAAACAATCACAGGCTTCAAAACGGAGATTTCCTGCCAGGGAATCTTATAAACGAGTGTTTTTAGACATGGTATTTCTTTTATAGTGATTCCTGCCTTTGAGATGCATCTCAGGTCAACAAAGTATTTAAGATGAGAATAGAAATGTTTCTGGAGAAAGTACCTTCCATCATTATATTCTGGGATAAAATACACTGAGACCCTCCCCGCCCCCCACTGGTCAGAAATATCCATGGGTCCCCATGCTGAGAGCCCGTCCGCTTGTAGACATCTATCAGGCGGGAGGAATTGTCTCAAAGAACAATTAGAAAAACACACCTACCCGCCAAATTGTTCAGTGTCCAGTGCTTGGTGGGAAGATTTCTCTGAGTTAGTGAAATCCCTGTCATTTTCTCCTTGATGGATGTACATTGGCTCTTTTTCTTACATAGTTGATTTGGCAGTAATTTATTTGCCAGGCTTGGGTGGCTGATACACATTTAAACAGCAGACCATCACAATACAGGTACCACCCCAACGCTAAGGCAGTCCCACTGTCCTTGGAGGCCAAAGCTCCCACGTGTGAAGGACGCGTGAGCTGGGTGGACTCTAATGACTCTTGTGGCTTTTACAGTCAACCAAAATAAGGGGCGCCACACTGCAGCAACATCCATTTCTCTCAAACTCTGAAATATGAGTAAAAGCTCTTTTTCTTCTGTTCACTGTCAATGTTGAAAAATCTTGAGATACATTGGTCAAAAGGCATTAACTTAGATTTAGTACCAAATACCCAGTTAACTAGTTCTTGTCAGCAGTATTAACATTGTTATTTTTCCAAGCAGAAATAACAGAAATGGCACGAACAGTAGTTGACCACGCACCTTCCTGTATACGTTATCTCATTTCATCCTTATAAAGCTCCTATTACTCCCATTTTTTTGCATTGACAACTTAAAACTTTTCTTTCTTTCTTTCTTTATTGTGGTAAGAACACGACGTGAGATCTACCTTCTCAACAGATTTTTAAGTGTACAATACGGTATCGTTATCTATAGGCACAACGTCATACAGCAGATCTCTAAAACTTACACGTCTTACATAACTGAAGTTTTATACCTGTCAATTAGCAACTCCCCATTTCCCCCTCCTGACAGCCCCTGGCAACCACCATTCTGTTCTTTGCTTCTATGAGTTTACCCCACTTTACATATGAAAAAACGAAGGTTCTAAGATGTGAGTAATTTACCCAGACCATACGACCAACAAATGGAGAAGCTGGGATTTGAACCCATACCGATTCCAAAGGCGAATATTTCCATGACACCCCACCACTTACTAAGGGAGGTGGACTGCTGTACAAATACTAATGGATAAGTTTTAGTGAGGAGTTTCTATGTGCCAGAAACTGTGCTAGGAGCCATAATGTGTCAATTCCTTACCAAAAACTTGTTAAGAAAGTAGTATAATTGGCCCCATTTTACAGAGGAGGAAACACACTTGGAGAGGTAGAAATTCAGAGCTGGGGATCAGATCAGGCAAGTCGGCTCCTAAAGTCCAGTCCCGAAATCCTGAGCACGCTGCCTCCTTTCCCGGGTGAGGAGAAAGGAAGGAGCTTTACTTGCTCCAAAAGCACTTGAAGGCATGGTGTTTACACTAAATTATCACCAAAAGAAAACTGGCCTAAAGCCATGCCACTTTGGTATTGACCCTGAGGACACAAGGCTCCATTGAGGCTGCAATGCCCATCTTGGACCAGAGTTCCATGGCTCTCCCTTCTAAATGCAGTACAGAGCGGAGTTCACCATATCTCAAGGAGAAAAAAACACGATGGAGTTTAAGTTCCAGGGAACAGCAGAAACAGAAACCCAAATGATCACAGCTTACGGAAGGAGCCTGGTGTGTAAGAGGCCTATTCAGTCAGGAACAATGAAGGCTGAGCTGGATGGTGGAGGTTGCCTTATCACCAAATCCTGCTACAAGATTTAGGAGATCCCCAAAGAAAGGAACCTCGCTGTACAATCTTGCCACTTTGGATGTATGTGCCTTCTAGCTGCAATACTCTCCATACCACTTTGCCACTCCCTCTGTTTCTCAGTCATTTCCAGCCTTATTCGTTGATGACTATGGTATTCAGCTCAAATGAGCCATCCTTTCCCATCGTCCACTCTATCAGATCAAAGGTTCAAAGAGCTCTCTGTACACGCATGAAGATCTATCATTTAAGCTGGTTCGCTCAACAATCCCTTAACCGCTCGCCAGACCTAATCTCCAACCTCATGGAAACTTTCAGCCATTGACTCTTATCTTTCTTCTCCCTCTCCATCAGTCTCCTCCTCTTCTCCCTAGGCCAGCTAGACCCTAAGGACCATAACTAGTGCCTAAACTTCCCTTCTTTTCTTTCTTTTCAAAGCACCTACCCTGACTCCTGCCCAAATGAATCTAACTGCTTGCTCCATGGCTGTATCTGGACTGCTGGACATCACTGGAGAAAATTATGCGAGGTGGCTCATGGTGCCACTAGAAACTCATGGTCACTGACCCCAACTGTGCAGGCAGCCTACTACATTTTCCAGGTCAGTTACTCCTATTATTTTCAAACTTTTCTCATCTTCTTAAATCTCAGATTCCCTTGCCTCCTCACTTGCTGTTTATCCTTGAAACCAAATATGCAAATCTTCCTGCACCAGCACTATAGCATCTGCTACTGGGGCTCCTCCGAGATCTCCTTTACAGGTAGGTGCACCCATTCCTCCGCTGCTGTGGGAGCTGGTTGCTAATGGCTCACACCTGCACCCTTCTCTGGATGATTGTCCTTGGATTAGGGAAGCTGCTTCACCCAAAGATGCCTGGGAAATTACGCAACCCGTTCCGCTTCTAAGAGGACAGCCGATGGCTAACAGCTGAATCAAGGATATAGAAGTTCAGCCCCCTTGCCTCAAAGACAGACAAACTCAGTGGGAGCAGTTCACATGCCAGAGCTCCCTGAGGGATCACTTAAGGCTGGATTTCTGAAACCACACCTTTGCCTATCCTCTGTCCTGCGACATCCTGCTTTCTGTGCTCCCTTACACTTTCTTCTTGAGAATACTCCCTCAATAAACCACCTGCACAAAAATCCCCATATCAGGCTCTGCTTCTGGGGAACTTGACCTAAGATACCCATCGGCTTTTTCTCTCTCCTTTCCGCCTGTTGGAACTGAGTGATCCCTGCTCCTCTTCAAGGCCAGTGCCTCCTCCTGTGTTCTGGACCCCACGCTGTTCTGTCTTCCCAGGAACCTTGCATGATCAATAACTTTATCTTTTTCTCGGCTCCTTTCCGTCAGGACTGACACAATCTCAGGCCTTTCCCTTCTTAAAAAAGAAAACTTCCCTCAACGCCACCCCTTTTTCAGCTACCCCCTCCCCCGCCCCGGCTCTTTCCTAGCCAACCTTCAGCAGTAAGTGGTTGGAGTTTATAAATAATTTTTTCACGGTTACGTTTCTCCCTCATATGTGGAATATAAAGCGTCTACATTACGGAAAGATTAGAGATTTTGGAGGACTCAAGATACGGCCGGAAGGGAGCCCTTCAAGGATGTGCCTGCTCCCCTTATTGTTATTTTGAGCTTTTCTGGCATATGAGCTGGTGAATGCTGCCCCATGGTGCTGTGTACATGTATCTCCTCCATTCCCTCACCTCCTACTCTGTTCTCCACCCACTTCAATCTGCTTTCTTCCCCTGCCACTTTACCTCCAACGTCCATGTTGCTAAATCTAAGGGACACCTTTCAGTTCCCATCCTACTTGACTCCTCTCCCTCCTTTTTGGTGCATTCTCTTTTCTTGGCTTCTTTCTCTTTGTATTCCCCCTGCCTGTCCAGATGCTCCTTTTAAGCTCCTTTTTCAGTTCCTCTTCTTTTCAACACCCATTAAGTGATGGTATCCCCCAAAGTCTGTCTGGAACCTAATTTTTTTCACTCCTCGTGCGCCCTAAGCAACTATATGCATTTCTAAAGCTTTAAGCACCATCTCTATACAATGGATTCCTAAATATCCAGCCCAGGCCTTTCCCCTGAACTCCACACTCATATTCGACAGCCATTGTCACATCTCCATGTAGATACTTTAAATATGCCTTAAACAGAATATGTCCAGAATTACATGCATGATTTATCTACCCAAACTGCTCCAACTCCAATCTCGGTAGCCTTAAGAAATAGCACCACCACCCACATAATTTCTAAAGTCAATAATTTATGCGTCAGTTGTTATTCCTCTCCAACTTTGTAGTCAATCAATCATGAAGTCCTATTAATTCAATCTCTTAAATATCTTTCATATATATCCCCTTCTGTACATCCCCCATGACAGTACATTGGTTTAGCCATCACTTCTTGTCTGAAGTATTGCAATAACCTATCTATATCTATAATCTCTATACGAAGTGAGAGTTGGTTGTAGGAAGTAGAAATCACTTTAGCTCTTAAGTATAAAAGAATTTAATACAGGAAACAAGGAGTTCGCACAATCCTGGAAGGACTGGAAAGCTCTGAGTTAGGCTTCCAGAAATAGCATCGAGAACAACACGACAGAATGAGCCCAGCAGGGGAACTGCTCTCCTACCACAGTCAGGAAGGTGGAGAATCAGGGAGCCATCACTGAAACTGCTGACTTTAAGAACATCAATTTAGATGAGATCCAGGGGTCACAAAGCCAGTGAAGCTGTCTCTTGTCACCATTTTGCTGGTTACTGATGCTGGACTGCTGCTTCAGAAAAAGCCAATGGCCGTGACCAATCTTGCCGGCTGAGGCCATCTTCTGAATCTCCAAGATTCATGCAGCTCATGGAATCTTATCTGCTCCAGAAACTGAACTGGAACCTGATCTTCTGTAGCCTCTACAGTACAAGAAGGCATATTTGAGGGAGACGAATTAGACACTGAACATGTCAACCCCTCATATCTACCACAACCTTCTCATTGGCCTCTCATATTTCCTCTTCTCCTCCAACCCCCTTTCCTCTCAGCTGCCAAAACAATGCTTTTAAAAATACAAGATAGACCATATGGGAGCTGGCCCCATGGCATAGTGGTTGGGTTCAGCACACTCCACTTCAGTGGCCCCGAGTTTGTGGATTCGAATCCCAGGCGCAGACCTACACTACTTGTCAGCCATGCTGTGGCAGTGACCTTCTTACAAAGTAGAAGAAGACTAGAGAGATGTTAGCTCAGGGCTAATCTTCCTCACACACACACACACAAAAAGCACAAGACAGACCATAAAATCTTTCTTAAAATTCATTGATGCTTTCCCATTGCCTTGAAAACATAATCCGAATTCCTCGTCATGGCTATAAGGCCATGCGTAGCATTTCTCGTGTGCTTACTATGTGCCAGGCACTGTGCTGAGTGATTTCTGTGGATCATGTCATTTAATTCTCAAAATAAGGCCATGAGTCGGGTACATCATCCTGGTTTTACAGATGAGCCAACCTTGGAGAGACTAACTTCTCAAGGTCACCCATTTGGGAGGCAGGCAATCAGACTTTCTGACTCCATAGCCTATGCACTTAGCTCTGTGCTACCCTGTCATCAAGGCAGGCCCTGGCAGTGTCTCTAGCTTTGCTTCTTACCACTGCCCCCCTCCTTCCCTATGCTTTGTCCATGCTGGCCAGCCTCAGTCCTAGAAGATGCTGTGCTCTCTCTTGCCTCCAAACTTTTGACTTATCGGTCCCTTTTCTAGAATGTTCTTCCTCCTCTTTTTCCCTAGCTCATATCCACTCACCTTTCAGAACAACTCAGTCAAATACCCTTTCCTCTGAGAAACCTCTCCTGACCCCTTGGAGGATGATAAGTCTCCTGATTACCTCCTCCAGGCACCCTGACATCTCCTCTGCTGCAGCACTTCACACATACGGAATCCACTAAATTGTCTAGTAATTCTTTTTTTTTTTTTATTAAGGTTATAAAAGTTAACATCCTTGTGAAATTACAGTTGTACATCATTATTAGTCATGTTATAGGTACACCACTTCACCCCTAGTGCCCTCCCCCCACCCCCCTTTCCCCTGGCAACCACCGATCAGTTTTTCTTGTCCATATGTTAACTACCACCTATGAGTGGAGTCATACAGAGTTCGTCTTTCTCTGTCTGGCTTATTTCACTCAACATAATACTCTCAAGGTCTATCCATGTTGTTGTGAATGAGACGACTTTGTCCTTTTTATGGCTGAGTAGTATTCCATTGTATATATATACCACATCTTCTTTATCCAATCATCAGTTGCTGGGCACTTAGGTTGGTTCGATGACTTGGCTATTGTGAATAATGCTGCAATGAAGATAGGGGTGCATGGAACTTCTGGAATTGCTGATTTCAGGTTCTTAGGATAGATACCCAGTAGTGGGATGGCTGGGTCATAAGGTATTTCTATTCTTAACTTTTTAAGGAATCTCTATACTGTTTTCCATAGTAGCTGCACCAGTTTGCATTCCCACCAACAGTGTATGAGGGTTCCCTTTTCTTCACAGCCTCTCCAACATTTGTCACTCTTGGTTTTGGATATTTTTGCCATTCTAACAGGTGTAAGGTGATATCTTAGCATAGTTTTGATTTGCATCTCCCTGACGATTAGTGATGATGAGCATCTTTTCATGTGTCTATTGGCCATCCGCATATCTTCTTTGGAGAAATGTCTGTTCATATCCCCTGCCCATTTTGTAATTGGGTTATTTGATTTTTATTGTTGAGCTGTGTGAGTTCTTTGTATATTATGGAGATTAACCCTTTGTCGGATTTTGGATTCTTTGTTCGATTTCTGTAAAGAATGTCCTTGGAATTCTGATTGGGATAGCGTTGAATCTGTAGATTGCTTTAGGTAGTATGGACATTTTAACTATGTTTATTCTTCCAATCCATGTGCATGGAATGTCTTTCCATCTCTTTATGTCGTCGTAGATTTCTTTCAAGAAGGTCTTGTAGTTTTCGTTGTATAGATCTTTCACTTCCTTGGTTAAATTTATCCCAAGGTATTTTATTCTTTTTGTTGTGATCGTAGTAATTCTCTTTTTAATGTTTGTCTTCTCACAAAACTACATGGGGACAGCCACTGTGCCTGTCGTGTTCATCGCCCTCTCGTAGGCTACCTGCTACACAATGGGCATTCAGTAAATATTTGCAAACTCGCTAACTGATAAAGGGAAAGAAATTTTAAAACTTCATTATCTGAAAGAAGGGTGACAAAAATAAAAACAGCTCAACAAAAAGTATGGACAAATTCCCCCTGCAAAAAGAAAGAGGACCGATCAAGGGAAGCAGGAGTGTTTGCAGACGTCCTCAATCTCCAGAGTTCATTTAGGTGCAGAACGCAGGGAGCTGGACATGGGACTGCAACGTGACTGAACGCCTACGCGTGGTCCTGGCCCTCGCTCCATGGCCACCCTAAAGCAGAGCCCAGCTGCCACACTTCCAGATTAGATTCAGATCCACAGTGCTGTGTCACCAGATCCAAGTCCACAATGTTCTACTTCCGGGAGGTGGAGGGGGCAGTTTGTGTTTCACACATGGAGCCACACTTCACAATGCTCCCTTTAAACATCTCCGCTCTGTCCTCAAAGTCCTCTCCTGTCGACAGCCAACTGATTTCCTCTTTCTCCTCCAGAGCAGCCCTTCCCACAACCTCCCAATCATGCCGGACCTGGCCTCCTTCCCACCCACAGCTACTCATGTTCTGTGTGTCCCTGTCTTCCTTTCCTTAGGAAGGGCAGTGAGAGTCATGCTCTCAGCTTCTCCAGGGAGCATCCTCACACTCAGCCCCTGCTCAGTGACAAAGCTTCCTCCTTGGGATTCATTTCCCCCAGAAAGTAAGGCAGGTTGTAAATACAGTAAGGAGGTCCCTATGGGGAGTCATAGGCTCCCACATCAAGAACCACACCTGATAGGCTCAGATCATAGAATTTCTTCCATGGTGTAGCAAGGATGTTTCCCCTTCTGCTATTAAGTTTGCACCATGAGACTCAGGGACCTGGCAAATAGGAAAAGGACGTTTCAAAGAGAAAGTGTGAGATGAAACACTCCATCTACCATAGTGAAGTACGGGAAGAAGAAATGTGAAGATGTCACACGTGTCCCCACTGTCTTCCTCATTGGTTGGAAGCTTTGCTGAGGTTGGTAGAAATATCCTGATGGGCAAGGAGGAGCCAAGATAACCATGAGGCTGGGGGTTGGAAGGTAGCATATGTCAGTGGGCATTGCCTGGGGAAAAACTAAACATCCATGGCCACACCCAATGTGGCATAGGGGGATGCAGCATCTCAGAGTGAGGGGTCAGATAGGACACCCTGTGGTGGCATACCTGGCTCTTTCAGGCCTGTGTGTGGGCTGCAGGGAACCCAGAAGTTTCTACATGTTCTTTGAAGAAGAGAAAGATACAGAGAGGACTATTGGTAGAGCAGAGACCTGGGTTAGGAAAAGGAGGCCATCAAGGGTGGGACCTTGATGACTGGAGGCAATGACAGTGGTATCTAAGCAAATACCTGTTTAGCCATCAAACCAGCTCAGCCACCCAACAGCAAAGATCAGAGAAAGTGGAAAGCATGTGGACCTAGTGTCATGATCTCCATGCCAGAAGGACTCAAATCTTTCTCTACACCCAGAAGTAAGTCAGGAGGAGGAGGAAAGAGGAAATGGCTGTTCCAAACTAAAAGAGACTCTTTAAATGACTTGAGTTGGAGAAACCATTATTTGGCAAGTTTGAAGTTTGTTACCTGCCTTCTCCTCTCTCCCTACTATCTAGCGCATTCTCAGCAGAGAAGGTTGGAGAGCTCTTGGATACTTAAAGGGACCTCGTCCTTCAGGACTGAGCCATAAGTCATGGGATAAATCCCAGCATCCACACGGTCTCAACAGGGATTTGGAAGGAAGCCGCGGTGAACGAACACACAGCCCGACTTCACCTGAATGATCTGGTGATTAGCAAAACAGCATGGCCTCAGATCTCTCCATCTAGTTGCTGCCTGTAGCTGGAAGGCTATAAAACAAGAAGCCCAATTACATCTTGAAACACGTGTAATTGTTTTTATCAGTGAGCCCCCTATCCCAGGAGATGATGAGGGATGCAGTCAGCTGCCATTTCACGTGGAGAACACAGCCAGCCAAAGACCCCCAGTGGAATGGGACAAGCATTTTGGAGGCCATGAGGTGGCAGCCCATCTGCACACCATCCAGTGAAGACAAGTGAAGCCAGAGTGAGGAACCCAGATATGGGCTTAGTTTTAACGCAATTGCTGTGGTCTACTGTTGTGGTCTTTAAAAAATGGCAGGTGATGGTAGGGGAGGGAGAGGGCACAGTTGGAAAGGGCTGAGCTGTTGGAAGGACAAAACTTCCAGGAGCAGCAGCTTTGGAAGTGCCACTCCAGCTGTTTAAATGCTGTGGTTGGTTGTACAGAATGCGTGTTGTCTTGAGGCCTAAATTCTACTGATTCAATTTCTCTTATTTGGATTTTCGAATTATTCCTGACAAGATAATAAGTCTTTTTCAAAACATTAAATCTGATAAATCTCCCAGCTGGAGGTCTCCAGTTCAATTTAATTTTCTGCAGATATTCTAAGGATCTAATGAGAAATCAAAATGAAAGGGTTTAATTGGAATTCCTCTAACTCCCCAGCCTGAGGTCCCCTGTTAAAGGACTTGGATGCGGTCGTGCAGCAAGATGCTTCCTCTCTCTCTGTGTTTAGCTGAGTAAGTCTCACTCCTGACCTTTAGACCATCTTGTTAAACTTCACAGTCTACAGAAGCCTGAGCATTAATTACAGAGCTTGATTTTTGCTTGTTTTTGTGGCCAATTTTAACATACTTCTCAATTTTCTCTAGATCTATTTAAGGCTGCGTGTTATGTCTTCAGCTGAGCCACACAGACATAGCAAATAGGATGGGAATTTTCAGAGCTGCCATTCTGCAAAATGTGGAGGGCTGAGAATTGAGGTTGTGAAGCCCCCTGGAAGTGGTTTGCCAGAATCCATGTCTTTGATTCTCAGGGGTCCCTTGGAGAAGCACTTCTGGGTGTCGTTCCATCCACACTGGGTGATAACACTGTGCCTTACTGAGCACTGACTGTGGGCCAGGAACTTTGCTAAGCTTTGTGCATGCGTGTTTCATTCCATCTATTTCCACACAGCATGCCGATGAAGTAGATGCTATGATTATACCCATTTTATAGATGAGAAAGTAAGCTCAGAGAGGAGAAGTCATTTATCTGAGGCCACACACTTAGTGTGTGTATTGGGGGATGGGTGGGGGGCACAGATTTGAGTCCAGATCTGTCTACCTCCCAAACTCACATTCTCATTACCCCAAGAATAGACCATCTAAGTCACATAAAAATCACTTTGTATATGTGTGAGGAAGATTGGCCCTGAGCTAACGTCTGTGCCAATCTTCCTCTATTTTATGTGGGATGCCGCCACAGTGTGGCTTGATGAGCAGTGCTAGGTCTTTGCCCAGGATTCAAACCTGTGAACCCCAGGCTGCCAGAGCAGAGCACACAAAGTTAATCATCATGCCACCGAGTTGGCCCCAAAAGTTGCTTTTTCTCAAAGATTGGCACCTGGGCTAACAACTGTTGCCAATCTTTTTTTTTTTTTTCCTGCTTTTATCTCCCCAAACCCCCCCGTACACAGTTGTATATCTTAGTTGCACGTCTTTCTAGTTGTGGGATGTGGGACGCCGCCTCAACGTGGTCTGACGAGCAGTGCCATGTCCGCGCCCAGGATCCGAACCCTGGGCCGCTGCAGCGGAGCACGCGAACTTAACCACTCAGCCACGGAGCCGGCCCCCAAAAGTTGCTTTTAATGAGGATCCAGGAAAGCAAGTTATGTGTTTAGATAATAGAGCACAATCCTTGTCATATGTCCATCAACATATCCATCTGTAGAGACTAACTCTTCAATTGCTTCTAGGACCTTTTACAGAGGTGGACAATGAGGCAAGAGGAGGGAGAGAGCGAGGTTCTTTCCTGGAGAATGGGGTACAATTTCCTCGATAACGAAGTCTGCTGTCACTCACATTGGGAGAGAGATTGAGGTGAGAGTAACTACCTTCACGTTCTCAATGTGAGACAGAAGACAGAGAAGTCTCAGCAGCTGTTCTTGGCAAAGCCCCCACCTCATTAAAGATGCTGTTGGCCACTTTAATGGCCCTGGGACGAATACAGAGAGAGTGCTTCACTAGAGAACCAAGTGGACAGACGGAAGAACACCTACCCACAGGCTTTCTTTTCTCTCCTTCTTGCTACCTGGGCTGACAATTCCATCCTTCCCCTCGCCTCATGATGGCAGATGCTCCTGTAGATGTTAATACACATATTAATGACCATCCTAGATTAATGGAACTAGGAGGGTAAAGACCAGTCAGCAACCTCTTTGAATGGTAATTTTCAGTGTGGAGTTCGCACTTGCCCTATCCCTTCTCCTCCTTTATCACCAGCCATGACGATACTGCAAAAAAGGATGCTCTGTCAAGGACACTCTTTCAGACTGGCCTTGCTCACAAAACTTCACTGTAAATATCAAATGGCCTGTGCCCCTTGCTGTTTAATCCACAGGGAAGATGTGCAGTGAGAATAGATGGAAGGAGCTTACTTTGGCTTAATCAACCCAAAACTTACAAAATGAGGAAATTTGCCAGGGACTTCAACTTAGGGGATAGTGGCTTCCTCATAAATGGGTGACTGAGACCTCAGAGGACTCAGCCCCAATGTCTAGACTTCTAAGAGCAGCGCTGTCCCTGGTACCTCCCCTCCACCTGCAGCTCCTTCCCTCGCACCCTCTGCCCTGCACCCCGATTTTCACTCACGCTCCACTGGCTTCGAAGGCATTTGAAATGTAAATAAGTTAACAGACATCCCCTTCGAAAAGTTTGACTGCAGGGCCTAGAGTTTAAGCCCTTCAGTGGAGAGAGCAGGTTCTCCTACTTTTCTGTACCTATCCAAGAAGCAACCAGAATGAACGATTCAAATAGCAACCCCGCAGCCAGCCAGGAGCTCCGAGGGAAGGCACCGCATTCACGAGGGGCTGTGATGCTGTGCGTTAGGGCTGATGTTGTTGGCATTCACACCGTGCTGGGTCAAACTCCTTATGGACCATTTATTACTTATACCCCTGACTACTTTCCAAAAGATGTGACATAGCTTCCACCAAAAGACACATCCATTAAGCCCATAAAACCAAGACTCAAGGATAAGGAACAGACATTGAAAGAGACAAAACAGAAAATAGTACTGTAGAGGTCTAGACTATAGTAAATATGAATCACTACTTTGAGCTTCCTGACATCCAAGGTGAAAAAGGAACCATGTTAAGTTGCATACTTTCCAAAATCTGATTTTAAAAGCATACCACCACATTTGGCAGCGTATAGGGACTACTTAGTTTTACTCTGTTCCATGGCCCCCCGCCATACCTCAAGCAAAGGCCAGACAAAACAAGACCTGGGAGATGCATTAGGCAAACTCTCTGCCTTAAACAAAACAATCTGGCCACAACAATATCCTTTCTCAAAGGATATTGAGACATCCTCTAGTCATTTCTCTTATTTATGGGGAAGAAAGAGTATTTGTTCATTTCTTGATAAACTCTCAGTAGGATTCTGGATGGTAATTAATTTCATTAAAATACCCACTGCAGGAGTGGATAAACAGTTGTCTGGCAGCAACAGCTGAAGTTCATTTCTCTTGAGCCTTGTGAGAAGGGGAAAGCAGAGGTTAGTTACTATTGCCAAAGGTCTGGTTACGATAGGGCATGATGCTATTCCAGAGAACATTGACATGGGAGTCAGAACCCCTGGGTTCTTGTCCCAACTGGACAATCAATGTAACTGTGTGACACTAGGGGAGCTCCTTCTCGTCTCTGAGCCGCACTTTCCCCATCTGTGCCATGAGAGGGTCGACAGAGTTCAGAGGTTCTCAATACCGGCTACACATAGAATCACCCGGGGGGGCTTTCAAACACACACATGCACGGCCCCTCTACAGATAAACTTAGAATTTGTAATTTCCTAGTGCAGAGCCCAGGCATCAGAGTTGTTAATAACACCTCCAGAGATCTGCTGTGTGGCAGGACTGATAACATTGGATGGGGTCTCCAAGTGACCTCTCCGGAGCCCTGCCCATGGAGATATGCCTCTTCCAAGGAATACCTTGGCTAATGACTCCCTCGGCATGGAGCTCTTTCTCCTAGAGTCAGCCAGGTTCAAAGGAAAAACAAGAAAGATCCTTATAAATCATGCAAAATGAGCTGCCTGCTTATGCAGCTGCACGACAAAAATACCTCAGTGCCCAACGTCTATTTCTCCCCTCGTGTTGATGATAAACAGCAGCCCTCTAACGAAGAGCACAAGTTCCATCATCTGTGACCTCAGTCTACCTTTCTGGCTTCCTCCTCTCCCCACCTGCGCCCCCTTACCTCACTCCACACTCCAGGCCCTTCCTCCAGTAGATGCTGACAAGGAGCTGACAGCAGGCCCTATCCCTCAAGGACTGGCTGATTAACGTGGATGAAACACTAAACTGTTACTTCGACTTGCATTCCAAGTAAACATTAACTCAGCACCTATGTGGCCAAGACTGGGTTAGGCATGTCCACTGCCTCATTTTAAACGTTTTATTGGCATTTGTAGAAAAGATGAGATATCCCCCCTCCCTTCTGACCATCACCATTAAAAGAATAACATATAGACAAGGAGAACTGATCGGTGGTTACCAGGGGGAAGAGGGGGTGGGGGAAGGGCACAAAGGGTGAAGTGGTATACCCACAACATGACTAACAATAATGTACAACTGAAATCTCACAAGGTTGTAAACTATCATAATCTTAAAAAAAAAGAATAGCCAACATCAACCAAGCAATAAGTTTAGGAGTAGACTGGATAACAACACCTCACGGGGCCCACTCAGCTGGCCTTGAAGAATAGCCTCTTCCAAGGGACTTGGTGAAGTAGGTTGAGGATGGAGTCTACCAGATGGTCCTCTCCAGAGAATGTGGCAGCCAATGGCTTCTCCCAGGACCTGGAGCACAACGGGCCATGGCTGTGGTTGACCAGTAGGCCTGTGCTCATGCCCTTCACCTGCATTCCTCAAATAATGTGGTCAGATTACATCCTAACCTCCCATCCATTGGCCCAAGGACTTTGTGTTAATATTTTGCATCCCCTGGACCACTTTAAAATAATGTAATAGTATCCATATCCTGAGACTCCCGTCTACTGTCTCCCACAAAACTGACTTCTGATGAAACAGAATAAATACTATAAAAAACTTGTAACAAGATTTCACCAATATAGAATAAACATTAAGTTATTGAGGGGATTATGATTCCAGTATAGAATATAAACATACAACATTCTGATAAACTGAACCAACCAACCATGTAACCAACAAAAATCGAGTTGTGAAGGGAGGAAAGGGACAAAAATATAAGCAGGATGATCAGCTCATTTTCTACATCGAGATCAGAGGCCAATTAATCGAATTAACAATAGAGTTAACTCTTAAAGTTTTTATAATATTTTCTTTACCATCAATTAATCTTTTAGAAATTAAGGATACCTATAATAAAAAAGCATTTAATAGAAGTTTGGAAATTCCATCAATTTTGCATCTTTCCCTTCTATTAAATTTATACAAAATTAAATATAAATACTTTTATTTTCTAAAAAGCATGTATTCTACAGATTTCTCTCTCTTGCTACCTATATATATATATATTCATACAGAGATGTCTGGAAACATTCACCAAATGTCAATATTAGTTATTTCCAGGCAATGGGAGTTTAGTTAGTCTGTTGATTCAATATTTGTTTTTTCTGTCTCGTTTGCATTTTTTACCACGATCATGTACTTATGTTTAAAAAAATAAAATCACGACTTGAAAAGAGTCAATGAGTATGGGTCCAGGGATAGCTTCAAGACGAACTCTGAAGTTATAGTGCAACTTTTATGTATAATATGTATGTGTGTGCTTTTTGTTTTCCAGAAAGTGTGTCTTATTCTCTTCCAATGATCAGAGGTGTTTATGAACTCCAGAATGTAGCTCTGTGCCCTCTGCCTTTCTTATACCCTCAGTTTTTAAGCTTTTGGCTAATAATACAGTTGCTCTCAACTGTCAACTAAATACCAGGCATGGTACCAAGCACTTTATATGTATCATTTCTTGGGTTTTGCACAACTTTTTAAGATAGATATTCTAATTTCCATATTCTAGAGGAGAAATCAAGGATGGTCAGTCACTTGCCCGTGGTCACACAGCAATCAGAGGTAGAGCTTGTCATCTGAACCAGGCTCTGCCTGGGTCTGAAATCTACACTCGCTCTACTACATTCATCTACCTCGTCAGATAAGTCACTAGAAGTCCTTCACCTGCCATTATTTGAGACCCCACGATAAGCTACCACTGTCCCGGGTGCAGGAGACACAGCAGTGAACATCGGACAAAAATCTCTGCTTTCCTGGAGCTGATGTTTCAGAAATAACTCAACACAGCTTTCAAATATGTATATCTGATTTCACTGAATCATTATAACAATCCTTTGAGGCAAGCAAAGGATTGTCAATTTTTATAGACAAGCCAACTGAGTCTGAAAGAAGTTAAAGATTTACCCAAGTTACGTAGCTTTTGGGTGATGGAGTCAGAATATCAAACCTGATAGGACTCTAAATCTCATCTTTAAGTTTAAAATATGCATATATCTTATAATTAGACTATATCCTAATAGCAAGTAGTGGTAGTGACAGAATATAAAAAATAAAAGTAAGGTTTGTCCTCAGTTGTCCCCAGTCTCACCTGATAAAGGTTATTGGACATTGTGGGACAGATTGAGCTTTTCCTTCCCTCACTCCCACTTTCCCTTTCAGATCCTTGTCTCTACTCCTGATGCTCCTGATCTGTCACCATGGTCCTCCACTTCTTCTCAATTGTTTAAACACAATTAGCTGTCTGACCCAATCTGCTCCTATCCCCAAAGCTTAGGGGTCGCACTGACAATAGTTGGCACGTCTTTTCTATGCAGCCCCTGGTCACTGAATAACTAGAGAATGCTGAGCATGGTGCAAGTATGGGGAGGTACACAGGTAAAGATATGACACGAGCTCTGTTCCAACATGGCCTCCATTTTAAATTGGGATTTCTTAAGCCTAAAAAGAGTTTAAAGCCTGAGATCTAAAAATGTATCTCAAATAGTAGATTTTTGGATATATTTTAAACAGCATATTCCATTGGAATCATTTATAAATTATCTAGGAGCTTGCTATAAATGCATTTTCCCAGGCTCCACCCTCAGAGTGCTGGTGTGGTGGTGAGGAACTGCACATTCATCAAGCTTCGCAGGGTCTACACACCACATTTTTTAAAAACATTGGTGTATGGGGAGAGAGTGCATTGGACACCCACTCCAAGAATCTCTTCGTTGCGGCAACACCCATGGTATTTCTGTCAAAGCCTGTATCACGCTCTCTTGCCATTGTCTGTTTGTATCTGTCACCAGATAATGGAACCCATTCCTATTCATCTTTGCAGCCCAAGTCCCTGGCTCACAGTACTCTACCCAGAGACACTCAGTAAATGTGTATCAAATATGTGAAAATGGGCCCAACTCCACATTAGTCATACACACAAACACACATCATCACCCACTGTATTTCCATGGAAAAAGCCAGTCCCACCTCTGCATCACTACACAGTGCCTGGGATGAGCACCTGCTTTTGCAATATGCTGAGAAGGAAGGTTTCATAAAGCCATAGTTGACTTGGCAGCTGGAAAAAAGTAACAAGGCATATTACAAGAAAAGAGTTAAACTCCTGATGCATTCCCATGCCCATCTAGCAAATGAAGGCTTGAAACCCGCAATGATGAAAACAAGTGTCTTGGTGAAGATCACAGAGAAAGTTGCACAGATCCAGGACTAGAACCACATTTTTTTTTCTATATCAAGTCCTTATTTCTCTGATCAAACCTAAGAAATCCAAATATCTTTGATCTTTTACCACTATCAGTAAAAATGTAGGGATATATTAGTAAAACCTAATGTTTTATACTGTAGATACAATAAATAGAAATATAATGTCTAGTGCTGCCAAACAGTGCGTCCTCTTGCAATCAGTCCACTCTGGGACCCCTAGACTGTCTCAGCACTCTTCATCAAAATAGGAAAATCTAGTTGGGGGCCAAAGGGGGAGAAAGCCCAGCATAATATGCAGGAAGAAAAAAGAAAGACCAAAAAGAGAGGATGGGAGAGCAAAAAGCAAGGAGGGAGGGAGGGAGAGAGAAAAGAGGTAAGGAAGGATGAATGGAAGAAGGAAAGGAAGGAAGGAACAAGAAGGAAGAAAGGAAGGAGGGAAGGAGAGAGTTCTGAAGCCACACCCAGGTTTTTATCTGAAGCTAATTGCATTATATGTACATGGGATCATTTTATGATGTTATTCTAACTCACGAGCAACAAGTTTGGATTAGTCAGGGGGACACCAAGATCAGATTCACTGTTTCCCACACTTTCCTCATTCCCGTTTACAATTTAGTGACTTTGGTAAGACAGAGAGTAACAATGTCCCTCCTTCATGACTTCTCTGATGCCTGTGAGAGCCCGTGAATGTGCTTATGGCCACTCTCTCTTGATTCTGGAATGCAGTCTGGCAGTACTGTTTGCTTTTTGCCATTCAGTTTCCAGGTGCTTGCTTGATACTCCAGCACGATGCAGCCCTGATAATAGATCAGATAAGGTACTTATTATGTCTAAACTGAGACAATCCACTTGCCAACATGCCAGAATTTGACTTAGAACTAAGGAAGACCAATGCTTTGAGGCCAGAGAATCCCTACACACGCCAGAACTGTTTAAAATACTTTGCTCTGTATTTTATGTAGTTGGAAAGAACTTTAAAGATCATCTAGGTCAATCTCTAAACCAAGAATTAAGTACCAAAAAACAATGTCATTTTATCTTTTGGGGGGCCTTGGTTTCTTCATCCATAAAATGAAAGGACAAGTCAAAGTCCAAGATTCATTCTGGTTCCAACAGAATGTCGTAAGTCAAAAGGAATATCTAGGAGCAGTAAGCAGTCACAGATCCTCCGGTGCATGATGAAACATACTGATTAAGAAATGAGAATTATGGCTCTCTTCTTTGCTTCCAGATATCAACTTATAAACACTAATTTTAACTTGAAGAAAGACAAATAGCATTTAAAGGAAAACTGGTCTAGTCTAGAAGATATGTCTAGATACATCTAGAAACGTAAAGACTTTCATTTCTTTCAGGATGGTGAAGGGTTAATTGTAGGCATTGATTGATAACCTTTTATTTTCATGTTTTTATCTCACCTCTTACCAAATGTGCAACCTCAATTGAAGTGTCAAAAGGGTAGTAAAGTTTCCAAAGCTAAAAAACAAAGGGCAGGTCTTCTCAGACTTCCACAAATGCTAATTACTCATAATGACAAGTCATTACCCAAATCCATTTCTGGAAAGTCACAAGAACTCGACAGGTCAAAGCAAAAATGTCATTTCAGGCTCCAGCAAGAGACAGTCAAATTAACCCTCAGCATACCCATATTGACACCCTCTTTTTCCAGGGAGAGAGAAACACAAATATTAAGAGAGGTTGAGTGCCTTGGAGAGAGGAAGCCAATTCAAGGTATACACCTGGGAGGTGGGGGCAGCAGTCGAGCCCCAGGGGTAGGCGCTTATATCAAGGGCGTCCTGCAGCACAACTGTCACTACGGGGCATAACTGCGGGCTTCTGCAGAGCATGGTTCTCACAACAGAACACAACAGAAATGCAGCTATCTGGAATTTGGAGGCCGGGATGGAGAAGGTCAGAGCTCTTTTGGAGGAACAGGGAGAGGCTGAGAGACTTTGCTGCTTATAGCAATGGATCTCGTAAACAAATGCTCATTCCATCTAGGTTCCTATTAATACATCTATTCGTTATTTCATTTACACATTCAAGCATGTATTCAGTCCACAACCATTTTCTGAATATCTACTTTTTGCCTACACTGTTCTAGGTTCTAGGGAGGGGGTGGCGAACAAGATAGATAATACTTGGAAAACAGTATGGAGTTTCCTCAAAAAAGTTAAAAATAGAACTACCATATGATCCAGCAATTCCACTTCTAGGTATTCATCAAAAAAAACCCTACTAATTTTAGGATACATGCACCTCTATGCTCACTGCAGCATTATTTACAACAGCCAAGATATGGAAACAACCTCAGTTTATTGATGGATGAATGGATAAAGAAGATATGGTACATAAATATACAATGCAATATTATTCAGTCATGAAAAAGAAGGTAATCTTGCCATTTGCAACAACATGGATGGACCTTGAGGGTATCATGCTAAGTGAAACAAGCCAGACAGAGAAAGACAAAAATATGGTATGATTTATCTTATATGTGGAATCTAAAAACCAAAACAAATGAACAAACAAAACAAACTAGACTCACAGATACAGAGAACAGATGGGTGGTTGCAGAGGGGAGGGGTGTTGGGGGGTGAGAAAGTAGGTGAAGGGGATCAAGAGGTCCAGACTTCCAGTCATAAAATAAATAAGGCATGAGGATGAATGCACAGCATGGAGACTATAGTCGCTCATAGTGTATTCACTCTGTACGATGACAGAGGGCAACTACACTCACTGTGGTGATCCTTGCTCACTGCATACAAATGTCAAATCACAATGGTGTGCACCTGAAACCAACACAACATTGTCTGTCAATTACACTTCAGTGAAAAAAGATAGAAAGTGCTTGACCTCCTTGAATTTCCAAAAGGAAAATGAACAGTAACTAAATAATCACACAAATAATTAAACATAATTAAAGTTCACACTTTGTTGAGTACAATGAAGAGAATGATAAGAGCAGGATGAGCGACTTGGACACGGCCACTCCATCTAGTTAGCACAGAGGGTATGGCTAAGAAGGCAGGGTCACCCTAGCAGATAGGAGATAACAAGATCAAGAATAAGGAACCATGGCACTCCAGGCAGAAAGTCCGTTGTGTGCAGAGGCTCTGAGATGGGCATATAGGAACTGGAAAGAAAGGGCAGTATGGTTGAAATATAAGACAAGTCTAAGAGTGGGGAGAGCAGAGAGTGGAGAGGTGGGAGGGAGCCCCAGAATTCCCAAGGTCAGTTAGGGACAGGAGAGAGGGAGCAGGAGAAGGTAGGAGACAGCATGTTCCAAAATCCACAGGACCAAGAGGCCAAGGCTGGCCTGGAGAAGCAGATCCCTAGAGTAAAGGAGGCTGCCTAAGGACTGCAAATACCTGAATGAATCACTGAGAGCCTTGTAGTGGAGGTAGAGAGTTTGCGATTTGCCCTAAATTCAGAGGGAGGCCGCTGAAGTATTCTTAGTCGGAGAGGGATATGATTTTGATAATTTTTTAAAGATCACACTGGGTATACGGTGGTAAAAATGACAGAACAAAAACTATCCACAACAACATGTGTTGTTACACACGATACACAACAGCAGCTTAGAAAGATGACGAATTTAAAAAGCAACCTCAGAAGACCAGCTCAAAAATAAGCAAAACTAAGCAACATGTTATTTGAGGACATAGATGGGATGAAAGAGTACTTTTTTTTTTTTTCCAAAAGATCCTAGGGTAAAGGGTTGTTTTTTGTTTTTTTTTTTTTAAGATTGGCACCTGGGCTAACAACTGTTGCCAATCTTCCTTTTTCTTTTTTTTAAGGATTGGCACCTGGGCTAACAACTGTTGCCAATCTTTTTTTTTTTTTTCTGCTTTATTTCCCAAACCACCCAACCCCCGCCCGCCCCCAGTACATAGTTGCATATCTTAGTTGCAGGTCCTTCTAGTTGTGGGATGTGGGACGCTGCCTCAACGTGGCCTAACGAGAGGTGCCATGTCCCCGCCCAGGTTCCGAACCCTGGGCCGCCACAGCGGAGCGCGCGAACTTAAACCACTCGGCCACGGAGCCAGCCCCAAGAGTACTTTTTAAAGAGAACGATAGACATGACATTCAGGATGGTGGTTGCCTCTGGGAAGAGGAAAGCAGGGGTGTAGGTACAGGACACACAGGTAGTCACCAGGTTTGTGTTCTAGTCCTTAAGTGGGATGGTTGATTTTGAGTGCTCATTTAATTATGTTTTATCATACACACACACACACACATTGTAAATATGTGTAAAATAGGTTATATATAATAAATAGGTTATATATATGTAATGTATCAAATATTATATTGAAGAGAAAAATAGACCATTTGGTCTGTCACGTGGAGAATGGAGTTGAGGGAAGCATGAGCAAGTGGAAGCAGTAGGACGAGTTAGAGGCTGTTTCAGTCCCCCGGACACTTCACACCTTCCATTGTGCGCACTCCAGGAGGTCTGAGACGGGGCCCAGCGCCCACCAGTCACACCTGCTCAGCACTCGGCAACTCTGGGTACATAGGAGAGACTCAATAAAATTTTCCTTAGCAATATCGTGAACAAGTACAAAGAGTGGCCAGCTATGTTGAAACTCAAGGCATGGACTCACAATGGTTACTGACCTATGGACTCCATGGCAATTACACGTTTACAAATCACCTTTGCATTCATTATCTGTTTTTACCCAGCTGTGGGAGACTCATATATCACATGGCAGACAAAGGGACGAGTTCCAGTTCCCACAGCAAGGTGAGGGTCAAGATGGAACTGCATCTCTCTAAATTGGTACGCTCTTCCCACTATATTTTGATGGCCCTTGAACACCAAACATAAACAACCACCTTGAATACTATGCCACCTCGGCCCCCAAACTATTCTGTTTCAGCTCTGTCACATTTTGTCAAGTATCTTTCAAACTCTGTAGCCTTTAGAGTTTGTTACTCGTATACATATACAAATATATACTGCATACATATTCTCTATATAATTATCTGATTCTTTTTGCCCATCCCCAACAATTTCATCAGCTTATTGAGGGTGATATGGAAGCGTTTTCTTTTTTTGCAACCCATAAAGTACTGGGTCTGTGACTATGTTGAGGCATTACCACCTGTCACCCCATGGGTCACCAACATTGATCCTGTTACTCTAGTGGCGAGGTGGGTCCCCTTCTCTCCTCGCTGCTGTAGGCTGAATGCTCTATTAGTGATGAAGACTTTCCATATATGAGGAGACTGGTCTTCAGACAAAACTATTCCAGACCAGCCATACATTCATGCTAGAAGCTAAATCCTAAAGCCCGACACCAGGCACACGGTAGTTGATTAACACATTTTCCTCTGCATTCTGGGGCAGCCAGCCCCAATTCACCCCATGCTCAGATATCTGATTTCTTCCTATGAGGGCCCTACATACCTTCCACAATCTTGTTAATTATAATCCACTATACAGTTCACCATCAAGAATGACAGAAATTTATGGCTGAGCAAGGTAGCAACTAAGATTCAGAATCTAGCCCTGGCTCCAGGAGCAGAACCACAAAAAATCAGGATGTAGAACATTGAAGTGAGTGGATGCAAGGATTAAACAAGGGCAGAAGCTTGAGACATCAGAGTCTGAATTACCAAATCCAGGTAGGATCCTAAAAGAGAAGCTGCAAGAGGAGTTGGGAAACGCCATATTCCAAAGTTCGCATGCTCAAACTGGCTAAGACTGACAGAAAGACGCCAACCCCTAAGGGAGAGGAGTCTTTCTGACGACCTGAAACACCTAGTGGGATCCCTTTTTCAAGAATAAAAACTGCTAATATCTGCTAAGCATTATGCACCAGGTACCACCATAAACTCTTTACATGCGTAGTCTCATTCAATCTGCGCAAAAGGTGATTTACCGTTATTCTCCCCATTTTGCAGATGAGGAAACTGAGGCTTAAGAAAATGAAGTGACTTATCCAAGGTCACACAGCTATTGGGAGATAGAAGAGCTATTGGGAAAGGGAGAAAGAGAAGGAGACAGAGGGACAGAAAGAGGTTGAGCTGGATTCAAATGTAGACAGTCTCACAAACCACCATCTTAGCCAACAATGGATACTACTCTCAGACGAACCTTTGCCTCACTTCCCTTTAAGATTTCCTGATAACATACATATATATTATAAAAATTAAAAGTCAGTTTATATTCATTTGGCTTTGACAGTTGAGCGTTTTTTATGTTTTTTGAGATGACTAGAGTGAGCTCAGGACTGAGAACCACTGCTTCAGGCTTAAGAAGACCTCACCAATGGGGACGCTTGAATTACCCTTGGAGGATTCAGTGCCTCCACCAGAGCTCTGCTTGGGGTCTCCAGCCTGCTGTCCGTGACTGTCATGGCCTGGAGTGTTAAAAGGTGGAGAGTGGGGGCAAATTAGAAGATGCACAAGGACAAGTCTAAGTGTTATAATTCCAACAAAAAAAATCAGGACACCATAAAAACTATTTCTGAAGATTTATATTCCACTTAATGCCATGAGGACTTGGGGTGGCTAAAAAATGTCTACTTGGAAAGCAAATGCAACTATTGGATTGTGAAGTTGAGAGCCATAAAATTTCAAACAATTTTATATAAAGCTTCAATTTTGTTGTATTTCAGAGTAACAGAGCCAGACAGCCCCATGTCAATTTGAATCTCATAAGGCTTAAGGACACAAGGAACAGGGAGAGGAGTGAAAGCTCTCCCTTTGCTGAGCAACCGAAAGGCTGCCCTCAGCGGGAGGTGACTTCGGTTAAATGCCTGCTCTGGGCCGGAGCCTGAACTTGACCCTGATTTCTGCCGTATTAGATTTGCTCCTGGATCTCGCAGTGTCTGCAGGACCCTCCTTCTTCTTTATCCCTGTGGAAAGTCTGTTATGATTCTGTGCCTACTCCAGCCTCTTGGTGAACACGGCACCTGAACTTCGCACTTAATTATGCCCTGTGAGGTATTATCTTCTCCTTTTTGCCCCTTTGTGTTAACTTTCTTTTTCCAGTTGAAGAGTAAGCCCTTTTGGTGCAAGAACACTCTCGGATGCTTCTCTCGTTTCCCCTGGTCTCGAGTGAGTGGCAGCTTAGTGCAGTGATTAAGATTTGAGTTTGAATTCTGAATCTGTGTGATATTGAATAGGTTACTTACCCTTTCCTTCTTCTGTAAATTATGGATTAAATGGACATAAAGTGCTCAACCCACTGCCTACCACATATTCATTACCCAACAAGCTTTGTTTACAATCATTATCCTTTACTGATTGAGAGAAATGGCTCCGGTCCCTGACACACAGCTGAGGCCCTCTAACGGATGATCTCCCCATTCCTGCCTCTCATTCCTCCCTTTTCAGGATTAGGAGCTGAACCCTTCTTTCACTGTAATAAGGAGCCGCCCCCCCTCCACTCCCACCGCCGCCACCACGGCTCCTCTCTATCTGATTTGAGTGTCTATTAACATCTCATTGAGATGCCACTTAGACAAGGTCTTAACATGTGGAGCTGTGGAGAGGGGCTGGGTGGAGGCTGGGATAGAGGACTGCCCCATTAACATTCAATCCACAGTAGAGAATATTATCCTGGCAGCAAAATACCCCAGCGGTAGTGATGTGAGGAAATGGGGGTGGGTTACCAAAGCAACAGAGACTTGAGCTGCACTGTTTCTATGGCAACGGAGAGCAGGCGCAAGCATTTTCCTAGTTGGAACGATGGTTAGTTAGACTCTTGCCAACAGTA
Organism: Equus asinus; assembly: GCF_041296235.1. Taxonomy (NCBI): domain Eukaryota; kingdom Metazoa; phylum Chordata; class Mammalia; order Perissodactyla; family Equidae; genus Equus; species Equus asinus. The sequence continues at coordinate 16,082,871 of NC_091817.1, read as the reverse complement.
TGGGTGACTCATCAGGTGGATTGCATTGCAAAGGGTGGATTAGCACAGAGTTTCTCTTAGAATCTTGGCCAGAATGAAGTCCACAGTAGACATCCCAGCTCTTCAAGCTGGAGCCCAGACTCCTCCCTTAGGAATCCGTGTTATCTCTGGCTACTGACCAATCAATTACCTCCCCAGTATATCATCAATTCTTGTTTATGATCTGCAACCTCCATGAGTGGCCTGCTTGAACGAAATCCATTTATGGAAGTCCAACTCATAAGGTACATAAATGAAGTAGCAGATAAGTAAGTGCCCAAGCAATTTTTCCCTTTGTCCTCAATTTTAATTTATCAAAGAAATACACTCACATCATTAAAAAATCAATTAGTACTTAAAAGCTTATGAGAAAAAACAGCAATCCCCCCAAGTATAATACTCCTGCCTCATCCGGGTCCCTCAAGGCGACCATTTTTAATCATTTTAGCTCTATATCCTTTATTTACCTCAACATTTCCAAATATTTTCATGTTCAATACAATTTCCTGTTAAAGTGAATAGATAAAACTCTCTCACGACCTACCTCTGTTCAACTCAACCTCATGATACGATTCCATCACGACTTTTGAATAAATCCATATGAAGTGTTTTCAACACTAAGGACACATAAATATTGGCCCCCTGCTGAGTCAATTAGCGAACGACAATGACATGATTTCGCCTGGCCAAGGGGCTGGAGGCCCACCTGATGCAGATGCAGACCTTCACCCAATCCCTGGTCTGGTCTGGCACGCCTGCCCTCCTCCGCACCCGGGGAGCCCACATCTGGAGGTCGTCTCTTTACGTGCATAGTCTCAGTTTCACTCAGTCACACCAGAGAATTACCTGCTTCTTGGCACTAGGAGTAGAGTTCTGGAGGCTCTGCCTGTCCCTTACTCAGACTTGCAGATAACTCTCTCGTCTTCAGCTGCTGCCTTTCGCTGACCTTCAGCAGTAGCTGGTGCCTCGGACTGCCAACTCTGCCTTCAGGCATCCGGGTCTGACGCTCCTCCCAGGCCCTCTGCTGATACAACGGGGGTTCGAAGTTACAGGTGTCTTCTGCTATTGTTCAAAATGAAGTTGCGTTTTTAGTTCTTACTCCGTTCCTGTTTGGGGTGATTCTAAGAGAAGACAGCAGAAACGTACTTTTTCCATCAGCAAGCTGGAAGTTTTCTTGAAGAGCTTGGTTGCCTGGGAAGTGACCTTCATTGGAGTGATTTGGGGGTGGAGCTAGATTATAAGGAATGTCTTCTTGAATATTTTAGGTACTATTATTTTAAATGTTTGACTATCTAAACCCATCCAGAGAATGATTTGGTCCAAAAAAAATTTGGTTTGGAAAAAAATGTTTTCTGCTCTGTACATTGTAATCAAATCTAGGTGATTTTACCTTTTGTCTGACTGAGGCTTTATCCTAAGAAAATTTAAGACAAGCACTAAATGAAGTTGATCATTGCTGTGTTAACTATAATTGTGAAAAGTGGAAATTACCTAAATGTCCAATGAGAAGAAAACCGTGATACATGAATGCAATGGGATAGCGCATACAAGATGGAAAATACGCCATGGTGCTGAGAAGCTGGCTTTATGCTCTGGTACAAGTGTGTGAAAGATCCACTATAATTTCTTTGTGTTGCAAATCCCCACCTGTAAAATGGGCTAGTAAAGTAGCTACCTCATGGGGTTGCCACGAGGATGGAAGGAAAGAATGTCTCGAGTTTTAGTTCATGCCTGAGGCATAGCAAGTGTGCAATAAATGTTGGCTACTGCAGCTGCCGCTGTTGTGCAACACGATGGCACGTGTGTAAAGGTCGTGGGATTATGTGCATTCCATTCCCATTTTTTTTTCTGGCATTATTCAACAAATTTAAAAAATCAAAACAAAAATTTACCTCCATAACAATAAACAAATATTTATAAACAAATTGTTATATTATAATGGAATTTTTGTAAACATTGAGGTCTTCTGGCTAAATTGTTGGTTTAGGGCAGTGGTTCTCAAAGTGTGGTACCAGGATCAGCAGCATCAGCATCACCTACAAGGTTGTTAGAAATGCAGATTCTCAGGTCCCACCCCAGACCTTCTTGATCAGAAACTCGGGGTGAGGGGTGGAGTCCAGCAATCTGTGTTTTAACAAGCCCTGTGGGGGATTCTATTCTGATACCTGCTAAATGGTTCTCAATATTGGCTGCACATTGGAATCATTCTAGGGGCTTAAGAAATAATAATGCCTGGCGCCGCCCAGATCAATTCAACCAGATGCTCCAAGGATAGCGCTCAGGCACCGGGAATTTTTGAAAGCTACCAGGTGATCCTAGTGTGCAGCCCAAACTGAGAACCACTGATTTAGAGAGATTACTATACAGAGAGGCCAAATTAGATGGACGGGGCAGGTAGCCTTACTGGCAACATTTTAACCTTATTCCATCATCCTTGGTTTCCACAGGACCCTGTTGTGCCTATTCTTAATTGATTCCAAGTCCAGGAGAGAAGAGGGGTGATTGATAAGGCTCTTCCACGCCTTCCAGACACATGTGGATAGATCTTGAGATCAGGTAGAAAAAGAGAAGAGAGAGGTTTGATGTGGTAATGTGAGCCAGTAGGATATGATTCTCTCAACCTTTGAGAAAACTTCCTCTTTATAAAATGAGGTCTGGGTGCATTGGATCAAGGAAAATGTGGTATTTTCTTAGGAGCCAGACCAGAGAGAGTCCTGGATTCTCTCAATTTTCAACCCATACCCTCCTCTCCTTTGAGATTCGAGCTGGGTCTCATCAGAGGCCAAGGAACTTTCTACAAGTTTCAGTTCTTGGCAGATTTTCTGGGTTCACGTTGGCTACTTGCTGACAAATTTCTATCAAGAAATGACAAAGAAATAAACACTCCTGATTTGATTTGATTTCCCTTCACTCCAATTTTCTCACTTTGCTTTTATCCTGGCGAATCGTTCATATTTTTAAATCCTCCTCAAATCCTCTTTCAGAATCCAGTGGCATAAAATAAATGAGAGCTTATAAAAGCCAATCATTCATGTTCTACATTTGTTTTTATTGAATCCTTCATTTATTCAGCCAGGAAGCATTTATTCAGTTCATTTTAAGAAATTGCTATTGAGAACCTCTAGGTGCGCTCTGAAAGCCACAAAAGAAACACAAGTGGTAATACCCTTCCTTTCTTTAAGAAACATAGTTACCATTGTTATTGGATGGAAAGAGAAACACCTGAAACCGGTAAGGAACAGTATGTGATAAAGTACTGAGCTGAGTACAAGCAAATGTGAGAGAACGAACGTATGTTGAGCACTTACCGCAAACCAGGCATGGGCTAGTGTTTTCCGTACACCGTCCCACGTGTTTCTGATGCCACCCTCTAAGGAGTAATTAGGGCAGTCCAGCTTCGTGGGTCAGAACCTGAGCTCTGGGGTCTGCCCGAACAACTGACTTAACCTCTTGGTGCCTCACAGGTACGATGGGGGCAATGATAATCCTACTCAGTGGGCTGTCCTGAGTATCAAATTCAAGTATAGCCTGTGGCACAGTGTTCAACAAATGTAAGTAATCTTAATTACTTAACACACTTCAGTGCCTGGCCCATAGCAGCTATTTCCTATTGCTAGATGGCGTTTTAATTCCATTTTGAAGATGTGAAAACTGAGGTTGAGAGAAGTTAATGCTATCATGTTATCATGACATAGTTAGACACCAAAACCTGTGCGCTTTCTTCTCTTTTGCTTGTAAAATCAAGTGCTGAAATATTTAGCATAGGACCCAAGCAATTTACTGTTTTCTTTGCCTTATAAAAATACTTAACAAACTGAAGGTCAAACTCACATGGTAAGTTTTATTTCTTTCTTGATTTTTAGTAAAGGGATCGGTTGTAAGAAACATCCAGTTCCTCTGGTGACAGATCAACCCAGACTCCCCAGAGCAGGAACTCTAAGCCTCTGCAGGTGTGTTCACCAGGCCTCCAATGCTCCTCCCCTCCCACCAAGGCCAACTCCCTTCCTGCCTCTGAGCAGGAAAGCCCACTTCCCCCTCTCTTTCTTGTTCCTCCTCTTCCCCGTCCCATGCCTCCCCATACTCCAAGGCCCAGCCCAGGCCCTTTCTTCTGTGACTCCATCTCCCCCACTCCTCCCTCTGCACTTCTCAGAGCCCACGCAGCCCCAGTCAGGGCTTGTAACTACAGCAAACCTTTGCTCACTGTGCACAGCACCCACTGTATTATCTCATTGAATCCTCAAACCCACCTTGATTTTGGGATCCCCACTTCACGGATGAAGAAACTTGGCCTCAGAGGGGTTAAGAAACGTGTTGGAGGTCCCACATCTAGAGACTGGAAGCACTGACCCTAAACCCGCTTCTCTCGCCTCGTGACGCAATGCCCGCATTTTGTGTTCATTTGTCCTGGCCCTCCCGCTAGACTTGGTTCCTTGAATTCAGTGAGCACAGGAATGGGACACAGTGGAACTACACATTTAGGACCTGACAGAGCAGTCCCGCTGACAGGGCTCTATGCTCTGACAGAACAGTCCTTCCCGTCACAAACCCAGCTTGTACAATTGAAGGAACCCCACTGGGCGCTGACATTGGGGATACTACAAAGACCTTCATGATAAAAAGCAGAGACCAGTGTCTCCCAGCCCCAACCCAGCCTTCTGAGTAAGTTGCCCCCTTTCTTCTCTACTTCTATCCAAAATCTGAGGTCTCATGAAGGCTTATCTGGTTTAATTCTTGAGCGGCACGAGTTCATTCTGGACTTCCTTTATTTATTTAAAAGTATTTAATGAGCATCTACTATGTGTGTGGTCTGTACTAGGTGCAACAACATAACAATGAGCAAAAAGAGACACACTCCTTGCCCTCCTGGAATAGAGCCACGTAATCAGGGAATCCCGCAAATCCATTATGATAAGGGCTGTGACTGAGAGGCACGAGGTGCTCTGAGGGGGCTCACAGAGGGACTTGGCTTGTCTGGGAGGTAAAGGAAAGCCTGCCTTGAGGGTGGGATAACTGAGCAGAGATCTGAACAAGAGTAAACATCATCTAAAACAAGGGAGGTGGTACAGAACGCAGAGCAAACAACGTGTGCAAAACCTTTGACGCGACCTCACATAAACAGGCTAAGGGAAGGCAAGGCAGGAAGTGTGGCTGGAGAAGCAGGCTGGATTGGGGTCAGACCAGGAATGGCCTTATGGACATGTTAAGGATTTGGGTTCTTTTCTTAAAATCAATTGGAAAATCCTGAAGGTTCTTAGGCAGAGGGTAACATAATTAGATTTATGTTTTGGAAAGCTTGCAACAATGAAAACAGATTGGGGCCATGCACAAGGCAGACCAGTAGTCTCAGGCAGGAAGATGATGTGGCCCAGGGTACTGGTGATGGGGTGCAAACAAGCAGACCAATGGGAGATATTCAAGTGATATAATTGCAGTGATTAATGATAGAGTGGATAGGAGAGGGCCCGGAGAAAGACTTGTCGAAGAAGACACCTGGATTTTTTGTTTGAAGGTTGGTGGATGGGGCCACCATTCATGGAGATGGGAATCTTGGAAGAAGAAAAGCTTCTTAGGGGAAATACTGAGTTCAGATTTTGACAGGCTGCATTTGAGGAGCCTTTGACACATCCTCATGGAGATGTCAGGAAGGCAGTTAGGCATACAGGTTTGAGGATCTTCAAACTAGAGTTTGTGAGTCATCTGCCATGAGGAGGTAATTGAAGTCATGGGCATGGATGAAATTCATAGGAGATTAAAGACTGAGAATGGAAACTGGATTGGTCTAAGCCTGAGTTTCCTCAATATTTAATGGCCAAGAGAAACCTGTAAAAAGAGACATAATTCTTAGAGTAGTAGGAAGAAAATGAAGATGAGGAAGGGAGCATTTTATGGATGATCTCTTAATGCAGAGTCATTGGGGCCTTACCTGAGCTTTGCAGTGGAGTGATACCAAGAGCAGTAGAAACAGAATCTGTTGTCATCAGTGATTTTCATGGTTATGAATGTCAGAAACCCCACATTGCAGTACCCACCAAACTCTAATAACCTTGGTCTTGGTATCTGAGTCCAAGCCAAGCTGTTTGAAAGAAAGCTGGTTTCACCTGACCTATTTCTAGCATTCCAATCTGGCAGAAGAGGAAAAGACAGAAGAATTTGAATTGGTTGATAATCTTTGATCTAAGGGTCAAGACAAGAAAGCGAGGAATTATCTGCAGCTGAAACGAAATCACTCTCTAAACCAAAGGTGGTGAGTTCCCAGGTAGATGCAATGTGTACACCTAATGAAGAGTCCATCTGTTACAAGATGAATTGTGGCAAAGCTCTGAGAGCATCGCAGCAGCCTGTGACAAGACCACTTTGTCCCTTCAAGCATGTTATAAAGACCTGGGAAAGGCTTCATTTTGCACCTGACATTAAAGCACCATTAAAGGATTCTGAATACAATCTCAAAGCCAGGCAATTCTGAGGATGGCAGGAGTCGCGAACTCATCCTATCACTCTTAGAGGGACAGAAAACATAAGAAAAAAGAACAAAGGTCTGTTTAAAGAACAGAAAGGTCCAGGAATGAAAGAGGAGGAATGTAACTGCATGTGGAATCTCAGCTTAAAATAGCACACAGTGTGCCTGGCATCCTGTGAAGGAGCAACAGGCTGAAGCATCTGTGCTCAAACATGCTGTCACGTGGCTGTGAGGATCGAGCCCCTCCTTCAACAACTCTGGGTGCAGGCAATTACCAGCAACCTGGGACAGGAAGGGGCTCTCTGTCAGCCATACTCTCTTCCTGGTGTGTTCTGAGACTCCACAGTTCACACCCAATTCATATAACAATTGGGCTGAGCACCCCTCCCTTTTGGATGGCTAATAAGTTCATCTCCCATCATGGAGGAAGGGCAGATGTCCCATGGTGGTGGTGAGAGAGAGAGAGGAGCAGGGCCATGGCTGCTCCATCATTAAGAATGGTGCAGTGGCTACCATTTATTAAGGGTCTACTGTGCACCAGAAACTGTGCCAAAGACTTTATATAGGTTATCTCTAATCCTCATAAGAACCCTGAGAGTTAGGCACTATTTGCCTCCATTTTGCAGATAAGGAAACTGAGTCCAGGAAAGATTAAATGATTGTCCAAGTCTGGCTCCAAGGTCCAGCCTCCATGGACTGCACTCTAGATTGATATCTGTCTGTGGATGCAGTGTATAACATCAAGAAGAAGCATTAGAAAGTAAACCCAGTGGAGAGGATGTCCATTATTGTCTGTTAATTCAGCATCCATTGTCCCTTTTGGAAAATTGCCTCTCCCCCACTGGGTTAAATCAGGCTGGAATGGAAATCTAGTCACCTGCCCTCCACCATGGAAGCTGTAAGAGGAGTCTATAGGATCTGCCAGATCTCTCTTCCACTCCCCACAGACGAGGGTTAGGCTCGGGACCTAAGCGTGGCCAGCCAGGGTCTCTCCTCTGGGATATTGACTCCTGAGTTGAGGAGCAAGGACAGAGTCAGTTGTAGAGTTCATTCATTCCAGCAGTAGAACCCAGGTGATACTACTGAGCACTTCCTTGCTGTTCCAAGCCGGATTTCTCAACCTCTCCTCCTCCAATAATTTCTCTATTCCTTGCAACCAGTTTCCGTTGCTCGGTATCAAAGAGACCTAACCAAAAAAAACTTGGTATGTAAAAGAGTTTTGATGTTTTATAAAACAAAAGGAGAATTTTGGAAAACATTTCAGAGAACATATAAGGGAGTGGGGGGCATATAGGCCCTTGGTGGGAGGGCGCACCCAATGATTGCTGTGACCAATAGAATACGGCAGAAGTGATGCTGTGCCAGTTCTGGGCATTGCCCCTAACGGGCCCGGAATCTCCCATTTTTTGCCTTTCAGAACACTTACTCATGAGACACTCCCTCTTGGAACCTGGCCACGAAGCTGTGCAAAACCAATTCACACGAAGAGGCCATGTGAAGTCGTCCAGTCAACAGCCCCAATGGAGCTCCCGGCTGCCAGCCAACACCAACTGCCAGCCATGGAGAGCACCGTCTTGGATGTCTAGCCCCAGTGAGCCTTCAGATGGCCCAGCTGCATCTGACTGCAGCCATATAAGAGACTGTAAGTGAGATTCTCCTGGACAACCTACGGAAGTGTGAGCGATAATAATAAGCTTTTGTTTTAGGCCAATGGTTTTGGGGCGGTTTGTTATGCAGCAATAGATAACCAGAACAGAATGTTTAGAATCAGGATTGCTGGATGGAAGGAAAGGAAATCTTATGGTTTGATAGATACTGTCAAATCTCCTCCCTGAAGCCTGTACCAATTCACATCTCCACCAAGGGTAGACGACAATGAAGATGGGATTCTTTAGCCAAGTCCCTTGTCTTTATCATAGCTGTAAGCAACAAAGGGCACTCATGTATCACCTACTGGCACTCATTATTTCAAAACTCTTGTCAAGAAAAAAAAATGGAAGAAAAGATATTTGAAAAGAAGGGCAGGCTGTTCTGAATTCCTTTTAACACCTACAATATATTTTTGGTCCATCACTCAAGTTACTTGGGGTCCTGAAAGTAAATTATGCCATCATTTGTGACGAGGGTAACTAAGCAGTGGCTTCTAATTAAACTCCATTTGATATGACAAGTGCTTGCTTGAGGGGCCATAGGGATGGCTGAGATAGGAATGGAGCAGAGTCGACAGTGCCTCCCATAAACAGATTAGGCCTGCTGCTGCTTTTCTGCAAACTTGGAGAAGCTCAACATTGCCTCCGCACGTTGATCTTAAAGCTGGGCCATTCCTGCACGTGCGTTTCTTTACTTACCAGCCTTTGTCTATTCCAGGAGACTGCCTCCATCCCTGTTAACTTCAGTTCCTAGCTCCTTTATATGACTCTGCAGGAAGTAGGAGTTTTTCCTCCCTTCCTTCTTTACATCTCAATACACTTCCCAGATGGTTTCATTACCATAGTGTGTGTGTGTGTGTGTGTGTGTGTGTGTGTGTATGTCTTTATGTGTGTGTGTGATTTCCAGATGCTGAAATTCCTAGATCTCTGAAAGAAAACTGGAAATTAAAGTAGTTGAGGCAAGGAGGAGGGTGAAGTGGGGCCTGGGAATGAGGAGGAAGGGGAGTGAAGAGAAGAGAGGTGACCCCCATAAGAGGAAGCAGACAGTTCCTTCATCCCAGCCGCTGACTGAGATAGCTAAGGAGAGAAGTCTTTCTTACACAGAATGATTAGATAATGTTGCAGGACCTGGACTACGACAAAGACTCCCTCCTTGACCAAACTTTAGGCAGGCTCCTCTAAGCCTTCTTTTCCACTCGGCCTTGACCCAGCCCCATCCTGTCTTTGGCCTGCCCAGACCAGTCTAAGCAAAGAATCCGGCTATGTCAACCCCCTACCCTTGAAATACGATCCAGTTCTTCATCCCCCACCTTTGATGTCTAAGTCCTTGGCCTACTTTCAGAAAGAATCCCACTAGGTCATTCTAGCAAGAGTCTCCCTGTGCTTCACGTCTCCTCTTAACAATTTTCCATCCGCTGATCCTTCACCCTGCTCCTTGGTTATGAATCCCCACTTGTCCTTGCTGTCTTTGGAGTTGAACCCAATCTCTCTCGCCTATGGCAATACTCCTATTGCAACAGTCTTAAATAGTCTTCTTTACTGTGTTAACAAGCATCAGAATAATTTTTTCTTTAACTAAACATTAAGGTGTGGAAGGTCCTGTGCCCACTTGTGCACCTGGCAAAATTTCATTCATCCTTCAATTCCAAGGTCACCTTGTTTTCCTTCTTTCCCTGAGGACCCCACACCTCCCCCAACAGAAGGAAAAGCTCTCATTTTAGCACTTGTCACATAGTGCTATGGTTGGTTTTTTTTTTTTTTTTTTTTGGAGGAAGATTAGCCCTGAGCTAATATCCGCTGCCAATCCTCCTCTTTTGGCTGAGGACGACTGGCCCTGAGCTAACATCCATGCCCATCTTCCTCTACTTTATATGCAGGACACCTACCACAGCATGGCTTGCCAAGCGGTGCCATGTCCACACCCGGGATCCGAACCGGTCAACCCCAGGCCGCCAAAGTGGAACATGCGCACTTAACCACTGCGCCACGGGGCCGGCCCCAGTGGTTGGTTTTTTTTACAGGTCTGTCTCCTCTGCTGTGAGCTCCTGGAGGAAAGAATGTGCCTCTATGTCTTTGTGTCCCCAGCACCCAGCACAGGCCTGGCACAGAGAGTAGGCTCACTTCACGATTGTTAACTGAACTACTTTACTGTGGAGTCAAGACCTTAGGCTGTGCTATGGACTGAGTGTTTGTGTCCACCTAAATTTGTGTACTGAAACCTAATCCTCAATGGAACAGCATTTGCAGGCAGGGTCATTGGAAGGTAATTAGGTCATGAGGGTGGAGCCCTCATGAATGAGATTAGTGCCCTTATAATAAGAGACATGAGGGGGATGACCTCTCTCTGCCGTGCGAGGACAAGACAGCAAGAAGGCAGCATCTGAAAACCAGGAAGAGTGTCCTCCCCAGTAACCAAACTGGCCAGCACCTTGATCTTGGACTTCCCAGCCTCCAGAACTATGAGGAGTAAATTTCTGATGTTTAAGCCACATAGGCTAAGGCGTTTTGTTATAGCAACCAGGACGGACCCAGAAGGCTCAAAGCACACGGAGACCTTTCTGGGTTGGGGGAGTAGGGGAGGGCTTCATGGACGATGCAGAGGGATCAGGTGGGCAGAGAGCAGTGAGAAGGGCACTGCTGAAGTGGGGGCAGCATAAACAAATGGGAGACAGTGAAATAGTCATGTGGGGAAATGGCTCATCACACATCATTCAGTATCTACAAACAGCAACCCATTCAAGATTTGAGCAATTTACTTCATATAAATTATAACAATCAAAAGTGGACCTATTATAAGATTATTTCCTGATATCCAAGTTAGGGAAACATGGTGGTTGTCAGGACAGACAGAAACAAGGACCTGAAATGCTGGCAAGATTGTAGACATATGGCCTGTTGTCTCTGCACATGGTGCAGTCTGGACATCCTCCGTTCACCCCACAGCGCCCCAAGTCCTTAAGACCTTCCAGTCTAGCTCTGCAGCTAACTCAAGTCTCTGGGACCCCCCAGCTGGGTGTGGAAAGGGGACATCTACTGCAGGGATCTACTCCATGGTGGTGGAAGGCAGTTACCAGGCCTTGGCAAGGCAGGAACTCCACAGGTGTGTCAACTCCAGGACATCCTAAGGAAATCAGCTGGACTAGAAAAGAGGGTCTGTGTGATAAAAATTTGGGATGGGGTTGGATCCCTGAGGTTGACCAGATGAAGGCCCAGCAGGGTGCCTGTACAAGATATGACAACAGCTTTCAGGCAGGAGAGAGCCTGTATTGGACAATTCCTTTAACTTGGGGCTCTGGGTTCCCTAGGGGTGTATCTTGCACCTCTGCTAGAAATGCCTTCCGAAGGAAGAGGACCAGAGAGAGCAAGTCCAAGCAATCTGGGGCTCAGTTGCAGAACCGCTTTCTATGCAAAGATGTGCTGTTGTGAGCAGTTTAATGACCTGCCTCCTCTCATTACAGAGGCTGCCCTTCCTCACCACCCAGAGGAGCAGAAACTTCAGCAGCTCCTGAGTACGGTGGCAGGTGCACATCAAGATTTCCAGGCCTCCAGATGGGGCTGTGCCGACTGGCCCTAATTGCCATTTTGAGAAGTGGAACAGACCTGTCTCATCTCAAGGGGCCTATGCTGGGCGATGGAACATGCGCCCAGCTGCCTCTCCTGGCAATAAGCTATTAGAGCAGCACACAGGGGAGGGAAGGAAGGGGAGCTGGCAAAGGTGAGTGTTTAACAGTCACGCCAATCTCGTAGTACGAGATTTGTACGAGTTACAACTCTTCTGGCTGCAATTACTGATCCACACTGGAGAGAGCATTGGCCAAAAGAAGAAGCAATGGGAAGAATATAGAAGTGTTGTATGGAACCCACCGGATTTCAGGGACAGAACAGAGCCAGGGCCTGAAGCCCTGTAGGGAGCTCAGAGGGCCCTCTCTCTCTCAACCTCATCTCTGCTTCTTTCAGCATGTCTACTTTATTCTTTTTTCCCCCAACAGAGTAGCCAACTCCGCTTTCCTGTCTACAAGGCAGAGTGGCAGTCACCAACAGCTCCTCAGTTCACATGGCCTCCTTTCGACAGAGCAATCCAACTGAGCTTGCCCTCTCTTAGTCCCAGTCTGTGTTTAGAGGGATGCAACCGATTGGCCCAGCTAGCTTAGGCCACTGTGGACCAACCACCAACTGTGGCCTGTGGGGCGTGGCCATGCTATATGAAAATGACTCCTCTCACTGTGAAAAAGAAGCTGGGAGTGGGGAGGGGACAGTTATGAGAGAAGGGTCACTACACAGTGAACTGGGACATACCCAAGATTGTCCTCTATGGCCTCACCATGTAGGCACCTAGTACATGAAATCCTCTTCTTTGATGTCACTGGATGATTATCCTATATTTCCCAAGCTGCATTCATTCACAAACCACCTTGACAATTCTTGCCATCTCTGAGTCCCACTTCTCCTGTTATCTACATAATTTTTTTAAAAATTAGCTCTTGTTTTATTAAGTAAGTTTTGGCCTTGACCTAAACAATAATGGTCATAAAATTGTGATTTTGGTGTGTTTTAAATATTTTCTAGCATAAATTATAATAAGTGCACGCCATTAAAATAAAAAGGGTTTGTCCATGAATTCCTGAAATGGTCCCATGTACCCCGCCGACATGAGTACCACCCTTTGGGATGTTGCCCTCAGAAGTTCTCAGTAAGAGGCTAGCAAAGAATGGTGGTTCTTAGAGCCAGGCAGGCCTGAGTTCAAGTTCCCTTTCTAGGCTATTCAATATTTGGCAAGTCACAAAACCCCTGTAAGCCTCAATTTTTTCATTTCTTAAAATTCTTTTCAACTGAGATATAACTGTCATATACGTTGTCTAAGTTCAAGGCGCACAAAGTGTTGACGGGATACATCTGTACCGTGCAGTGTGATTACCACTGCAGTGTTAGCCAATGCTCCTATCACATCACATAATTATCTTTTTTTTCCTGTGATGAGAACATTTAGTTCTAGTCTCTCCGCAACTTTGAAGTACAATGGATGAATGGGTAAAGAAGATGTGGTAAATATATACACTGGAATGTTATTCAGCCATGAGAAAGAAGGAAATCCTGCCATTTTCAACAACATGGCTGGACCTCGAGGGCATTATGCTACCCGAGCAAGTCAGGCAGAGAAAGACAAAGCCTGTATGATCTCACTTACGCGTGGAATCTGAGAAAGCCGAACTCGAACGTGGAGGAACTGGGACAAGAAGATGGTTTCTGGGGCCTGGGGGTGGGGGAATTGGGGAGCTGTTGTTTAAGGGGACAAAGTTGCAACTAGAAGATGAGTATGTTCTAGAGATTTCATGCACAGCACGGTGATTATAGTTTTTGCACTTGTAAAGCGAGGGCAAACAGTACCCACCTCAGAGGGGCGTTATGAGGCTTAAACGGGCTGAAGCTTAAACGGGGCTCCAGCCCACTGCTGCTGGCAAGGGAACGCGGGCCCCTGACAGCTCACCACTGCTGGCTGCACCTCGGCACCATCCTGTGCCCACACCTCAGAAATCATCCCCCACCCCTCAAGGTGAAGCCGACTCCGGGGGGAGAAAGCGCTCCAAGAGAAAGAACACTGGCACAGCAGCTCCGCGTGCTGGTTCAAGTGTTGGGAGTTGGCAGAGCCAGATATAACGACCAGTTCTGCCATTTACTGGCTGGGTGACCTTGGGACAGTGGCTTCAGTTCTCTGAGCTTCTGTTTCTTCATCTGTAAAAACAATGATAATAACACCTACTCCCAAAAGTTTTTTGTGAGGATCAAATGAGAGCAAGCCGGCCCTCCACAGCCTCACACCTGCCTTTACTCCATGCCAGCAGGGTAGGCACAGTGGTCACCTGCCTTTGGCTGTCATAACTGTGACCTTCCTGTACATGCCTTGACAAGAGCTGCTACTTCAGGGACGTGACAAGCTGAGCCGGCTGCTGGGGAGGGACTCCATGGGAGAACAGGCCTGACCATCAGCTTCAGGAGTTCTGACAGTAATGTGTCTAGCAATGAAAACAGTCATCATTTTCTACAGCGAAAAAGGAAGGAAAAAAAGCATCTCCCAAACCTTTGTAAATGAGAAATAATTGATGCATGAAGAAAGTCATTCCAGGGCGATATTGTTAGAATTCTATCCTGTCTGGCTATCAGAAGAACAGAGCAGGCAGAGAGAACTGTTGGGGGAGGGGATTCTCTCCTCCATCTGCGGCTTCAAAATAAACATGAAATGGCTTCTCTTTAAATTTTGAAGCTATGTCCCTTCTCACTGAGGACCAGATGGGGAGGGAAAGAGATGGGAAGGCTCTGACCTGCTCACAGGGACCTGTTTCAATATTTTATTCTTATTTATAAAACCACGGGGGTGAGGGTGTTCCTTTTCTATCAGATGCAAAGCTGACGCTCATGGGTTTGCCTTGGTGGGGGTAAGGATCGGGGGAGAAACTGTACAAGGAAGGGGCTGTCAGTGGGGGGGATCCCTCAAAGATCTTGGGATTGAGCAGATTTAAGTCAGGACTGCAAACTTGAACGCCAACAGGGCCAGGCAGGTAATTTAAATAAATGAGCAAAGAATGCTACCAACTGGAGAGTCCATTCTCTGTCCACAAGGGGCAGCTGGGGCTCAACTCAGCCAGCTCCTCATGTCGGAAAATAGGCCCAGAATTGTCAGATCTTCCGATCTTTCCAGAGAAGGAAAAAATCTGGATTTGTACTTGTAATCTCATTTTAGTTCACAAATCAAATATTTTTTAAAACACTAAACTGGCCAAAAAAGAAAAAAGAAATCCATGGGCAACATTTGCTCCGGGGGAAACCAGTTTGCCGCCTCTGATTTAAGCATTTTGTCCTTGGCCTACTCTCTTGCTCACTGGGGTGTTTCCAGACTGTTCTGCTAGTGCGGAGTCACAGAGTGTTTTTCAAGAAGCCCTGTCTTGTGAGCAACACACACAGCACTGAAGGACACCTGCCCCTGTGTCATTAACAGGAGGATCCACATCCACACCTGCCCACCAGTCCTCTCCAGAACACCGGCGCCTCAAACACGCTCCATTTTTTAAGGAGGAACATTTTTCAGTCTCAGATGTGTTTTCAGCCAGGGTGTTCTTTTTGACACCAGCATAATCTACTGTGACATCAGCTGTTTGCTTGACAAATGACAAGGCAGGGTGGATTCCCAGCCACAGGCTGGCCCACGGCTCCCTGCGTGTCCTCTGGAGACGCCAGGGAGCACTGGCCGCCTCCTCCCACCCTTACAGGTTGCCTGATACATGGCTCTGCCCAAGGTGAAAGCTTTCGGCTTTTTGTCATAAATCCAAGAGCTGTATTTTTCTGTTTTAGTCATTTAAACATGCAACCTTGAGACGGCTGCAGCCTCCCCAGAGGGTGATGTGTTTTGACATCTGTATTTAAGGCTGACATGAGAAGGCTCCTGGGAAATAGGCCTGACGTGATCTCCACTGGAATGGACGGCACGCAGCACACGGCTGCTCCCTGGCTCAGCTTTCCACCAAGACTGTTCCCCTGAGTGAGGGACTCGGGCGTCTTACAGGCATAAGTGACTGGAGGCCACAAGCACCTCCATAACCGTAATGGTAAAATGGGGGCGGTAATGCCCATTCTTTGGGGTCCTTACTGGGGTTAACTGGAAAAATCTATGTATAATATGTGGTTTTACAAGAGGATATCAACCATTGGTTCCATTCTGTTTCTTATCTAGAAAATTATATCCCCAAATCATGAAACAGATGGAGAAGGAAGAAGTATATTACATTTTAAACTTAAATATTTTAAACTTTAAACATTTTAAACTTAAACATTTTACACTTTATTATTAGAGTTTGTATAAGTATCTTTTCATAAAATCAGAGTATCTTGGATTTATCCAACACCTTTCTTCATTAGGAACTCAAACTTTCCGTGTTGTTCGTTCGTTCATCCTCACACAGTCACGGCTAAGTATATGCCCTGGGGGGTCACTTCTCTTCTCCAGGTTTCAGTTTGCTTCTCTGGGAAATGGGATAATGTGGTGCTCTATCTAATGCCCAGGAGCGGCCTAGGAAGAAAAGTGTGGTAGGCTATGTGAAAGCACTTTAAAGGATATGAAAAACAACATACAAAGTCAAGCTATTGTCAGTTTGATTCCCCGCGTCCATTTGAGATTCTGCACAGTATCCTGTCCTCTTACACGACCGGCATGACTCGGGCCCTGCTCATCAGAAGCTAAGGTTGAATCCTTCTCGGTAACAAGCTGACAGTGGGGCGGAGGGGTGTGAGCGCTGGACCAGGGGCAGAAGGGCTGGCCACAGGGCTCCCTGGGGGCTGGCCGGGTGAGCACCTGTTAGGCTTGTCCACCCCGTAACCCACTCTTGGCTCCACTCCTTCTCTTGAATCCACACCACTCAGTAAGCTCTGTTGGCTTCCCCTTCAAAGGGGATCCCCTCCACGACCACCTCACTATCCTAGCCACCGCCATCTTTCACAACAGCCTCCTCACTGGTCCCTGCTTCTGCCTTTCCCCCGACAGTCTGCTCTCCATGCAACAGCCAGAAGCACTTTTCCCAGCATAGGTCAGATGAGGCCCCTCTGCTCTGCTCACAGCGCTCCAGCGGTCCTCCGCCTCCCTGAGCACGCAGCCAGGTCCACCGAGGCCCTCACGGACTTGCCTGAGCTGACCCCCAGGCCCTCTCCACCTTCTCTCACCCCAGCCACACAGACTACCCACGCACCTTGTATTTAATCTTCACAGCAGCCCTCCCAGGCGTAGATTCTGATATCGTTTTACAGATGAGGAAATTGCAGCTCAGAGAAGTAAAGTAACTTGTCCGACGTCACACAGTTAGGAATAGATGAAGTAGAGATTTGAATTCAAGCATCCCTTTACACTGGTCTTATTTGTCTTTACCCTGTGTATTTATTTTATAAGCCACTTCAAAACCATTTTGGAATAGACAGGGAAGAAAGGAAGAAAGGCAGTGTAGCAGGCACAATTTGGGGCCTCGGATGAGCCATGTCTCTAGACCAAGATTCTTCAGAGTCCAGAAAAACCATTAGCTTGGTAAAAATCAGTCTAAGTGTAACCTGGGTCTGTCCATTGCTTCGGGAATATCTGCAGTCACTTATATTTCAACCAGCAGAGAAATCCTGACTAAGCAGACCAGCATTCAAGTTAACGGCACAGAACTTGTAGTTGAGCCATCAGAAAATTGTCTTAATGTCCAGATTTTCTGCTATTGCCCTGCCATTAATATGATGCTAATGAAATGTAATAACGTGTGGCTTGGAAAGGAAATCCATCTGCTCTGAAATGTCAATTAATATGATTGAGATACAGTTCCTACACGACAACCTTGCATCTGACGCACATTCCGTGTGTCGCGGGTTACTCCAGCAGCGCTAACGCAGTCACAGGAAGTTGAGTTGTGCCCAGTTCACACCTGCAGCCAGATCTACAGCCCGGGCCTCGCTGAGGACGGGGGCTCGGCAGTGCTGTGGGCTTGACCGCCTCCCCGCGTGGCGCGTCACCTCTCCACTCTGCTCAGCTCCTCAGGACAGAGCGGCACCCAGTCTTCTCCACCTTCTGCTCCCTTCCGTCCCATAGAGTCCAACACAGTCCTGCCCAAGAAAACAATGCAGGGCTCTGGGGCCGAGGGAGGAGTATCCTCCCTGCTCTGACCAGAAGGGGCTGGCGTTCAGTTGGCAAGGACTGCCTTCCTCTGCTTGTTTCCCTCAATATTCTACCATCAAATTCAACAAGTTTTTCTGAGCATCTACTATGTGTAAGTCACTGGGGGAAAGGAGAAAAGATACAAAGGGAAAAAAGACAGCCCTGATCTTCAGAATACATGGAGAGTCCTTAGGAATAAATACAGGCCACTATGAAAAACCTAATCTGGGTCTCGTGCTCTCCTCCTCCCTTGTTGCGAGTTCCAGCAGAGTTCTCTGGGCATGGGTCAGACAGCGGACAGAGCAAGTAGAGAGGGAAAGCCAGCACTTCTCCTCCTTCGGTGGTGGGAAGGCGCTCCCCGCAAAGCCAGACGCTGTAAAGCCATCTGCCCTGGGTTAAGTCCCTACTGTTTGGTGGGACTGACCCCACCCTGCCCTCTCTGTTTCCCAGGCATGGCCAAGCAGGGCTGTCCATAGCTCTGACCATGGTCATCAGCCCAGGGGTGTGCATGTGAGCAGGTCGGACCAGCAAGAATCAGGCCCAGGACTTCCTCTGGGAACTGTTGGAGAGGAAGTACACCCCTTCGGCTGTGAGTGCTAAGCTGGAGAAAGCAGGCCTGCGGCTACTGAGGGCTGTGTTTGCATCATAGGGGTGAGGGGAAGGAGCCTAACAGGACAGCAAAGCCAAGTCACAGAGCGCTGAGGACACGGTCAGAGCATTGAGATGTGGTTGTGCCTGACGGCAGTTTATCCCCTACCTACCCAGTTGCCAAGCTTGTGAATTCATCTTTTGAAAGGTAGTTTTAAGTTGGCGGTTGCAGCTGAGGAAGTCTTGCCTGGTACCAAAACACATGCCACAAATCTACCAGAATGTTCAGGGCTCTGGTGCTGCTGGAGGGGCTTCCACAGACACCACGGATGCTGCCGAACTGAGCTGGAGCCTCCGGGTATCCAGCTGACTGTGCTGGTCAGTGGGGTCTGAGCGGACTCCACAGCGAGCCCCCCTTCCTCTTTCCCTCCCCCACCTGCTCCAACCTCTTCCTCAACTCTCTCCCGGGGAAAGAACCCATCGACCTTGAAACTGCTGCAGGGACTTCGCTCTGCTTGACTCACACTTTGTGAATCAGTGGGCCTATGCTCTCTCCCCTGAGTCACGTTTTCAGGAAGCTCGTGGCTTGTGAGCCCCAAAGCAGCACTGGCTGCCTTCCTGGGCTGAACGTGGCCCGGCTCACGGCCTAGTGTTCAGGACATCTTCCCAAGTAGGAGAAGCAGGAAAGCAGGGCCTGCTCGGCACACCGGGGTGTGACTCTCCGCGTTAGCAGAGGGCGTGCCCAGGCAAAGCCCAGTTCTGCATTTGACAACAGGGTAGTCCTGGCAAGTTACCTAACTTCTCCATGCCTCAGTTTCCACCTCAGCAAAATGGGAACACCTTTATGGTGTCATTATGAGGATTCCCTGAGCTAAAGTTGTCTATTGGTTATCCCAGGACTTGACACATACTAAGCTTTCTGTAAACTTAGTTTTTATATTCCAACCTCAAGCTAGGAGTGTTGGCACACTTTCTCATTCAATAAACACAAAATCCCTGTTAGGTAGATATTATTATTCTTGTTTAACAAGCAGGGGCTGTGCCAGTCAGACTGATGGCTGCAAAAAACAGAAACAGATTGGCTCTCTCAGGAAAAAGAGAATATAATGAAAGGATATTAGGGATTCAAAGAATCACTGGGCCATAGGAGGACCAGGCTTGGGGCTGGGTGGGAACGAGGGTCATGCCGGAGGACCTATCTGGCCCACACGCCCTACCAGCATGGGCAAGCATCCGACCTCCAGATGGTCCCTCCAGCTTTTACCATTCGGCAAGGTCACAGAAGGGAGCAGCTGATTGACTGACCTTCCATCAGCTGCCCGTCCGCTGGCTGGGATGTGGGATAGATGGAAGGTACAGAAAGGATTCACGCCCCTCCACTTCCATGGTAAGAGGTGGGCATAGGAACTGTCCTACTTCAAAAGTATACAATGGGCCATTTCCCAGGTGGAGATCAGGGTGTTAATAGGATAAAGGGCGTTTGATTCAGAACAGCATACAAGTCCAGAGGATCACTCAAGGAAAATGGGCTTAGAGATCTTTAATGACCTGCTCAAGCTCTCCTCTCCCCACCCTCAATGCACACACATTAACACATTAGTAGCAGAGAATGAGGACTTCAACTCGTGTCTTTTGACTCCCGATCCTTTATTTCCACCCTTCTAGGACAGACTCCTGCGAAGTGAGGGAGGTATGGTGGGCAGAGGCACCAAAAGGGAAGTGGATATGGAATAGGGTGCTCAGATGAGCCTCACAGTTGTACAGAGGAGATCCAAGACAGGTCAGACCAGCCCAGCTGAAAGGAGGTAAGGCGGCTATGTGGGGAGGGTGTCTCCCCCAGAGAGAGCCAGGAAAAACGGAGAAATTCCGGAAGTGACGTGGGTAAGGAGTGAGAAACAGAGCACTCCTGGGGTTCTGTGTCTGGACAGTGACTACACAGTCACTGCGAGGAGAGGATAGACTATCAGGACAGCTGCCCTTGGGGTGCTGAGTTAACACAGCCCAGACCAGCCACTCCTCCAAGCTCAGGAGCTCATAAATCACTGCTGACAGGGCGGGGGCTCTCTGCTGTGCACACCTTTTGTTTCAGGGACAGATGGCCACTGGAGCACGTGTGTGGATTTTGTGTGGTTGGAGAACTGCATATGCATCCTGGAGTGGTTATTAGACCAGAGAGTTGAAATAAACAAAGAAAGAGATTGGTTCTGTCCCCACCCATCTTGGGCTTCAAAAGTGTCTCCCAAACTGAAGCTATTGAATATCAATTGTATGATTTTTAATACTGTTGTCCTTTTATTCAGACTCACTTTTTAACACAAATAAATAAAAATATTTAAAAAGAAATTTTAGATTTCCATGCTCCTTCAAGCATGTAAGGAGCTTGAAAGTTGTCACTGCATTCCAACGACAAGTAAAAAGCTGAAAAGACAGAAAAAAGCAATGACTCTTCTTAGATCTGTCAGAGAAGTAAAGTCACAGGTCAAATCGAAGCCACCAAAATTGGAGGGACAGATAAGTGAACACAAGGAGTCACAGCTTACTAGGGCAGAAACCTCCCTGGAATCCAGTGCCGGGGCAGGAAAACTTAAACTGTAACTGACAAACTGTTGGAGGTTAAGAGTGGACAAGGCTGAGAGTCAAAAACTCCAGGGGAAGCCAGACACGAGGGCCTCCTCAGGGTTACCTCCAGGAGCTCAACCAAATTCCCACAGTAAATGTCAGAGAAAAATCCCCACCTTCTTCCAGCTGGGGGAGGGGAAAGGAATCATTTGGAAATAGGTCAGAGCACTCTGCTCTCCCTAACAGGGCCTGCCCTCAAGAGAAATCATTTTACCAGAGCCTAAACTATTGGGTCTTGTCAGACTAATCAACCTGGGGGAAGGGAAATAGCCAACTCCAGCCCACTCTAGCCATCCTGTCCCACTTAAGGGGGCAAATGCCTAAGAAGCATTTGTAAAGTTCACAGTCCAGAGGCACAAGCTCACCAAAAGACTGAGACCTAATCACAGGACTATAGGAAGATTCCCCTCTCCCCACACCTCACTATCACATTACTAAAGACCTGTTTACAATAGTTCCTTTTACCCAGTACAACATGTCTGGCTATGGAGAAAAAATTAAAAGGCAAACTAAAAGGCAAGAAGCATAGTTTGAAAGTGGCAGAGCAAGCATCAGAACCAGATATGACAGTGATGTTGGAATTAACAGACCAGGAATGTAAAACAACTATGATTAATATGCTAAGGGCACTAATGGGAAAAGTAGACAACAAGCAAGAACAGATTATTAATGTAAGTGGAGAGATGGAAACTCTAAGAAAGAATCAAGAAGAAATGCTAAAGATCAAAAACGTTGTAACAGAAGTGAAGAATGCTTTGATGGGTGCATTGGTAGACAGAACACGACTAAGGAAAGAATCTCTGAGCCTGAGGATGTGTCAATGGAAACTTCCAAAACTGAAAAGCAAAGAGAAAAAAGACTCAAGAAAAGAAACAGAATATTCAAGAACTATGGAAGAAGTACAAAAGGTGTAACATATGCGTAATGGGAATATCAGAAGGAGAAGAAAGAGAAAAGGGAAGATTTGAAACAATAATGACTGAGAATTCCCCCAAATTATCCCTTTATCAGGGATAAAGAGGAACATCACATAATGATAAAGTAGTCAATTCTCTAAGAAGACATAATAATCCTTAATGTGTGCTCACCTAACAACAGAGCAAAAGAAATACATTAGGCAAAACCTGATAGAACTGCAAGAAAATTAGATAAATCCATTATTATAGGTGGAGACTTTAACATCCCTCTATCAGAAATGGACAGATCCAGCAAGCAGAAAGTAAGTAAGGATATAGTTGAACTCAACAATGCCATACATCAACTGGATATAATTGATATCTATAGAGTACTTAATCCAACAACAGCAGAATACATATGGTTCACATGGAGCATTAACCAAAATAGAACACATTCTGGCCATAAAACATAGGTTAACAAATTTAAAAGAATAGAAATCATACAATATCTGTTTTCAGACCTCAATGGAATTAAACTAGAAATCAATAACAGAAAGATAGCTGGAAAATCCAAAAGTACTTGGAAATTAGACTCTATGCTTCTAAATAGCACATGTCAAAGAAGAAATCTCAAAAGAAATATAAATATATTTTGAACTACATAAAGATGAAAATAAAACTTACCAAAATGCAGCAAAAGCAGTGCTGAGAGGAAAATTTATAGCACTTAATGCATATATATATATATATATATATATATATATAATGCATTTATATATATATAAAAAATAATAAAAAGATCTAAAATCAATAATCTAAGCTTCATCTTTAGGAAATTAAAAAACAAAGAGCAAATTAAATTCAAAATAAGAAGAATAAAAGAAATAATAAAAATTAGAGCAGAAATCAAGGAAACTGAAAACAAGAAATCAATAGAGAAAGCCAGCAAAACCAAAACCTGGTTCTTTGAAAAGACCAATAAAATCAATAAGCCTCTAGCTAGGATAACTAAAAAAACAAGAGAGATAAGATACGAGTTATTGATATCAGAAATAAAAACGGGACATCACTACAGATCCCATGGACAAAAGTTAATAAAGGAACATCAAGAGCAACTCTATGCCATCAAATTTAATAGCCTAGAAGAAATGGACCAATTCCTTGAAAGGCATAGTCTGCCAAAACTCACACAAGAAGAATAGACTATCTGAATACCCCTATATCTATTAAAGAAATTAAATCAATAATTAATAACCT
This sequence comes from Equus asinus, assembly GCF_041296235.1. Classification (NCBI taxonomy): domain Eukaryota; kingdom Metazoa; phylum Chordata; class Mammalia; order Perissodactyla; family Equidae; genus Equus; species Equus asinus. The sequence continues at coordinate 16,059,717 of NC_091817.1, read as the reverse complement.
CCCAACACAGAATGCACCATGCCTAGATGAGTTCACCGGTGAAGTTTACCAAACATTTAAGGAAGAAATTATGACATTTCTGTAGAGAAATCTCTTCCAGAAGATAGAAGCAGAGGAAATATTTCTTAACTCATACCATGAAGCCAGCATTACCCTAATACCAAAACCAGACAAATACATTACAAGAAAAGAAAATCACAGACTGATATCTCTCATTAACATAAATGTAAGAATCCTCAACAAAATATTAGCAGCTTGAATCCAACAATGTATACAAAGAGTTATACACTACAACAAACTGAGATTTGTCCCAGGTATGCAAGGCTGGTTGCATTGGAAATACCAAGGCAATGTTGGAAATCAATTAATGTAATCCTTCACATCAACAGACTAAAAAAGAAACATCACATGATTATGTCACTAGATGCAGAAATATCATTTGACAAAATCCAATACCTTGGGGGCCGGCCCCGTGGCCAAGTGGTTAGGTTCGTGCACTCTGCTGCAGCGGCCCAGGGTTTCCCCGGTTCGAATCCTGGGTGCAGACACGGCACCACTCATCAGGCCACATGGAGGCAGCGTCCCACATGCCACAACTAGAAGGACTTGCCACTAAGATAGACAACTATGTACCGGGGGGATTTGGGGAGATAAAGCAGAAAAAAAAAAAGATTGGCAACAGTTGTTAGCTCAGGTGCCAATCTTTAAAAAAAAAAAATCCAATACCCATTCACGATAAAAACTCAGTAAACTAGGAATGGAGAGGAACTTCCTCAACTTGATAAATAACATCTACAAAAACCTACAGGTGACATTATACTTAATGGTGAGAAGCTAGAAGCTCTCCCACTGAAATCAAGATCAAGGATATCCCCTCACCATTCCTTTTCAGCATCATACTGTATGTCCTGGCTAATGCAATGAGACAAGAACAGGAGATAAAAGGTATTCTGATTGGGAAGGAAGAAATAAAATTCTTTGTTCACAGATGACATGATCGGCTATATAGAAAACCCAAAATAATTGACAAAAATACCTCCTGGAACTAATGAGCAATTGAAATTGAAATTAAAAACACATTACTCATTACTAGTTATATTAACACTCCCAAAATGAGATATTTAGAGATAAATCTAATAAAATTTGTCCAATATCTATACAAGGAAAACTACAAACTCCAATGGAAGAAATCAAAGAAGAACTAAATAAATAGAGACATGTTCCACATTCATGGATAGGAAGACTCAATATGACCAAGATGTCACTTCTTTCCAACTTGATCTATAAGTTCAATGTAATCACAAGCAAAACCCCAGCAAGTTTTGTGGATATTGACAAACCGATTCTAAAGTTTATACGGAAGGGCAAAATCCCAGAATAGCCAACACAATATTGAAGGAGAAGAATGAAGTCAGAGAACTGACACAACCTAACTCCAAGACTTACTAGAAAGCTACCTGATCAAGACGGTGCCGTATTAGTGAAACAGTAGACAAATAGAGCAGTAAAACAGAATGGACAGCCCAGAAATAGAACCACATAAATATGATAGACTAATCTTTGACAAACGTGTAAAGGCATTGGAAAAAAGGTAGTCTTTTCAACAAACGGTCCTGGAACAACTCGACATCCACGTGCAAAAAATTGAATCTAGATACAAACTTTACACCCTTCACAAAAATTCACTCAAAATGGATCATAGAACTAAATGTAAAATGCAAACCTATAAAACTCCTAGAGGGTAACAGGAGAAAATCTAGACGACCTTGATGTTGGCAATTACTTTTTGGACACAATGCAAAGGTGTGATCTGTGAAAGAAATAATTTATAAGCTCGACTTCACTATGGTTAAAAACTTCTGCCCTGTGAAAAACAATGTCAGGAGAATGAGAAGAGAAGCCACAGACTGGGAAAAAAGTTTGCAAAAGACACATCTGATAAAAGATTGTTATCCAAACTATAGAGAACTCTCCAAACTCAACAATAAGAAAGTGAACAACCCAGTTTAAAAATGGGCAGAAGACATGAACAAACACCTCACCAAAGAAGATACACAGATGGTAAATAAACATATGAAAAGATGCTCCACACCATGTCACTAGGAAAATGAAAATTAAAGCAAGGAAATCCCATTACATACCTATTAGAATGGCCAAAGTCCAGAATACTGACAACACCAAATGCTGGTGAGGCTTTGGAACAACAGGAATTCTCATTCATTGCTGGTGGGAATGCGAAATGGCACAGCCACTTTGGAAGACATTTTGGCAGTTTTTTATACTACTGAACATATTCTTACCATATGATCTAGCAATCAAGCTCTGTGGTATTTACCCAAATGACTTAAAAACTTATGGTCACACAACAACTTGCACGCTGATGTTTATAGCAGCTTTGTACATAATTGCCAAAGAACTTGGAAGCAACCAAGACGTCCTTCAGTAGATGAATGGATAAATAGACTATGGTATATTCAGCAACTAGGTATCATTCAATGCTGAAAAGAAATGAGCTATTAAGCTACGAAAAGACATGGAGGAACCCTAAATGTGTATTTCTAAGTGAAAGAAGCCAATCTGAAAAGGCTACACACTGTATGATTCCAACTATATGCTATTCTAGAAAAGGCAAAACTACAGAGACAATAAAAAGATTAGTGGTTGCCAAGGGTTAAGGGAGAGAAAGGGATGAACAGGTGGAACACAGAGGATTTTTAAGGAAGTGAAATTATTCTGGATGATACTATAATAGTGGATACATGTCATTATACATTTGTGAAAACCCATAGAATGTATAAAACCAAGAATGAACCCTAATGTAAACTATAGACTTTGGGTGATAATGTGTTGATACAGGTTCATCAACTGTAACAAACATACCATCCTGTTGCAGGATTTTGATATTGGGGGAGGCTGTGCATACGTAGGGGTAGGCTATATATGTGAAATCTATGTACCTTTCACTTAATTTTGCTCTGAACCTAAAACTTCTCTAAAAAATAAAATCTACTTAAAAAAAGAAATTTTATTCTATATATCCAGTAAATGAAAAATCAATGTTAGCCTTGAACTAACTAGTTAGCAGTAACTCTAGCTTCCTGCTTTCCTTCCTTCCTCCCTTCCTTCCTTTCTTCCTTCTCTCCTTTCATCCTGAAAAACTCAGTTCAAAAGTCATCAGGCAGTTCCAAGCAAGATTAGTCTGTATGGGTCATGAAGCAGCCTAGGGTAAAGTGTCACAAGTGAAGGGAAGAGGACATCCCTGCAGCATGGGGCAGGATGTAAGGGTCTGTGCTCAGGGGTCGGGGTCAGGGGTGGCGATGACCCAGGGATGGCAGGTGTTGAAGTCTGAGAAGAATGAAGAATACATCCATACATAGGGAAGGGGCAGTAACGGCGGACGTCATGGGGTAATGGGTCGCAAGTGGGATGAAGAAGGCAACTGTGTGACCCAATGTGGTATGTTGGAATTCCATCTGGGTAGAGAAGGCATCCATGGGGTGGGGTGGCAGCAGCCAGCACATGATGTCAGGTCCAAGAGAGATGAGGAGGGCAACTGTGTGTGTTGAGGGGTGATGGCAACAGCAGCTGGTGTGGGGTGTTAGAGCCTGAGCAGGGTAAGAAGCACAAATGCAATGGGAATGGAAGAGGTATGGCCCAGTGTGAGATGTCAAAGCCCAAGTGGGGTGAGAGAGGCATCTGTGCATGGGGCAGTCATGGTAATTGGAGACTGGCTATACAAAGGGGGGATTGCTGTAGAAAATAAATAGATGGATGCTAGTGGGAGTCAGTTTTCTCACATTTGGAGAAGAGAGTTATGCATATGAGAAGGGAAAAAACTAGAATAAAACCCATGGTGTTGGGCTGGAGTTAGTGTAAAGTCATACTAGGTAGAGAGACAGAGAGAGAGGAGAGTTAAAAACAAATAGCAACATTGAGAGGTCCTGGGACAGTGATACTCCAATAGCAATGGGCACATTCAACACCAGATCTTGGTTTCTAAGACCATTCTCCACTAGAATTAAACAGAATCCCTCAGAGAAATGGCTGATTCCAGAGCTATGGCTGAAAAGCCTGGAGAATCTTGTGCCAGGAAGCAAGGAAGTGCTCAGAGAATGATAGGGACACATCAAAAGGAGAGAAGACAGGCTTTTACTGTCCAAAGTGGGGACAATTTGAATATCAAAATAATAATGATAGTAAGAGATTATAACCAAGTGAATAAAATAGGAATCTGTGAGTCCACACAAACATAAATAAATAATTGGGAAAAAAGAAAGCTTTATCTCTCAGTAGAAGGAATGATAGAATGAGAAATTCACCATTTGGCAACCATGAGAGTAATGAAACATCATTCAAGAAACATCAGTGGATGCTAAAACTAGTCTTCAAAATTTAATGAGAAATAGAATATTTACATAGTATCAAAGAACCTCCCTACAAAATGCTTACAGATTATAAAGGATAAAAGAGTAGCTTTCTTTACAGTGGTAAAACCTGGCAGACATCACCCTAATCAAGTTATGAGAGTTCACATTAGCAGTAATGGGACAAGTCAATATCATATGCCATTTGATAGGATGCGATGAAAGGAACACAACATCACTTCTGTGCTATTTTGCCAAAGATTCATAATCTGGATCTAATAATGAAGAAATGTCAGACAAATGCAAATTGAAGGACATTCTACAAAATAACTGACCTGAGATCTTTAAAATTGTCAAGGTCGTGAAAGTCAAGGAAAGACTGAGAAACTGTTCACAATAAAGAAAATTAAAGAAATATGACAACTAAATACAGTGATCTTGGATTAGATTATTTTGCTATAAAGGACATTCTTGGTGCAATTGGTGAAATATGAATGGCGTCTGTGGCTTATATGGTAGTTACATATCAGTGTTAATTTCCTGATTTGTGTGGTTGTATTGTGGTTGTGAAGAGCGTTTCCTTGTTTGTGGGAATTCCTTAAGCTTTTCTGTAAGTTTGAGGTTGTTTCAAAATAAAAATTATCCTTAGTATTTAAAAAGAAAGTAACTGTAACAGAAATGCAATGAAAACTAAATAATGCTTTAAATAGCTAGATTTAAATAGCCGGATTCCGTTGCCTACCAAGGTCTGGAAGCCTGAGGTTTACTCTCTCTGTTTGAAATGGAGATTAGCAAGTGTTCAACATTAAAGCATGCTTACAACAAACTGAGACTTTCTTCTATCAGCAGAAGAGCGAAAGAAATTAGAAAAGCAAATAACTTTCTCATGATATGTTTTCCTGTTATTTAATGCTATTTTTGTGTTTATCGAAAATCATCCCTGTACCACTAGAAGTGTTTGATCTTCACTTTAGGAAACATTGGCATGCAGTGGCCCAAATACACTCTTGACAAATGCTTATGCCTGAGTAGATGTATGAGGATAACTTGCTTCTTCTTTTATTAAAGAAGCACTAAATACTTCAAAATAGAGGAACATGAGCAGAGAAAATATTGTTAATTGAAAGCCTCGACTTAACCTCTAGACTTGACTCTATTTCTCTCAAATTCGTTCATACGCAACCAATGTAATGTTTAGCCTCCTTCTCTTAATACTCAGTCTCTGAAGCTCAGAGTGTCCATAGAATGTTTCCTGAGCTCCAGGCTCCAGTATCCAGCAGTCTTTTGACATCTCCGTTTGTACATCCTACCAGCGTCACAGTGGTTAAATATTCACAACTAAACATTTTCTGGTCTGATCCCAACTCTCAAACCTGCCCCCCTTCCTCTCACCCTGTCCTGGTGACAGCACCCTTCCACTAGTTTTCAAACCAGAACATTGGGCATCATTCTTGACACCTCTCTACCTCCCTTTTCCTTGCCGTCTTGACCCTCTCCATGACTGAGTCCTGTGATTCTATCCCAGAATATATCACAGATGCTTCCCCATTTCCCCATATCCATTGCCTCCATCCAGCCCAAACTCCTGACTGGCCGCTCCACTTCTATTCCTGCCCTCTCCAATTCATCCCCTGACCTGTAACTAGAGTGATTCAAAAGATAAATCCAACCTTGTAACTCTCTTTGATAAAACTCTTTAAAGCTGCACTAATGCAATAGCTATTATCCACATGTGACTATTTAAATTTAAATTAATTAAAATTAAATAAAATTAAACATTCAGTTCCTCGGTTGCACTAGCCACATTTTGAGTGCTCAATAGCCACACGTGGCTAGTGGCTGCCATATTGGACAGCACCGATTATAGAACATAGAAACATTCAACTGGACAGTGCTGCTTCAGAGTCTTCCCACTGCTTTTGGATAAAGTCCGAACTTCTTGAGGACGTCCACAAGGCCCCTCTTGACTGGATCTGAGCACCCTTTTTGGCCTTCTTATGTGCTTCTCCCTCCACCAATCACCACATTCCAGCAACATGGGCCTTTTCTCATTCCTCAAATGGACTGAGCCCTTTGCCACCTTCAGGCTCTATTTATGGTGTTGCCCTGCCTGGAATATGCCCGCATTCTTTATTTCTATCCCTACTCATCCTTCAGACATTCTGAAATCCCCAATCTAAATAATTAACGTATTATTCACTCTTTTTGCACCCTGACTTTTAAAAATCATTTATTCTTTATTAGATTTTACATTATCACAGGGCCTATGAAATCACAGACAGTCAAGAAACATTTTTTAGAGAAGTTTAAGGTTTACAACAAAATCAAGAGGAAAATACAGAGATTTCCCGTATACCCCCTGCCTTCATATATGCATAGCCTCCCCCATTATCAACATCACTTGATACAATTTTTACCAAGGATGAACTTACATTGACACATCACGGCACCTAAAGTCCCCAGTTGACCTTAGGGTTCACTCTGGGTACCTTTCACGAGTTTGGACAAATGTAAAAAGACATAATCCATGATTATAATATCATACAGAGCATTTCCACTGCCCTGAAATCCTCTGTGCTCTGCCTATTCACCTAACCTCCATACCCCGGTTCTTATCTTTTTACTGTCTCCATAGTTTTGCCTTTTCCGGAATGTCATATAGTTAGAATCATACAGTATGAAGAAGATTGCTTTCTTTCACTTAGTATATGCATTTAAGTTTCCTCCATGTCTTTTCATGGCTTGCTAGCTCAGTTCTTTTCAGCACCGAATAGTATTTCTTTGTCTGAATGTACCAGTTTATTTATCCATTCACCTACTGAAGGACATCTTGGTTGCTTCCAAGTTTTGGCAATTATGAATTCAGCTGCTATAAACATCTGTATGCAAGTTGTCGTGTGGACACAAATTTTGAACTCCTTTGGGTAAATACCACAGAGCTTAATTGCTGGGTCATATGGTAAGAGTATGTTTAGTTGTGTGAGAAACAGCCAAACCGTCTTCAGTAGGACCGTGCGCACCCACACCCGCTCTTCTTCTTCTCTGTTATTTACCATATTCACAATGGTGGTATGTTTACTTCCGTGTTTGCTTAATATCTATCTTCCTAACTCGGTAAGGAAAGATACCCTAATTTTTGGTTCACCACTCTATTTCCATTACATAAAACAGTGTCTGGCACAAAAAATCCACTCAAACATTATTTTCTGAAGGAAAAAAGAGTGGTTTGATAGCAATTTAGCACTCTAATCTACAGGCCTCTTTGGGAGTTAGGCTGGGTGTGGAGTGGGTAGCAGAAATCAGGAACACACGATTTTCCACTCACGTTCCCTCCTTATCACTTCTTAACCATGCGTTCTTTGTCTTCAAGACAAATCTTTCTACTGAGACAATGCAAGAAAAGACGCTTTCTTCTCTCGGCTTCGTAATCCAGTATCAGTTCCTCATCTTCAAAATGGGGATGCATCTTCTCTGCCCCATATCTGGGGCCACACTAGAAAATCTCTTGAGAGGCACTCCTGCCCCAGACTATAATTATGTCATTTCCTGTCCAGATGGCTGGTTTCCCCTACTGGCAAGTTTGTAACTAAGTAGCTTACTATAGAGGTTAATTGCACAGAAATGTAATTTGTGCACCATCAACTTTTTTCCCCTCTTCTGTTTCTGCTGTTAGGCTACCATGAATGCTTCGGTTAAAAATGTCATTAAAATACAGTAAAGGAAAGGAAAACTAGGAGAAATCTAATACTGGAAACACTCATAATCTGGATCATTCGCCATGTAGAAGGGAGAGTTGATGTTGCCCTGGCAGGAGAGTGCCTGCTGATTGGAGCCATTGCCACACAGCTGGACAGTGAAACAAACCATCTCTCCTGTAGCAATTCCCACCCCATGGCAGGGGAGAGGTTGGAGTCAGATAGGTCTCCTACTTAGATTCCTGAAACAGGAATCTTGGGGGGACTTAGCAGTCCTCAAGTCCAAGCGCAAGTGTTCGTATTCGCAGGAGCAAGCCCAAGCTCTGAGGACCTGAACTTAGGTCTCTGCACTTGCCATCTAGAGCCCCTTTAGGGCAGCATTACCACAGCAGCAGATAACAGGGGGTTGGAGCTGATTTTGCATAACGTTTCTTTATTCTTACCCATACCCAAGTTTGCCCCATCAGGAGTGACAGGCAATGTATATATGATCATGATGCTGTCAGTAGCATGTCAGGGGAAAGCATCCATCCACATCCTCCCTTAGGACCTAACATTTGAATCTTCCTTTGAACCAAATAAGAGAGTCAGAGGTGCTCCATTTTTAAACCACACACCTACATCAAGTCCTCAGTCAGCAAGACCCCTCTCATACACTCCAGGACTAACTGTTCCTGTTGCAAATGAGTGAGGGTGTAGGATCCCCATTTGGTCACAGGTCTCCGTCATGACGTATTTCATGCAGGCACAAACTCCTTCCCTCTACACTCTCAGGACCCTGACTTGATGCAAGGCGCAGGGCGGGAAAGCGGCTCTCTCCTGTCACCATATCCATCCAACGGGGTGAGTGCACTTTACCAGGTCTCTTACTTAGAGACAGAGGATAGGCAAAGAAAAGACATTTCTTTCTTTTCCTTCCTCCCCTGGGAGAATTGAGTTAGGCACTGGGGGTGGGAAAAGGAGTGGCTGGAACATGAGGAAATAAATATTGGAATAACTTCTCTACTGAGATCTCACCCATCTGCAGTCATTCTGATACAAAGTAGAAAATCACTAAAGTTCCAAAAATATGGTTTGGGAATCATGGTCAAAAAGTTCCTGATTGAAGGATCACAGATCTGAGTGGCTAGAGGAGAAAAGTCACTAGTGAACCAATCTCTCCTTCTCTCTCTATTTCTCTCTGTCTCTGTCTGTCTGTCTGTCTGTCTCTCTCTCACACACACACACACAAAGTTATTCTCACAGGACATGACAACCTAGGAAATGGTTGCTCCATTGAAGAAATCTAACCATTTTTCTCAAAAGAAATATATTAGGATGCATGAGCCATCCAGAAGGAATAAAGATAGCCTAAATTAAGCACAATGTGGTCAGCATCAATTCAATTCTACATGCCAGGGTCACTGGTTAGAGATAGACAGCTAGAATCCTTTATTCTGCTACATAAACAGCGGCTTCTCATTGGATTTCCTGCTGTCGGTTTGTGAAAACCATCACTTAAGCCACCAGCAGGGCTGCTAATGAAGAGCTGAGCAGGTCTTTCCGTAAAAGTCAGGATGACACAGTGAAACTGGGCACATTGCCTCCGCTCCTCAAGCATCCTTTTGGAAAGTGTGCTCTTCTTCACAGAAATGAAACTTGCAAGGCACAGCAGACAGAAGGCTGAAGGTCAAGTGATAAGTTCCAAGTGCTAAGACATGCTTTACTAACTAACTGTGTTCCACCATGCCTCTGCTTACGTGAGGCAAATCTCCAGTAGAGAGCAGAAATTCACAGACTTGGGAAGAACTGAAGAATTTACATCAGGATTGAGGAAAAGATGCTCCCTGGCTGGAAACTATCCACTATTTGTCAAACGCCTACAGCATACCAGATAGATAGATAGATAGATAGTTTAATTTCACACAGTAATGTGTATATATACATATATATCTGTTTGTATGTGTATATGTGTGTGTTTGTATATATATATATATATATATATATATATATATATATATATATCTTTCCCTTACTGATGAGAAAATCAAAACTCAGATAAGTTGAGTAAGTGTATTGACTTGTCCCCAAATCAGAACTTGAGGCAAAGACTTGAGTGCAGGTAGTTTATTTCAAGGACATCCTTGTAAACAAGAGTGAAGTTGTGGGGAGGGTGATTACAAGGAAAGACGAGAGAGCCAACACAAAGCACTTTATTGAGGTGATTACTGATATGGGCAACTGGGCTCAATCCCACCGGAGACACTTTGAGGATCTATGTAGAATGTACCTCAGAATTGTCCCTTCAAAGGATGAGAGGCTAAGCATCAGTCCCCTGTGCTTCTGGGCTGTACCTGCATGTGAGCTGAGAGAAGGCCCCTAGCTTTGGAGGAGACCTTTGAGGCAGGGAAGCTGATGGACTGATTGGGCTGGACTTTGAGGGAAATGTCTGCATGTATGGACCTGTCCACCACAATTACAGCTGAAATCAAAGGTGGGCTGAGTGAATGATGCCGAGCACAAACACCTCTTAGAGTGACCTATCTGCTCGACTCCAAACCCAAGCTCTCTGCATTCTATCATATTATTTTTCTCGACTGGGCATCAGCAGTGTAAAGACACCCATTCTTGCTAGGTATCCAACCTATAGTTCATTCCTGCAGGTCCTTCCTCTTGGGTGGATGTCAAGCCTTAGTTGAAGACAACTTAACATTTTCCCCATGCCAGCAGTTCTTAAGTTTTAAGAGAGGTCTCTGGCACAGCTCTTTTGAGATACACTAAGTACACAGGTAATGAGATCTCCACCAATAAGATGTTCCATAAGCCCAGGGCGAATGATAGAAAGTCATAATGTTAATGTCTACACTGGATGGTGAATTAGACTTAGATACATGCCTAATGTATCTAAGGAAATGTTAAGGGAATATTAAAGGAAACTTCAGGATTAAATTCCAGTTCCAGGATTCCACTTCACTGTATCATGGGTAGATTCATATTTATGCTTGGATGTGTAGAGTCACGCGTCACTTAAAGGGCATACATTCTGAGAAATGCACTGTTGGTGATTTCCTTGCCATGTGAGTAGCACAGAGTGCACTTATACAAACCTAGATGGTATAGCCTACTACACACTTAGGCTATAATCTTATGAGACCACCATCATATAGGCAGTCCTTTGTTGACCAAAATACTATGTGGTACGTGACTGCATATATGAATGTTGACTTACACGGGAGCAAATTATAGTGTTCAATTTGCTTTTCATCCAACAATATACTTTACAGATTATCTTGGTCAATTTGGGCTGCCATAACAAATATACCATAGACTAAGTGGCTTAAGGAACAAACATTTATTTCTCAAAGTTCTGGAGACTGGGAAGTCCAAGATCAGGGTGCCAGCAGATTCGGTGTCTGTAAGAGCCAGCTTCCCGGTTTGTAGATGGCTGTCTTCTCGTTGTGTCCTCACGTGGCAGAGTGCAGAGAAAGAGGAGGCTAACTCTCTCTGTCTCTTCTTATAAGAGCATTAATATCATCGTTTGGGCTTCACCCTGATGACCGAATTATCTTCCAAAGGTCCCACCTCCAAATAATGGGGACTAGACTTCAACATACAAATTCTAGGGGGACACAAACTTCCAGTTCAGAACATAGATTAATCATTTCATAGCAACATGTATCTATTTTAACATTATTTCACTATAAATATTTTTATTATATTAAATATTAAATTAAATTACTGGTCAATCTATTATTTATTATTAAACATATTCACTATAAAGATTACTTCAGTATAAATAGTGCATGATTCATTTAATCAGGTACTTCTTAAATTTACATTGTTTCCCTTTTTTGCTTCAATGAACATGCTTACACATATATCATTTGTGAAGTATGTGTGTAGGATAAATGCCTAGTAGTTGTTGGGAAAATTTGCATATGATTTAAATTGATGAATATTGGCAAATTATCATCCAAAGATGTCATACCAATTGATAATCCCCATATAAATATATGAGTATGTATTTTATCATCTCCTCACAAAAAATCATGTCTCATCAATCTTTTGATTTTTAGGGAGCCTTCTTTTTAATCTGATATATTTCTACTTAATAATAAATGTTACAAATTGGATGAAGGCATTGCTAGTCTTTATACTAAAAATCATAGAATATGATCTTCACCCAGTATTTTAACACTATTTCTATTTGCTTGTACATCTACTATGGTACCAGTTAGCTTTTGCTATGTAACAAATCACCCTAACTCAGTGGCTGAAAACGACCACCATTTATTTAATTCAGCTCTTAGGCTGACCACTTAAGATAGGCGTGGCTGGGCGGTTCTTCTACCCTGGGGGAGCTCACTCACTAGGTCATGCTAGGTTGGCTCATCTCTGCTCCACAGGGTCTCTCATCCTCCTGGAGGCTGGCATGAGCGTGTGCTCATAACAGCTGGCAGGGTTCCAAAAGAGAGAGTGGAAGCATGCAAGATTTCTTGAAGCTCAGGCTTAGAATGGGCACAGTGTCACTTCCATCACATTCTATTGGTTAAAGCAAGTCCCAAGGTCAGCCACTTAAGAAATGAGAAAAGATCTTTCCCACTGATCTTTTTATAGGAGAAGCTACAAATTCTTAATTTTAAAATGAGGACATGCATGATTCTCTTGAGCAAGTCCTTCATTTTATAAATGAAGAAATGAGATTCAGAGTGGATAGGTGACTTATTCAAGGTCACACAGCTTGTTAGTGCGTCTGTCCTATTCCCTGTATGTGCTGATCCAACTTAACACTATGGTAAAGGAGTAAAACCAATGAGACAATCCATGGAGGAGGGGACGATGAGTCAGGGCTGCTGAGAATGATGAAAATTTCTCTTTTATCTGCTTGCCCAGGTAAGTCATGAAAAACTCCTCTGCCTACACTTCAAGCCACATTACTGCAGCATTCCCTCAGTAAGCCTACTCTTTTTTTTTTTTTTTTTTTTTGAGGAAGATTAGCCCTGAGCTAACATCTGCTGCTAATCTTCCTCTTTTTGCTGAAGAAGACTGGCCCCGAGCTAACATCCGTGCCCATCTTCTTCTACTTTATATGTGGGACGCCTGCCACAGCATGGCTTGCCAAGCAGTATCATGTCCACACCCGGGATCTGAACCAGTGAACCCCGGGCTGCCAAGAAGCGGAACGTGCGCACTTAACCGCTGCGTCACCAGGCCGGTCCCAGTAAGGTTATTCTTTACTGAAAATTAAATGATTTATAGCACAAAGCCTGTAATTATAGGTATATTTTAAAGACCTCTTCAAGACAAATGGCACAGGTGTTGCAGTACTCTGCTAAGAGCCAATTTGGGTTTTTCAAAACAGAAAAAAGACACAAGAGACAGAAATTTTCAGTAAAATAGCCATTTTTCATTAACAGACCAAGAAGAATGTGGCAGTTCCTTGCATGCATTTCATCTTTGTTTTTTTGTATACGTTTTGATGAGCTTTCTTGAATTCCCTTGGTAAATAGCAAATATTATGGGCCTTTATTAAAACTTGGAAGCAACTAACCATAAGATGAAATATGGCTAGTTTACAGCAAGCCCAACATTACCCTTAATAGGAATGTTTCACCAGTACATGCTGACTTGTAGATTTTGCTGAGTTATATTTTTATACTTCACAGTTCTGTTTTGAGATAAAAAGAACAAGTACCCATTAGGCAGAGTACATAATTCAGAACAAGAAATAACAAAGGTCCTTTGTATTAGCTATTCTGCAGAAACTGCAGCCTTTGACCATCTTTGTAGCTAGCCTCGGGGTTGAAAATGAGTGTGTGAGCAGTTTACTGTACAAGTTTTGCCTTTTTTTGCAATTTAAAAATTTGCCTGAGCGCCGTCCCGGTGGCGCAGCAGTTAAGTGCGCACGTTCCGCTTAGGCGGCCCGGGGTTCGCTGGTTCGGATCCCAGGTGCGGACATGGCACTGCTTGGCTCACCATGCTGTGGTAGGTGTCCCGCATATAAAGTAGAGGAAGATGGGCATGGATGTGAGCTCAGGGCCAGTCTTCCTCAGCAAAAAGAGGAGGATTGGTGGCAGATGTTAGCTCAGGGTGAATCTTCCTCAAAAAAATAAAGAAATAAATAAAAGAAATAAAAATAAAAGAAATTTGTTATTAAAACAATTTGCCTGACATCTGAATTGTCAGGATAAAAATTAACAAAATATAGAAGTAGGAATACACATTAAAAATGACCTTCACCCCTATATTCCTACTCTAGCCACTTCAAATGCCACTCACCTCCTAAAAGGTAGCCACTATTTGCAATTTAGCATATAATTCCCTAGATATTTTTCTATGACTTCACATTTGTAACATAAACATAAAAAGGGAGTTTGTTTGTTTTTTGTTTTTACGTAAACAGCATTCTTCTCTTCATTTTCGTGCTTAAATTCACTTTTTACATTTAATCCTATGTCCTAGAGATCTTTCCATACTATTATATATAAATGTACATTATTTTTTTACTGATACACAGTATTTCATAGTGTGGAAATATCGTGATTTTATACTCTTCCTATTGATGGAACTATAGATTATTTCTGACTATTTTTTGCTATTACCAGCAATGCTACAGTGAATATTCAGGTGTGTGTCTTTGGGCCAATGCTTGAGTATTTCTGTAGTAGAACTCTTTGAAATGGAATTGTAGGGTAAAGGGAATAGGTGTGTTGAATTCAATAGATTTTGTCAAATTATGTTCCAAAAAGGCTGAATAAATTATGTTCTCTGTTTAGTGCAGAGAAGATGGGGCTCAGAAAGCCCTGGAGTCAGATAGGCAAAGCTCTCCTCCAGCCTCCACCACTTCCTAGGTGGTGACTTGGGAAGTTACTCAAGCTCTTTGTGCCTCAGTTTCCCCATTGCAAACACAAGACTAATGCACATCTTTAAAGGGTCTTTGAGAGTTTTAAATCATAGTGAATTGAAATAGAAGTTCCTAATCTGTGGCAGGCTTTTACCTTTTTCCAAAAGCAGTAGTCTAGTTTTCAAACGTTAACGTGAATAAAAAGCCCCTGGGGAGCTTGTTTGCAATACAGATTCTAGGGCACCGCCCCCAGAGATGTGACTGGGGTGACCTGAAATGTGGCCCAGAAGGTCATACTTTTTAACAAGCCTGTTAGTCAGTCTTTGGACCACACTTTAAGAGTCACCTCTTTGCTAGGTAAGTCCCAATTCCACTAATGACTTCTTCCCGCTGAACAGAATCTCACTTAACTAGATACACAGACAATTTCCTGTCCTTATTTCTTGCTGTCTGTCACTGTCCTTGCCAGCATGAGAGAGTGAGGGAGCCAGGAGCAGCGGTGGGGATATCTGCGTACAAAGTTTGTTAACCAGGCCTTGGAACCCCATGGACTTTGAGATATTTTTGATTTTGAGACGGAGAAAATTTTACATAGTAAGTTTATAATAATAATAATTGCTGCTGGAGAGAAATAGCCCCATATTCAGCTATAGGAAATGCCATGTTTAACCAAATCTAAAATGTTAAGAATGAAAAATCTCACTTATAATTGTAAGATGTCTTCTATTGTATGTAGCATTCCAATTTCAGAGATGTTAAGATACGAGAAACAGTCAGTCTTAGCACTGATAAAATATGGAGATTTGTATAAGCTATTTGACGTGCAAGGAGGAAAATACCAAATCACGTGCAACTACAAAAATGATCACCAAGCCACCTTCTGAAGGAGAGGGTCCCAGGGAGGCCGTTTGATTTGCTGAGCACCTGCAGGAGTCTGGGGGTACAAGCGGGGGAATGAGCAGAATTGCTATGCTTCTTGGAGGACAGAAAAGAACGCAATTCTGTGAGGAAGAGCAGGAGGAGGAAGAGAAGAGAGGATTCTGGGTACTGCAGGGAGGAAGAGCGAGAGCCTTTAAACACACGCGTGCGAGCATGTGCACATTCACACACACGCCCGCCAAACACACGCGTGCGAGCATGTGCACATTCACACACGCGCCCGCCAAACACACGCGTGCGAGCATGTGCACATTCACACACACGCCCGCCAAACACACGCGTGCGAGCATGTGCACATTCACACACACGCCCGCCAAACACACGCGTGCGAGCACGTGCACATTCACACACACACCCGCCAAACACACGCATGCAAGCATGTGCACATTCACACACACACCCGCTCAAACACATGCAGTCCCTTTGGAATACTCCTTAGGTGTGGAAAGTGCAGTGAAATCCCTTCTCCTTACCGGATCTTCAGTGAAGTCAGCATGGCTCATTCATATTCTTCATGTGAGTGGGTTCTTTGGATATATTTAGGTTTTATTTCCACTGTGGCAGTAAGCAAAAACAGAAATCTCAAAATGAAGGATCTGAAGGATGAGGAAATAGCTGGTTATCAGCATCGGGTTTCAACTTAGTTCAGAAGTAAGGAAATCTCATCAGAAGAGCTAAGTGGCTAATCTGACATCGTTTGACATATCTGAACCCCAGTTAGAACGCAAGACCCCTTGAGTCCTCTCTGCTTCCATGTCTTGAGCTCCTTCCCAAATCAGGAAGGTAACTTCTGTAGGCTACATCTAATGTTTGGTTCATTAAAATTAACTATGGGCTGGAAATTTCTGGACTCCGAGAGACCCAGGACATTCTGTGGGTTATTCTGCTGCCCCTTTCTCTGCTCAAACATTATACAACTTTCAGTCACTGACGGTGGCTGCAGTCCTCAGTGGGCTCTCTCCCCTTTTTCCATATGTCCACAGAGCTATGCTACCCATGACCCTGGCATAGAGGCATGTGTGGTCATGGAAACAGAGTTTTGCTCACAATTGAGTATCTGCTACAAAAAAGGGGCAGCATGTTAAACTCTTATGACACCTCTTAGAGGAGAAATGACTGGTCATGGTGAGGGTCAAGCATCAGTCCAGTTGTGACATCTCTGTGAGTGGACATATCACTCTAACTTAGATGTGCCGCAACTCTTGGTACTCTGGGTGCCCCCAGTTTAAGATTCAAACTGTCTTAATAGAGAGGACAAGACCCATAGGTACTAATATGGAGTGTGGTTCTCAGCATTCATCCCAAAAGAGCCAAGCCATCAAGAAAACCTGTTCTGCCTTTGCAAATTAAATGGAATGCTTAAGAGTTCACAAGAAGAAAATACAAAACATGTAAACAGCTCTTTGAGGTTTAACAAGCTGAAGACTTAGCTGAATGTTTTCTGCAACTTGACAATCAGAAGTGACATCCACACAATAGAATGTCCTTCTTCTTAGCAGATCCATTGTTTCTCTGCTACTAAGCGCAAGTGTCACATGAAATCCACTTCTCGTTTCATTTTCTGCAGCATAACGTAGAGCTAAATAACCAGCACTCCAGCAGACCTCCACCATGCTCCCACACGACGCGTAAAGTCTCTACAACAGGATATGCCTGCACTTACTGAGTCCCTTTTCTTGCTAGGAGGACAGCAGAGAGAAGAGAAGAGTCTCTTTTAGACAGCCATCACTAGTAAGTCTGTGCCTGTTTGTTTGCTTTGAACAACGTGGCCGAGGTATAGTGTGCATTCAAAAGATTGCATCCATTTCAAGTGTCCAGATCAATAACTTTGACAAATGTATATACCCATGTAACCACACAATCAAAATATAGACCATTCACATCACCCCAGAAAGTTCCCAGCTACCTCTTTGCAGTTAACCCTTCACGATCCACAGCCCCAGAAAATCACTGATCTGTTTCTGTTGCTCTAAATTAGATTTCCCTTTTTTACAGTTCATATAAATGAAGCCATGTCACATATATTCTTTGGTGATCGTCTATTTCACTCGGCATAGTGTCTGTGAGGTTTCTTTCTGTTGCTAAGTAGTGTGCCTTCATCGCATGGATGTATCACGGTTTGTTTATCCATTCATGGGTGATGAGCATGAGGATTGTTTCATTTGGGGCTATTATAGATAAAGCGGCTATGAACACTTGTGTACAGGTCTTTGTGGGAACACACATTTCCACTTCTCTTGGGTAGCATCTGAGAGTGGAATGGCTGGGTCACACTGTGGTGCCTGTTTAACTTTATTTAAAATATTGCCCAGCAGTTTTCCAGCGTGTTTACACTACTCTCTTGTTCTATACTCTCACTAAACCTTGGGATTTTCATTCTTTTTAATCCCTTCTAGTGGGTGTGAAGAGGTATATCACTGTAGTTTTAACTTGCATTTCCCTGAGGACTAATGATATTGAGCATATTTTCACGTGCTTTTCGACCATTCTTATATAGTGTTCGTTCAAATATTTTGCCCTTCTATTTTTTAGTTGTGTCTCCCTATTATTGCATTTTAAGAGTTCCTTATGTATTCTGGAGCAACTACTTTTCCAAATACATTTTACATAGGCTTTCTTCTGATCTGTGACTTGCCTTTTTAAATTCCTAAGTTTCTTTTTTTTTGAAGGGCAGACTTTTTTAATTTCGATGAAGTCAAATTTGTGAGGTTTTTAAAAAACACTTGGGGAAGAGCATAAATGCCCAAGAAATCTTTGTCTATCCCAAGGTCATGAAAACTTTTTCCTACATTTCTTCTAGAGTTTTCATAGTTTTAGCTGTTAGCTTTAAGTCTATGACCCATTTGGAAAACACTTTAGTAGTTTCTTATAAAGTTAAACCTACACTTTCCATGTAACCCAACAGTTCCCTCCTAGGTATTTATTCAAGAATAATGGAAATATACGCTACAGAAAAATTTGAATACAAATATTCATAGCAGCTTTATTCATAAGAGCCAAAAGCTATAAATAATCCAAATGTCTATTAACAAGTGAATGGATAAATAAATTATTTGTATATCCTCATGTATATTCAGCAATATAAAGGAACAAATGACTTGGAAACACATCATTGAAGAACCTCACAGATACTAGGCTGAGTGAAAGAAGCCAGACACAAAAGAGTACATGCTATATTATTCCATTTATATGAAATTCTAGAGGAGGTGAAAGTAGCCTGTGGTGATAGGAGTCGGATCAGTGGTGGCAGACAGGATTTGGACAGCAGGAGGTTGACTAGGAAGATGTATGGGGAAACTTTTGAGGAGATGAAAATATTCTATATCTTAAGTGGGATGGTGGTTACACGAGTGGTTACATTTGTCAAAAATCATCGACCTGTACACCTAAAATGTGTGAATTTTATTGTGTAAAATTATATCTCAACAACATTGACTTAAATTTGACACATTAAATTTTGTGATTGTATTAATCAGGGTTTTCCAGAGAAACAAAATGAACAGTTAGATGGATGGATAGATAGATAGATAGATAGATAGATAGATGATAGATAGATAGACAGGTAGATAGATAGAGATATATATGAGGAGATTTTATATAGCAATTGGCTCACGTGGTTCTGGAGGCAGAGAAGTCCCACGATCTGCCGTCTGCAAGCTGGAGACCCAGGAAAGCTGGTGTATAATTTAGTCAGAGTCTGAAATCCTGAGAATCGGGCAGCAGGTGGTGTAAGTCCCAAACTGAGGCTGAAAGCCTGGGAACCTGGTGCAGGAAAGTCCAAGAACAGGAGACGATGGATGTGATGGGGTTCAGGGCAGGCCACTCCAAGATGTGCCACTCTGGTATGCGGACTATTTCGAGCTGAAGCCAATAAACGCTCAAAAGACTCAGGAAGAGCGTCCGACCTTCCCCCTCCAGACTGCCTAAAAGACTTTAACATAGAAAACCTGTTCCAGGAAGGAGCTCATACCACATGATAGCTATAGTATGATGCAAAGTGGGTGTGATAAAAGGACACCAACATTGGGTACTGGCCCAGTGGTGCAGTGGTTAAGTGCGCACGTTCTGCTTTGGCAGCCTGGGGTTCACCAGTTCGGATCCCGGTGCGGACGTGACACCACTTGGCAAGCCATACTGTGGTAGGCGTCCCACATATAAAGCAGAGGAAGATGGGCACGGATGTGAGCTCAGGGCCAGCCTTCCTCAGCAAAAAAGAGGAGGATTGGTGGCAGATGTTAGCTCAGGGCTAATTTTCCTCAAAAAAAGGACACCAACAAACCAATTTTTTAGCCTAGCAAAACCTGTTTAACAAACATTGGCATTCCATCTCTATGTACATTGTCTTCCTCCCCTTTGAAGTCCCAAATCACTGTCCCCAATGTCCTCCTTGTCTGTAGCTGAAGGTACTTAAACAGGTGGCCTCAGCCAGACGGCTAAGTTACTCAGTTTCTTCTGGGTTTCTCCCATGTACACATGCTCTTAAACTTTGATTTTCTCTTGCTAAACTGCCTCTTGGATTATTTGAAGAGCCTTAAGGAGAAGCGGGGGAGAATTCTCCCACTTCCCCAACAGACGTATCAGCTCAAGCAGAGAGAGGAGAATTCGCTCTGCCTCCACCTTTTTGTTCTTTTCAGGCCCTCAACGAATTGGATAATGTCCACCCACTCTGGGGAGGGCAATATGCTTTACTCAGTTCACCAATTCAACTGCCAACCTCTTCTGGAAACACCCTCACAGACGCACCCAGAAATAATGTATGCCAGCTATCTGGGCACCCCTTAGACTAGTCAAGGTGACACATAAAATGAACATCTATTTATTTGAGTGAATACTATTTATATGTCTTCCTTATTAGCCCTCAAGCTCCATGAGGCGAAGGACCAAGTCTACTTTGCTCTCCATTGAATCCCCAATGGCTACAAAGCCCATTATGTAGCAAATGGAAGGTATTCAACAAATATTTGTTAAAAAAAAGGAAAGAGGAGGAACTTACAATCATATTCAGAAGAAACAATGCAGGGAATTCAATAACTGAGTCCAGAGTCGAATTCATCAAGTTAAAGGACAACAGAGATGAGGGAGAAGAGAAATAAATCTGTGTGTTTTAAAGCAGTTAAAAAAGAAATTTTGAAATAAGTGAGTTTTTAAAAGTAAGATAACTTGAAGAATAGGAGAGATGGAATTCCTGGTGGAGAAACCTTTATGAATAAAGACATGGAGATAAGTGACTGATAAATGAGGAGGGAACAGAGCTTCATGAATTTTCATCTCACTCCCAGAGGATGCAGACAAAGAAACCCAACTTGCTACTCTAGCCCCACACCCCAAATCCAGGCCACTATCCTTCTCTGCCAACCTGTGCCATGCAACCTCCATCCCTACCCCGGAGGCTGCTGTGACAAGACCTCCCACCCATGCTGAGAGTGAGATGACCTTGAACCTTCTTGCTGATGCTTTGTGAGTGTCTGGTGCTCCACGGAGGTCCCAGGCCTGGGGCATGCAGCAAACGGGATTCAGAGAGAGCATCTTGGGTCTCCTCAGCATTGCACACACCGGAGACAGCAAATTACAGGCTTAAATCACTACATTTGTGAAAAATCTGATTTTATTTAGACAAAAGCAGATGGAGAGGATGGATAATCTCGTTACATTTCAGCACACTACATTTTATTCAGAAGAAATGAAACATAACCCGTTATATATTCCTTTCTTTCCAGCTGCTTTCCCTTCCCTAAGTTTAGGTTTATTATTAATATATGAATTCATCTTGCCTCCCTCTCAATTCCATTAGCCTGTACTCCTAATTAAGTTTTGTTCACGTTGTCCTTTTTAACAGCTCAGAAACTCTCTTTCAATGTAGTTATTTTCCCCAGACCTCAAATCGTTTCTACAGATGAACTGCTGCTATCAGCATTTGAAATGTCTTAATCAAATTATAATTTGTCTCAAATGTTAAGAAATTATCGTGGCCCTTCTGTTCCCTGAAACAGGTCTGACGGACTGAAGGACAGTGTCTTCCGAGGACTGGGACGGATTCTTGACTCGGGTGTTTGGGAAGCGGAGGGGGGAGTCGCCTTCCTCGGATTTCGAGTGTCTTGACCTTGGTCAGTTCACTATCAGCCAGAACAATAATTTCCTCACTGCCCCTTGGCCATTGCACTTTTTTCCCAAAACAAATGTAATGGGTACAGAAAGTCTCAGGAAAAGTCCAAGCTTCAGAGACAGTAAAGGCAGACGAAGGGTTTATGAAGCAGTGCTGAGAAAGATGCAGTGACTCAGAGACAAACCTCAGCGCTCCCTACACTCAAGCCCAGGCTTAAATAGTTTATGATTTCTAACGTTTCTGTTCCCAACTAAGGCAGATGTGTGTGTGGTATTGCCACCAACTGCTCTGGTCTGGGGGGTCAGGCACTTTCCAGACCCAGCGGAACATTCCCAGTCAGGCACCATCTGATCCCAGTGACCCTCAGCCAACATTCCTTTGGCTCAGGTGGGTCTGCCTGACAGGGGGTCCAGCCTGGGGGCTAAAATACCACTCCCTAGGATCAAGCTTCATGTTCAAATCCCAGCTCTGCCCCCAGCTACTAAAGTGAACCTGGTCAAGTTAGTTTGTGCTGGTTTCCTCATCTCTAACACAGAGAGAATGATTCAAAGCCCCTTTACAGAGTTATTGTGAAGATAAGATGTAGGAAAGTATGAAAAGCACACAGCACAGTGCCTGGCTCATGAGTGCACAACGAATGTTGGCTGTCACAACTACGGCAACCACAATGACTCTGCTACCCTTCAGAGACATCTTCAGGTCTCCAGAATTTGACGCAAGCTCCTGCCTGCATTCTTATTCATGCACCCAAAGATTTAGGAAATCAATGTATATCTAAAACCACAGCAACTTACACCAAACATTAAGGAGACTAGCATTTCTCTCCGGGTTAGTTCCATCATCCATTCAACTGAGGAATTGTCCCTATGATGGGATTACCGAGGGAGATTCAAATCTCATCCTGATTCTCTTCCTGGAAGCCAAATGGCAAAGGAAGTTACTCTCTATTACCTATTTCAACCATCCTGAGGTTATTTATGGTTTTGGTCAGAACTGCCTTCTTGGCACATTGCATTCTTTAGCTGATAACACTGGGTAAGGCTGGTTTTCTTTTTTCTTTTTGTTCTAAAGCTTTAAGGACGGGTCAAGGCAGTCTGCTATTGGTTTCTGAAAATCGGCAAGTAAGATCTGTTCACCTGTCTTCACAAAGCTAGGATCTGGATCACAGAGAAGCCAGCCTGGCCTCTGGTCTTTCTTTCTAATTCACTCTGGGTCCCCCCATTGCTGACCTCTGAAGATGCCAAACTGTGGCAGCCTAGACCTTGCAGGCTTGATTAACGAGCTTTGCGGAGGTCTTTAGTGGCTACCTGTCTTGTGCCTTGAGCATGACACCTCTCTGACCAAGTACTGCTCTTCCTCAAAGCAGGGGCAGAGCAAGCTGCCCTGCTGACCCCTGAGGCCAGCTGACCCTGCCGTGGGTGAACCGCTGTCACTCTTGCCTTTTTTATTACACCCGTTGAAAGCGTCCAGAATGAACCCACATAAACCACTGCTTGTGGACGGGAGAGCGAGTTTTTTATGACTCTGCTCCAGGGCTCTTAGGAGAGAGCACATTTTCCAAAACTTACATCTTTTAAATTGGAGTTGTCACCTTTACAGGGTGAGCTGACCCAACATCTTTGCTGGTCCAAGAAACGTCTAAGTGCAGAGGAAAAATTAACACCTCCTTTTTCATATACTGAATGAGAGGTCACAGACAGGTCAGAACATTGGCTCAAATCAAATTGTTGAAGTAGCTGGAGTTTATTTTTATAGATAGAAAAATTGCAAAATATTGGTCTCTCTCTCCTTTCTCTGCCTAGGTCCCTCAGTCATCCATCAAGTGTCTGTGCGCTGGCGCCTGAGAGCCCTCCTGGATGGGCCTGCCCTCACCCGCAGCAGCAGACACAGTCTGGCCGCACTAATCCAGAAAAACTGCATGCCTGCAGGAACATCAGGTCCAGAGACGACAGGGAGCAGGAACTAAGTCAGGACAGAATGTCACAATCACCTTTTACCAGCCCCTGTGCCTCTGTGTGCCCAGGCCGTGCACTCGCACAGTCCAGCCGGCTCCCTCGGGCCACAGCAGGTGTGAGCAGCACTGTGTGCTGCAGGAGGCAGAGAGAAAACGGAGGGACACCCCTGACCTGGGAGTGTGCCATCAGGTGGGGACGCAGGGCACAGTATTAGGGAAACAGCCTGAGGACTTGGAAGGCAAACTAGCAAGAGGTCCAGAGCTCTGGAGCCAGACTCTCTGGGTCCAGGTCCTGCCTGTGTGTGATAATTGTGTGACCTTGGGGAAGTCGCATACCCTCCCATCCCTAAAACCTCATGGGGTTGTTACAAGGACTGAAAATCAGAACATGCACAATGTTTCGTACCCGCTCGATTAAAAACTCTTTGAAAAGCTTAACCAGCTCCCATGAGTGCCCTGACAGCTTCCTGTCACAGAGGGAACGAGATCCACCAGGGCCTCAGAGCTGAAAGCTGCGCAGCCCCACCCTGCCTGTCTCTCCAGCCTCAGTGCCCCCACCCCTGCTCACTCACCCCCAGGCCCACCGGCCTCCACAGTTTTCCTTCCTCCCACCTCAGGGCCCTTGCCTGGCTGCTCTTCCAACTAGATTGTGCTCACCACCCACCCCACCCCAAGCTCTCTGGGGTAACTTTATTCAGTGTTGCCTTTCCCTGGTCACTTTGAAGTAAAACATTTTACCTTCTTACTCTGCTTCATCTTTTTTCATAAATATCCCCACCTGAAATTTACTTATTTTGTACCGTTCACTGTAGTATCCTCAGAGCCTGGAAGAGGATCTGAGAAATAACAGGCTCTTGATAAGTGTTCGTTTGTGAGCAAGTGAATGACTGACGTATAAGCACTCAGCATGTGTTAATCTCCTTTCTTACTTCCGTGGCAGGTGCCTTGGGCGACCCTCTTCCCAGTGCCGCCACCTCTGACTGCAGCCACAGCTGGGTGCTCAGTCCCATGGGCACCCTGACTCACCTCCTGCTGGCTCTCACCTCAAGCACTCACAGATTTTCATTCTGCCCTGGGGTCGTCTCTGCTGCCCTGGGATTACACAGGGTCAGAACCCAAGTGTTGCCACTGAGTGGGAGGTTAGAGCGCCCAGGGGCAACATACAACCAGTGAGGCAGGAGCTTTCCTTTCTCCCTCCACCTACCCTTCAGTCAGACACCCCTGGAAGGAGTTCTGCAGGCTTCTCTGGAGGTCCTGGTAGAATCCAGGCCCGCCGCACATGACAGTGACCTCAGGAAACATCCTCATCTCCTATCTCACTGTCCCCAGCCCCTCACTTCTGCTCCCCGGGATCGCCCCCCAAATGAAGCACTCACTCCTAAGTCCTTGCCTCAGGCTCTGTTTTGGGGGAACACCTGACGCTGAGTCTAAAAGTGGCTTGAAGTGGGGTATACAGAGCATGACCAGAGTGCAGCAGACAAGCAGAGAGGGCTTCCTGGAGGAAGCAAGCTCTTGATTTAATTTCAGAAAAGAGGAATGTGATTGGTAACCCAAAAATCCCTTTTGGGCTGCGGGGTTTTGACTTCCAAAGACTTAGCAGCAAAGAGAGAGAAGTGAGTCCACACGGACCACAAGGATTTCCACCCTGGGAAGATGGCGACCACGGCTGCCAGGTTCTACACTCTGCTGCCTTCAGCCCTTCTTTATAGAGACAACTTCTGAGAATGCTTTTGCCTTCCTAACGAAAACTTAGCCTTTCAAGTCTTATAAACTGTAATAGGGAAAGAAATACTTCAATCTCTTTTTTTTTTTTTTGGAGGTAAATCAATGATATTAAGTGATCCAATTTACCCATTTCTCATACCACTCTGATCACTAATGAAGACGCATCTGCGACATAACATGTGGTTCGCACACAGGGCATGACTGTTCAGATGGAGAGTGTGCGGGCCGATTGTGCAACTAGGAAATGGTGGATGCAAACTAAATATTTGGGAATCAGATATTGCTATTTGCATTCACAAGATTGTTTAAGAATCACCGTTTCTACTGGGCAGGGCCTCAGCGGAAGGCTCCCCAAATGCCACGTCTCCATGCTGCCAGGCGGCTGACAGCCGGGGGGAAAACGTGCGCGAGGGAGAGCTTCTCTGTGAGGCAGCCGCACGGAGGGGGAGCTGGGGCAAACGATAGAACTCCAAGCACTGTGCAGATAATTGCTAAATTAATGATAATCCCGAACATGCTGCATGCTTTGCTGGTAATCCCTCATCACAACAGTCTTATGACGTAGGTATATTATTACTCCGTTTTTATAGCTGGAAACCTAAGGCTGAGAGGTTAAGTACGTTGCCCAAGGTCCCATAGCTAGGCCATCTGAGCTCAGCACGTGGACAGCACACACGGGGTCTAAGTTCACTCCATTCTCACCATTAAACACCGAAAGAGTTTATGTTATCTTCCATTTCCTGTTCATTAATTCATTCGTCAAATAGGTCTTGAACAAGTACAAAATGCCTGGTGTTGGTATACAATTGTTACCTTTGACTGGCATTCTTTAGATGCCTCTTTATGTTATATGCCTTATCTCATCTAATTCTCACAATCACCTTACAGATGAGGAAGCAGATGTAGAGAGGATACATTCACGATCACAGTCACATAGCTAGTAGCTGAGGAGCTGGGGTTCAAACACAGCTTCATGGACCCCAGAGCCCCCTTCTTTACCTCAACTCTAAACTCTCTCCCAAGTAAAGGAATTAAAATTCAAACCTGAGTCTTATGGTTCCGAAACCTGTGTTTTTGCTAGTATGTTACGCTGTGACGTAAGATTCACAAATGGTATTATACCCTTAGATCTGTTCACACTGACATAGACAGTCACAGCTGCATTAGCAGATGCTCAGGACATGTTAAAATAGCAGCCACAATCTTCACAACTGGTCTTCCACCCGGTTTAGTGCCATCAAAAGTGAGAATTCTGACCCCATGTTTTTTATGCCCCTTTGTTCCACTCATCCTGGAAGTGTGTTGAATAAAAATGAAAATAATGGTATAGGCAAAATTCTGGGAAAAATACCCAGTCCACATGAGCTAGGGGTATATACCAAAACTTTGACCCATTGGGGCATTGGCTTCCTAGAGAGAATTGTAGGGGAAGAAAACATTTCCTCTACTCACTCTGGATCCTTCTGGCCAGACAACAAATTAAATTCACATGAGA
The DNA here is from genome assembly GCF_041296235.1 of Equus asinus. Taxonomy (NCBI): domain Eukaryota; kingdom Metazoa; phylum Chordata; class Mammalia; order Perissodactyla; family Equidae; genus Equus; species Equus asinus. Next base: position 16,032,619 of record NC_091817.1, on the reverse strand, counting down.
CAGAATAACAGGAGAAAATTAAACAAAGCTTTATAACATGTATACATGGGAGAGGCTCAGGCAAACTGAGCAACTCCCCAAAATGGCGGAAGCTCTCGCCTTAAATACCATCCTCAACTAAAGACAAAGGAGGATGTTGGGGGTTGGGGGAGACAGTTACGGGAGGTTACCAAAAAAAAGCACAGTAAACAAGAACAAGGTTATTATGCAGATTTAAGTCCTTGCCTTCTGCATTGATAAGAGTTTCTAGAGATAAGTTCATCCCCCCTTCTTCCTGGTACAGAGAGGGAGACACCTGTACAGATGGAGATTTCCTTTGCAAATGTAAATGTCTCTTAACAAAGGGTAAGTAAGTTCTACTTTTCAGAGTTTCTCTCATGTCTGCAGCTTTTAAAAGTAACCAGCCCAAAATAATTCTCATGCCAAAGAGACGTACGTATCTTGGGGTAGCAGATTCCAGTCCCCCACAGAATCCAATATCCCAAGAGCAAGGTAAGAGAAATGAGGCAGCTTCTTGAACTCAGGCCCTATACATTTCTCTCTGCCTCAGACAAATCTTGCTTCCATGAGGTGTCCAGCTTCCTTTGTGGTTCTGGCTTGCGTGGGAGCTCTGCATATATTCTTCTCAAATCTAGCGTCTATGTAACAAACCCCAAGGGAGCACCATTTTAAATGCTGGTATGTGAGGTGAACAAATTAAAATAAATAAAGAAATTCATCTGAATATATTTATTTGTAACGATGCATGAAGTGTGGTGTTTAAGGGAAACAATTCTCTGAAGAGAACACTACCTACCACAGTGTGAGTTGTCAGGAGGCTAAGGCCAAAGCAGAAGAGGCACAGGGTATTTCTGCATGTTGCATGCACAGTCATGATGGTAATGATTGAAACTGACAGACAATTCCATTAAGTATAATCTTCAAATTGAGACTTTGAGGAACATCATGCAAGATGAGGGTATGTTAAAGATTTATTATGTTTGTGAACTATTTTTGTAAAATTATTCAAAACAGACTAAGAGTAAATTATTTCATAAAATGTACTTGAAATGAGTGTGTACATTAGGTCTTTAGAGTGTATGCGTTTATTAAAGAGCTCTTAAAATCCTGCTATTTCATTTGGCAGGCAGTTTGTGCTTTAAAATGCCAGATAAGTATTTCTTTGTTTAGGGATATTTTTCAAGCATGTCTATGAGAAAAGGAAAACACAATAGGCTGTTAATTCGGTAAAATTTTGTCTGGAGTGGCAGTGAACTCTGGATGTGTGCTCAACCCATTTTGTAAATGGTGCCATAGGAAACAGTGTAGGCGGTTGACATATTTCAAATATGGATGGGAAATAAGTAAGACAGGCACTAATATCTTTGTATATTATTTATAATACCCTAATCGCATGCTTTCAGAGACTTTTATCCACACTCTTGTGCCATAATTCAAGCTACACTTCATTCACTTTCATATCTGTCCTCCTAGTGATCTTTCTTGTCCCTTTGTTTCTTCAGGCAGATTCTGACACTTCCCATTACCTCCTTCACTCCATCACTTTGATCTTGTAAGACTTGAGGGTAAGGGAACCTATTTCTCCTTCCTCTGAAGAGCTAGCCCTACAACATCTGGATGTGATATATATATAATCAGACTCTTGAGTCTGGTCCATTGCACACCTTCTGAGAGCATGTCTCTTTCATAGGGGAAGGCCAGTGCCAAGGAGAAAGGTGGGCTGCATGCTATTTCTACTGTCATAACCAAGCAACATTTAAGAGTCTCTGGTATCCTTCGCCCTCCCCAGCTCCTGCACTGTCAAGGAAAGGGGGAACAGTTCTTATGAGTCTACCTTTTGGCAAACCTTCTGGAGGCTTACCACTAGCTATAAAATAAATTCTCCTAGAATCAAATATCAGCTTAACTAATAGAGAATGAAGAGGAAAAGTGAATTAGGGGTTGTTGTACATCAGAGACAGACATGAAGAATGAGCCAGATTATTAGTATTTTTTTTGTTTAATATTTAACAAACCACGGCTCTCCCCTTGCCAAAACTACTCCCCGGGTATGAATCTGGCCCAGATGGAATGGAAGGTTTCTTTTCCCCACTGCAAAATCTGATTTTTATTGTTCTCTTTGAAGTCCTAGAAATTGTCATGTGCTCTGAATTTACTCTCTTCTCTAGCCATCCAAGTATACCGAAACTCAACTTGTCCTTCACTTGCCCTTGACTTAAGCACATTGCCAGTCATTAAAATAGTTCAGAGCGTTTCCCACAGAACTAGAAAGTCTCCTGCTGTGTTTTCCTCCTTTGTCTCACAGTGACTTCAGAGGCAGGGAAAGAACAAGGGCTTGTGGCCAAATCAGAATGTCAGAGCTGGTGGAGGCTTTGTAGAGATCAGTCGGGGAAACTGAGGTCCCGAGAAGCAGTGAGCCAGGATCACGTGGTCAGCATGTGCAGATCCAGGCAGATGAGCCAGTGTGGGGAGGGATGGGTGACCCCTGCGTTCTGGCTCCCAGAGATCTGAGCCTGCTTCTGCCACCTGCTAGCTGAGCGTCCTCCTGGAGCCTCAGTTTCCCCACCCATAAATTGAGGGCAAGTGTTGACGTCTACCTGCTGTGAGAATTCTGCGGGATAATACAGGAATGTAAGAGGAGCCCAACCAGTGCTAGTGATTAGTTTTAAAGACAGAGTGACTACTCATCCCATAAAAAAATTCTTTCTTTACCCAAATATGGCTACTATAGAACTCAAGTTTTCTTCTTACCACCATGGGGTTTAGTGAACCCAATTACTCTTCTGGCTGTAAAATTTGGGAATAAATGCTGGAGAGGCAATCTGCCATTCCTTCTGCCCCAAGTGTTCTCAAAGACGTTCAGTAATGCTCTCTGTTGCTCTTAATGACTTCACAAATAAGGGGGCAACAGGATCAGGTCAAAGAAAAGGGGAGAGGGAAATGAACTTCGTGAGACAAGAAGGGCACAGGATGGGGAGGGGAAGAAAAAGAGGGCTCCCCGGGAGCAGACAGAATTACCTCCTGGATAGAACTTAGGAAATCATCTAATCCAACCCCTTGCATTACATTTGAGGAAACTGAGGCACAGAGAGGAGGTGGGTCTCCATGGTGGTAGAGGTAAGATAAGAACCCAGAACCCAATTTTCCTTCTGCCTAGAATGCTTTTCCTCCTGCACTCCCCGCCATACTACCTTCTTGCCTACGTAATGCCTATTAATTTCAAAATCTCAGCTCAGACATCCTCTCCTCTGACACTTCTTCCCTGACCTTCCCCTACTCAACCTCACGTGATCTAGGCCCGGTTATATGCCCTCATAGCATCTGCCAGCATGTTTCTTCCCCATCTCCTCAATCTCCACCCACCACACAGGGCTTTTAATCTCCACCCCATAAACACACCAGCCATCAAGGAGCAGGAAACATGGAGCATGTGGTCCACGTGGGATGCTTTTCACCATAGCAGAGAAATGTCTCCATACAATTCATTCCTAAAGCAACAGACAGAAATAGTTTCCATTGACGCATCTTTCAATGGCAAGGTTCCCCAGAATTCATTAAAGGAAACTTTGTTAATTGGGATGCTCCCTCCCAGAAGCAGGTGGCTCTTTCTTTCCAGCTGGCTCCGCCTTTCAAGGCAAGCAGTGCTGGAGAGGACAAGGACCACTAAGCAGATTCTCTCTCTTGTTCTAGTGCTTTATTTTTTTCTAACATTTGTTCTTATCACCCCAGACATACTTTATGTGGAACAAATTGATTAAAACATAAAACGAGGGTTCACTTTCTGTTAGGCTCTGCCATTTGTGGCTATTGGGATGTGAAAAGATCCAAGCAGCTTAACTAAATCCAAAAAAATCCATCTCCTACTGTCTTATCTTCAGCTGTAAAGTTTAAGCTTCTTGCTGAGAAGTGCAGAGGAAGAGAATTGACATTTATTTATTGAGTTCCTACTATATACCAAGCACTGGGTGAAATGACTCTCGTCATTTACTCATTCAGCAAACATTTGAGTACTGGGCACTGTTCTAGGAACTGGGGAGTCAGCAAAGGAAAAAGTAAAGTCGCTGCCATCACAGAGTTCCCATTCCAGTGCGGGGAGACAGACAGTAAGCAAATAAAAAGACCGCATCATGTCGGATAGGAATTATGGCTATGAAGAAAAATAGAGCAGATTAAAGAAGTAGAAGTGATGGGAGATATTTTAGGTCAGGGGTCAGGAGAGAGCTTTCTGGGGAGGTGGCCCTGGAACAGAGACCTGAATGACGTGAGTGGCAAGGCTTGTGACTATTGGGAGGAAGAGTATTCCAGCTGGAGGAAGCAGCCAGCGCAGAAGTCCTCAGGTAAGAATGTGTCTGAGCTGCTGGAGAAACAGCCGGGAGGTCAGCGTATTGGTAGCACAGGCAGCGAGGCAATGAGGCTCAGGAGCTTTGGACAATGGGGTAGACCAGGGCCGGACCATGACCTGTGAAGGACTTTGAACTCCATTCCAAACTTCACAACAACCCTTTGGAGGGTTCTAAGTGAGGGTGTGCCATGATCTGATTTACATTTAAAATGATTGCCTCTTTTAATCCTCAAAACGATCTTAAGCAAGAAGTATCATTAACCTCACTCTATAGATGTAGAAATTGGGGGACATCAACTATCTTGCCCAAGTTGATGCTGCTTGTAAATGGTAGATTTGTCCCTCCGGCTCAGGACTGCACAATTCCAAACCTGAGGCTCTTCACACCTCGCCTGCCATCTGAGCCACGACCGTGTCCCGCATGATACTGGCACATGGTCACAGCACCTAGCACCATAGCTGGCACCTGGTGGGTATTTTCTAAATGAATGCATAAGACTCAAACTCTGCCAAAGTCCTGGGATGCTTGGGTATTTGGGGGATTGAGGAAGTTGATATGGAGAATAATGGGATTTTTACAATCAGAAAAGAGAATGAAAAAACTTAAGATATTTTGACCTGCACTCTAATTTGGGCAATATGCTTCCACAGAAAAACATGATTTTATTTTCAATGCTTCAATTTTTACCTCATTTGATATTTAAAATTGTATCTTCTACATAAACAATTCTGTGCTTGCACACACATCAACGTTGAAATGGACAATCTGCTCACCGTTCAGTCGAAGGGTCTATTGGAAATGACTTCCATTAAGATTTAGCTGAGTTTTGAGTTTACTCCTAACAGCTCTTCGCACACATAGATCATGTCAAGATGAGTAAACTGTGACGGGATCCTGTGCCCTTTCTTCTTTCTCTACCCGGATAACCCACCGTGTGAAGAGGCTCCTTTTTCCATCCTTTTTCCTAGGGGTGGACTGAAAGAGAAAAGATCATTTTCAGGTGCATACACATTATGTACCCCACCTCTGACTCAAAACCCCTCACGGACAACCCTAGGCTGGTCCCTCGCAGTGGTTCATGCCATAAAGATTAATAAGTCCAGTAACTCCGGGGTAAAGACCTCTCCTTGGCGCTGGAGTGCCGGTGAGCTGAGCCAGGCTGCCTGGCTCTCGGGAGCCCCTCTGGCTTATCCGGGGGACAAGGCCAAATACATTCACACACAAACAGTATGTGGCAAACGTGGAAAGGCACTGAAGGAAACAAACCAGGAATTCTAAGAGCTTCCAGCAGGGCCTCCCCTGCTTGGGGTGGAGGTGCAGAGGGCTCGCTCATGGACTTGCAGAGGATGGATGGGTACTAAGAAGAGGAAGAGGAGAAAGGAGGAGCAGTCTAGGCCAGGAGCTTTCTCAGGGTTCTGAAAAGGGCAGAACTGAGAGACGCTCAAGGACCTAAAGAGGGCGAGTGTGACAAGGGCCCAGAGAGAGCACCGGAGGACTGTGGGAGGGAGGCAGGGACTTATCGGGTCTGATCTCAGCATCTCATTTGCCCCCTATCCTTCACCCTACTGGGTGTTGACACAATCTTCAGATGAGACAGCACAATAAACAAGCAAAAACAGGCTCACGACCTCCTAGAAGCTCCTAGGCGTCTAGACATAGTGGTTCTCAATCCTGCAAAGAGACAGAGGGTGGAGAGGGATTTGCAAAGAAAACCACTAACGTCACCTCCTCAGGGAGAGGAGCTCCAGGCCAGGCTCTCAGGGAGCTGGCTGTGAGCACTGGGCAGTGTTTACATCCCCCGGCATCCAAGCAAGACGGGAAACAGTGATTAGCACAGCAGGCAACCCTCATCCTTCCTTCTCCGTAATAACGCTGTCAACACAGGACAGAAGATTGCCCTGACGTCTCTCTGTCTCCAAACTGCACGTTGGAGACAGGCTGTTTAAGGCAAACAGACCCCCAGTGAAAACCTCCTGGCTAGACTTCCAAGCCAAGGACTAAGAAACAACCCTGAAATACACAGTCTGTCTCTGGCCTCGCTCTATAGCTCATGGCTTCTGCCCTAGAGAGGACCATGAATTGCAGGGCCTGACAGATGCATCAGAAAAGTGGCGTCTGCCGAGTGAGTTGAGGACCTGTGAACTAACCCCATGGTGGTGCTTTCAGGACAGGTCGGCCTGCCAAGGCAAAGTCTAACCTCTGAGAGAGGCGCAGCCTGGAGGCAAGGCATCCTGTCCAGGAGTCAACGCCAGCCCAAAAAGTGCGGAGATGGGACACCCGCGGGAATGAGGGCGCCCTGCAAAGCACAGGACCTGGGAAGGCAGACAGGATTTCTAACGGTGACTGAAAATGCTCATTAGGAGAGAGCCTGTGTGGCATGAAGTGAACCCAATTGAGAGGTGTGAAATTTTCACAGTCTATATTTTTCTTTCTCAGTCAAAACCACCCTCGATTTGCCAAAGCACTTTTGCAATCGTTTGTAAATTGGTCTGCCAGGGTCTCCACTAGAATGTTAAATGGCGAGAAGAGTCCATAGCTCATTGCTGCCGCAGGCACAGGCGTCAGTGTGAAAAACAAGATTCAAAGCACTGATAGAAAGATGCAAGGATGTCAGTCTCCTGGGATGAAAACTACTTCAGCAAAAGGTGCCAAATGCCAAACTAGACAGATGATCTAAATAACTAATGCAAGGAAATCCAGCAGAGGCAGCTATAGATGTTGAGGCTTTTTTTTTTTAATTTGCTTTTGTCAGGGACTACTGATAAGAATTATATCAAATTATATCAAATAAGATTATCAAGAATAAATTGAGTTGCTTAAGCAATGGCTGCCAAAAACAGCTGTGATGTGAATTATAAGGAACACGTGTGACGTGAGTAATGAAGAAAACACATGAACAACTGTGGGAATGGGAAATGTATGGAGTTGAGGACAAAGTCTGCATCTTGGAAGAGACACTGCATTTGGGGATGGGGGCGCCAATAATTGTTAGCATTTATCAGGTATTAACCACATACCGAGTACTATTGATGTGGGGTCGGTAAGCCAAGGAGTCAAAAGAAAGATTTCTTGGACTCTCAAGGTCTGGCAGTAGTGCTCTTTTATTTAGAGAATAGTGTAGAATAGCATGGGGACAGGACCCATGGGCAGTCAGAGCTGCTGCTGCCAGCAGGGGGACAGGACCCATGGGCAGGCAGAGCTGCTGCATGGGGACAGGGCCCACAGGCAGGAGGAGGTGCTGCTGCCCCCACTACTGCTGCAAACATGGGTAGAGAGTAAGGCTAAATTTAAGGCATAGGTATGTGAGCCATCTCTTTACAAGACAAAGGAAAGAACATGTAAAAAAGTTAAAATGGTATCAATTCAGGTGGGGTCTGGCCATTGGGTGGTCCCACAACTTTTAGATAAGAATCAAATCGGATTAAGTAAAGGCCAGAAGCCACCACCCTAAATCAGTTATATGAGGTTGCCAGACAGTAACCAACTTAAGTTCTTGTCTTTGGCATTGATTAAGAGTTTCTAGAGATAAGGCCATCCCCCTTCTTCCTGGCACAGAGAGGGAGGCATCTCCACAGATGGAGGTTTCCCTTACAAATGTAAATGCCTCCCAACAAAGGGCAAGCAAACTCTGCTCCTCGGAGCCTGCTTCTCATCTGCAGTTTTAAAATTAACCAGCCTAAAATCCTCATCACTATTGTGGGGGTTTTTTGTTTGTGAATAAGTGGTTTTGGCAAACATTCAAGAAGCCCTATAAAGTATGGAAGATTATTATTCCCATTTTGCAGATGTGGAAACTGTGGCACAGAGAAGTTATCTCTCTTATCCAAGATCACACAGCAAATTAGAGCTTTGATTTCAGTGTCAGTCTCAGAGAAGTTGTTATTTGGTTCTACTTTTTACAATTATCTACCCATTTGGCTGAGGAGAAAGGGAACTTGGGGGAGGGGAGACTACTGACATCCCTACAAGAACAAGAAGGAATTAGCTAGATAGCTTTACCAAGTAAACCTGTTTTCCGAGAAGGGACTGAAGTGGCAGCAAGAAGAAGGAAGACAGATGTTGCTTGAAGGACGGCCCTCACCCGGCCATTTCCTCCCCTTGGATGCCATTTCAGAGGTTTGAAGCTTCTGGCTGGAACTACAGAGAAATTTGGGGTTTTCTCTAAACACAGTTATATTTTGCAAAATAAACAAATAAAAATTGGGGAGCAAGAGGGGCTGGCCCCGTGGCCGAGTGGTTAAGTTCGCGCGCTCCGCTGCAGGCGGCCCAGTGTTTCGTCAGTTCGAATCCTGGGCGCGGACATGGCACTGCTCGTCAGACCACGCTGAGGCAGCGTCCCACATGCCACAACTAGAGGAACCCACAACGAAGAATGCACAACTATGTACCGGGGGGCTTTGGGGAGAAAAAGGAAAAAATAAAAAAAAAAAATTAAAAAAATCTAAAAAAAAAAAAAAAAAATTGGGGAGCAAGAGAAAGTATTACTCTCACATGTTTTTATCAGGCTCCTACAGGAAAAGGAAATTCAGCAAAGTAATCATTTGAAATATTTTTAAATAATTACACAACAAGAAGCCAAAAAGCCAAAACATCTCTTCTTTTTCAAGATATTCTGACTCCTTTTGTGTTTCTGCTTCTTAGAGTAACAAACCATTCTCTTATTATTTCTTGTCTATTTTAGAAAAGCTACACAAACTCCTCTCAAGTTCATGTCTCCTGAAATTATCAGTGTCCCCTGAAATATTTTCCTCAAACATTGCAAGGCTGTGTAGGGGAGGAAGACATTTCCTCTACCTGCTCTGGGTCCTTCTGGCTGGACATCGAATTAAATTTATGTGCAACAGAATAACAGGAGAAAATTAAACAAAACTTTATAACATGTATACATGGGAGAGGCTCAGGCAAACTGAGCAACTTGCCAAAATGGCAGAAGCTCTTGCCTTAAATACCATCCTCAACTAAAGACAAAGGAGGATGTTGGGGGTGGGAGGAGTCAGTTACGGGAGGTTACCAAAAAAGCACAGTAAACAAGAATAAGGTTATTATGCAGACTTGAGTCCTTGCCTTCTGCATTGATAAGAGTTTCTAGAGATAAGATCATCCGCCTTTCTTCCTGGTACAGAGAGGGAGACACCTGTACAGATGGAGATTTCCTTCACAAATATAAACATCTCTTAACAAAGGGTAAGTAAGTTCTACTTTTCAGAGCTTCTCCCATGTCTGCAGCTTTTAAAAGCAACCAGCCCAAAATAATCCTAGTGCCAAAGAAACCTATCTTGGGGTGGCCAATTCCAGTCCCCGACAATATGGAGAAGGCAGGCCTGCCAAACGGAGCCGACTTGGTGTCCTCTTTCCAACGAGCAGCCCACAGCCTCTTCTAGGAGGTCATGGCACACTCTCTCCTGAGGGTCTTTCTTTCTCCTTCTCTTTTGTTTCCTCAGCCATTTGGAAAACCTTTTCCTTCACTCCCCCTCCCCTTTCCCACTACCTCTGTCTCTGTCTCCTTCTCTCCCATCTTCCTTTTGTCACTAACGTTTTATAGGAGGCCCTCCACTTGGCTGGTACTTTTTCCCCCAGGGAACTGATGTTTTGTTCTTTCAAGCTGTTTTTGTTTCCAAGAGACAAAGTACCTACTTTGTGTGTGTTCTCTTGTGTGTGACTAATGAAAGCAGAACAGTTATGAGCTGTATATTTATATTCTTAGAAAGGTTAAATTAGTACCATTTTTAATATAACAATTATATTAGCATAAATTGTTTGCTTCTAAAAAAACCAAACATGTGAAAGCAAGTCATATGGCTGAAATTACAGATGTCCATTGACTGCTACGCCCTTAGACAGTAGAGCTGGTTTTCTCAGTCCAAAACGCTGAGTTATTTTTGTTGCCTGAATGCTTATAAGCTGACTTCCTCTGCCTCCTAAGAGCAAGAGAGTATGTGGGGAGGAGGAAACAGCAAATGTCATCAGGCCAATCATCTTCACCTGCTCCCGTTTCCCATAGCCACTTTCTATGCCGATTCTCTCCACGTTTTTGATACAGTAATTAATATTGGTCATAAGATAGAAGAATTTTAAAACTACAAATTTTGCCATAATTGAACTTTTTTTCTTTTTTTTAAAGATTTTATTTTTCCTTTATCTCCCCAAAGTCCCCAGGTGCATAGTTGCATATTTCTTTTAGTTGTGGGTCCTTCTAGTTGTGGCATGCAGGACGCCGCCTCAGCATGGCTTGATGAGTGGTGCCATGTCCACATCCAGGATCTGAACTGGCAAAACCCTGGGCCCCCGAAGCAGAGTGTGAGAATTTAACCACTCGGCCATGGGGCCAGCTGGTGGACTAACTTTTAATAAACTTCTCCTGGGGAATGAATGAAAGGATGAATGGTGGACTAGTAGATGGATGGATGGTGGACAGAAAGATGAATAGATGATGGATAGATGGATGGATGGTGAATCAATAGAGAGGCATGAATGGCGCATGGATAGATGGACATATGGTAGTTGGATGGATGGTGTGTGGATGAATAGCTGGAGGGATGGTAGATAGACAGATGGATGAGGGTGGATGGGTGGTGGATGTAAGCAGACTCTTGTAGTCAAAGCAGATCATCTGAGGCACGTTAGGTTTGCTTATTTCCAATTAAGTAAGTGCCTGCTTTATGTAAGACATGAAGGTGGTGGATGTTTTGAGACAAAGGAGTAGAAGATATGGTCCAAGCCCTCAAAAAAGTTGCAATCTAATTCAGAAATAAGACAATGTATAACTAAACATAAAATTATGTGGTACAGATTGTTCAGAGAAAATTCAGGTGGGAAAAAAAAAGAATTCCAAGTAAGGAATGGAGTATTCAGGAAAGGTCCTATGGAAGAGACCTCATCTGAGCAAGCGTGTAAAGGACAGATTAGCTTGGACAGTGGGGAGGAGGGGCCATTTCTAGGGAGTAACAAATGCAATTTGGTGGCTCCAAATCACTTCTCTTTTATTATAGCTTTCCACTGTTCAAGGACTTTCGGCAAGAGGAATTATAATTTTATATTTTCTTTAATTGTACACTCAGGCCCTAGCACAATATCTTGCACAAATTAGGATCTCAATTAACAGGAAGTAAATGAATGAGTTTAATTAGTAAACGAAGAGTTAACCCCAAAGTCCCTACCCAGACTGTGGTCTCTTCTGGAGATTGTTGGCGTCAAACAAAGTTCAGCTACCACTCTAGTACGGATTATATCTGATTGGACTTTCCTGCATGAAAGAGCCCTGATAGCAAGTTTACAATATGCATTGGGGATAGGTTGATTAAATAAAATTTGTACCTTAGCAATAATAGAGACAAACCAGTTTCTTTACATTTTTTCCAAGAGGAATCCTTTCATATTTGGAATGGAAAGAAAAGGGCCAAAGGGGAAAAGAGAGTCATGCTTTGACACAATCTTAATTAAATAACTTCACTCCCAGCTTTTCCGAAAAATCAAATCTAATAATATTTTGCCCACGGATTGTTCTTCAAGAGGATAATAACAAATCACTCCACTGGCTTTAGCCTTGCAACCAGCAATGCGCAGTAATTTAATTAGTGGATTGCTGCATCAGCAGTTTAGAGAATGCGAGTGACTACTCTCTGAACTAAACAGGCAGCTCCGTTGGGAAGTGGTAGCTGCCTCCAAAGGTCCAGGGCAGTAAGTGACATGGGGAGTTTGCTGATGACTTCAAGTCTTCTTACGTCGTTGAGCCCTGGATTTCCCAAAGTCCATCTGTTCCGTAAGTCCTGGGTCATTGGAAACTTCTAGTCTAAGGCTGGAGAGAAAATTGAGAAAACAATGGAGACAAAGGAAGGAATGTTGTAGTCTCCAAGAAGGTCCTGCCTCCATCAGGCCTTTGCATTTACTCTTCCCTCCATTTAGAATGCTTGCCCAGCCTCCTCTCACTTACTCACTTTCATCTGGCCCATGCTCAAATGTCACCCCAACAGAGAGACTTTCCCAGGTCACCCCATCTATTTTAACACCCCCCCTCCTCTCCTGACCTCCTTTACTCTCCATTCCCTTACCCTGCCTTATTTTTCCACAGTCCTTATTACCACATGGTATAGATATTTGCCTGTTTGTTGTCAGTCACCTCCCATGAGAGCAGATGGTATAAGAATCTCGGCGCTTGTCAATTGTATTTAATACTTTACCTTTGCCAGTGGCTGGAATGGTGCCTGACACACAGAGGCACCAATATTTGTTTCATGAATATTGGGGTTTTACTTTGCATGTTTAAACTTAAAGAGCTAAGCTGAGAGCAAGAGCCCACTAAGACTTAGAGTTGGCGTTTCCTGAAGATCTGTGTGTGAGGCATTGTGTTAATCGCCGCACCTTCCTTAGCTCATCCAACCCTCACAACAATGCCGTGAAGCAAATATCATTATTATCCCTTTTGTAGCTGAGCAAACTAAGGCGGTCACTGCCTGCTGTATTTCGCGTTCCTGTAGAGGGATTCCACAGGCGGGGCATCATATTCTGGATCATTCCTTTGGCGGCCTGTATATGTTGAAAGTGAGGAACCACCTGAGTAGAGGGGGATGATGATGGTTGTCATACAAAGTACTTACTATGAGTTGGGTACCCTTCTGAGTACATTACCTGTGTTCATTCATTCAATCCTCACCATAGCCCTGTGAAGTAGACCCTGATGACGTCTTCATTTCACAGATCAGGAAAATGAGCCAGAGAGAAGTACTCTGTTCAAATCACACATTCAAGCGAAACGTCAGAGTCCGGCTCCAGGGTCATGTGGAAATGCCATTAAAGATAAGCAGTGGGAGCCTGAAGAAGAGAGCTGCTCCGGACTAGAACCCCTGCCAGCTCCGTAGATCCACCAGGTGGGCCTCAGCAGGCGCTGTTGTCAGCAGGGGTTATGGAGGATCCAGACACAGGAGCATTACTTTGCCCTGAATAAGCATATGCAATATTGACAGAAAACTGCCCATTGAAAAGATTTTTAAAGGTGGAATCTCTTACCAAAGGGGATTTTGATGCCCAATAGTCATCAGAAAAGTGAAAAAATTCACGCTCCATGGAGCTAAAAACTGTCTCCCTAGGGAGATGGGAAAAGCAGTCCCCAAAATAAAAAAGGACACGAGGATAATCATTATGCTAAATAACGTACGTGAGAAAACAAAATTCACCCATTCCCGTGCTTCGAGCTGAGAACTCTTTTGTTTGAATGAGGCTCTTTCACATGCATTTAAGCGATTTTGTTTTCCACTTGAACTGCCTCGAAAAGAGCAAGTCAAAAACAAAAGTTACTGGGGATGGAACGCAATAATACTTGGGGAAAAGTGAAGTTAAATATTATTTAATGCTCAGTTCCCGGGTGGCCACACATAGTTCCCAGCAGGGAGCTCACCCAGCTAAGCTTCAGGAAGCATGTCCAATGGGTTGTGATTCTACACACACGCACACACACACTCTCAATCACTCACGGGGGCGGGGGGCGGGGGTGGGTGTAGTGGGAGGGGAGACACAGAAAGGAAAAGAACAAAAATCGTCTGAGTTCTCTGGGAGCTCCCGGAGTGCAGCTCAGAGACTACAGCTCAGATGTCGTGTCTGTGCTCTTACCACCTTTCTTCAGCCAACTAGAATCTCAATAATTTAAATATTACCAGTTATTATTTGTTGAGCACTTTCAAAGAGCCGAGAGCTATGCTAGGTGCTTTCTGCTTATTACATCATTTAAATTCTCACAACAAGCCCGTGAAACAGAGGAAGGAATTAGGGCTCAGAAAGGTGACCAGGACTTCCCCAGCCTCATGGCTGGTAAGAAGTATGGCTGAGATGTGCACTGTGGCAGACCTCACTGCCAAACCTGTGTTGTCAGCCAGCCTACAGTAGTGGTTAAGAGCCCTTTGGGAGTAGCTTTACCTAGGATCAAATCTCACCCCTGACAAATAGAAATGGCAAGCAATAGGACATATTGGAGTATATGAGGAAGCCATTTGGTATAAACCTAATCCGGCCTGACTTTGCTTTTTCCAAAAGGGCCTGACTGTGGGCGTTGAGCACGCATTGCATATCTGCTTTAAACATTTACTATGGCCAGAACAAATGGCCTTAAGATAAAAGTGCAACTTGCCCCCACATTGGCATTTCCTTAAGGATAAGCATCTTTCCTTAGGCTAGGAACTGATTGCTGTGCTCACCTGTGAACACCCAGCTCACCTGTGACCACCCAGCTCACCTGTGACCACCCAGCTCGAGACAACAGACCTGCCACCCTGCTGTGGCCACCAAGATAGCAGCCCTACCTGCTGTGTCCATCAATCACTGTGCCGACAGAGCAGTCTCGCGACTATTGTAAAAGGGACGTTTCAATCATATGTGAAACATCCTCTTTGAGGGTATATAACCACTCTGTACACCCCACTTCTTCGGTGCCCTTTCTTCCTTCGTGAAGAAAGGCCCCAAGCCATGGTCCTCACATTTTAGCTCAGAATAAACTCACCCAAATTTTCATTTATAGATTGGTTATGGATTATTTTTGTCGACACCCCCAAACATTACAGAATGAGGCCAGGTGAGAAATGATTCCTCAAAATGAAGAGGGGGCCTCTTGGACCAGAAAAGATTTGGAATGCTGGGCGAAGCGACAGAGCCTTTCCAACAGCTGTCGTTCACACGTGGCATGGATGTGTTCAGCAGGGTGCTTTTCTCCTCATCACCAGCACTGAGATGCTTGAAGGGTAGTCAAGGGACACTGTCCAGATGTGATGGCCCCCTGAGGGTCCTGGGCCTTGGGGGTGACTATCTCAAGGCACAAGGACCCTAAAGACAAGTATGCTGCTCAGTGATGTCCCAGGCCACGTCTGCACTGGAAAGAGTGGCTTTTTGCGCATCACCAAAGATGTGATCTTGGGGGACACTGGAATAGGAAATACCAGGCAAATCAAGGAAAGTCAGCTACAGGGTCTTCTTTTCATTTCCTTTTTGGGATGAAGGCAAGAATACTGTCGTATGTTGAGACCTCCCAGAAGCAAATCCTGAGACAATGATTTAAGTGCAAGTCGCTTATTTGGGAGGCGATCCCAGGAACACCAGGAGGAAAGGGAAGAGAAGGGAGTGAATGCAGGGCGTGTTTGTGAGCAGGTTCCACTGGGGGCACCTGGAGTTCACTTCTGCTGAGGACCCCAGGGACCACCTAGACTGTGCCTTAGAGTCAGATACTTATCCACTAAGGCCCAGCCATCATTTTTTGAGAGCTATTCCCAAGGGCGGCTCACTGACATTTCTGGCTCATGAAGAAAGCTCAGAGGGAAAGAAGGACAAGTCAGAGCAGTGTGGGGTATGTGAGGACTGGATGGGCCTGGGGGGTGGGCTAGGCACCAGCAACGCCCACCACACATACAGAAAACTAGTTCTCTACTATGACAAAGGCAATAGCCTTCACGTCAGTAAGAAATTGCTGCAGCTACTTAGCTCCAGCCAGTTGTTGCCCATGCAAGAATGTGGACCGAGCGTTCAAGAGAAAAATTCAAATCTAAGTTTTATTTGAAATCTCTCGATTTTCAAATGTGTTGGTAATGAATTCAAAAATTTTAAAAACATCGTGCAGCCTAAACAAAGCTCATCTGCCGGTCCCACTTTATAGTTTCTGCTACAATAAGTAACGATGCCATTGCCTGGAGTTCATAAAGCACTTGACCCTTTCTTCCATCTGTCACCTCACAAGGCCTTTATCACATCCTAAGGAAGAACCCGTTTCTGAGAGAGCTTCCTGCGTAGAGCTCGTCTCGGTGTTGTCCCACCTGAGAGGCAGAATTCAGGGTGAAGGTCTTTGCCGATACAAAGTTCTGCCAGCTCCACTGTCTTTTGTGCTAAGCCAGCCAATAGTTTTGTGACTCTACCACCCCCTGCAGGTGTGCCCTCTTCAGAGGGGCTGCCTTCGATCAGGGGCTTCTCAAGAGACGAAGTTTTCCTCCTTTTTCTTCACCCACCACATAGAGACAGGAATTTCTCAAGGGCAGATGGCAACCATCAGTTGGTACCTCTCTAGTAGCTCTCACACTGGGAAATTCTGCTTTCATAGCCTTTCAACAGCATTTTAAAAAGAAGGGTTTAACAGTCGCCATGTGAACAATAAAAATGACAGTATTGTTAAAAATGATTCTCCAAACACCCACAAACCACCTTGCACCTCTTTAAACGTCTGGAGAGCTCAGGTCAGGGACAGACTCATTCATTCATTGAACAGATAACTACTAGAGCCCACTGTGTGCTGGCACTGTTCTGGGCACCAGGCTGAACAAGATAGATGAGCCCTCTTCTCTCATGGTGCTTACATCCTTCAGGGAAACCACACCCACACTGGAGGAGTTGAGAAAGTAGCCCCAGCTCAGCATTGACTGGCTATGGGACTTCCTTGACCAGAAGAGGGTAACATCCCCTGACCTGCCCATAGTACATATCTGTGTCAAGGTCAGATGAGGTCACAGGTGTGGAAGGAGAGAGTTGGGAAACTGAGGTAGCCTTCAAGGTAAGGCGTGTTCCTTACTTGCCCTGGCGGTCTCCCCAGCCTGTCCCAGGTGGAGAACGACAACTTCTAATCCCCAGAGAGAAGTGGTTAGGTGGCTCACCAGTGTCTGCCCAGGAGTCAAACCTGGGTGGGATGTCTGCTTGATCAGTGTTTAGAGTTCATGAGAAAACAGACTCCCACCGACAAAGACTCACTGTTTCACAGCAAATTAAGGTGATTTACCCTAAAAATTAGCACTGGGGCATCTAAATCAAAGCCTGCAGTCTTGTGTTTGGATGTTTCTTATAAAAGTGGGCTCAGTGAATATTAGCAGTGTTTAAAAAGGTGAGAGTCAGAAAGTGTCATCTTGGCCACTCTCCATTTTACAGCTGGGAGAATTGGGGTCTGGAGAGAGAAAGTGACTTGTCACAGACTGCCCATCTGGTGAGAACAGAGCAGAACGGGAGCAGGACTTAGTCCCAAGCACTCACCACGACAAATCACAAAAATGACCTTCCATATGAATTGTCTGTCTCCTTCAGTACATTTCTACCAAGCACCTTTTCCATGCACCGTCCTTGGATAAGCACGTGGGACAAGAGCTTTCTTAAAATAAGCTTCCCAGGTGTTTTCAGGGCAATTCTGATTCAGGAGCTCCAAAGTGGGGCCTGGAAATCTGTATTCTAACTAGTGCCCCTGAGTTATTCTGGGAGCCAGGCAAGCTTGACAATACCAACCCAACCAGCCTGGGGTATGGTTCTGAACCAAAGCTGAGAATGCCCATCTTAGAGCACACACCCCCGGGCTCTCCCCCAGTGACACTTCATAATCATCTCATTGTATTTCAAAGCCTTCCTGTATAAGCCTGCTGCAGCTGTGTGCTTGGGGACTTCGTAAGGCCGCTGCTACAGAGGCCCCCGCCGCTGAGCTCAAATCCCAGCTCCCCATGATAGCTGTGTCACCTGGGGGAAAGTCACTTATCTGCTTCAAACCACAAGGGGTCATGACAGTGGAACGACCTCAGAGGGTTGTTGTGAGGATTAAATGGGATGATTCACGTTGTGCACTTAGCACAATTCCCAGCACGTGGGCACACAATGAATGTTCGCTATTGTTTTTATTGTGTGCAGTCTGGCAAACCTACGCTTATCCAGCAGCCTAAAACTCCTTGTAAAGCTACAGTCCCATAGCTTAATGAAGGTAAATAATGTTGGAGTAGAGCATGTCATCAAAAGTTTGTACTAAGCCAGAAAATAAATGCTAAGAGCCCTGTAAATGTAGACTTCCAGTGTCGGACCCTAACAAAGGGAGCCCATTCCACACTGTGAAAACTTCACTCCCCTCCCCACGTCTACACTCCATGTCTTCCTGTATTACTCCCAACTGAGGGATGTTTCCTAGAACAAGCATTCCAGTAAAGGAAGAACTTGGAGTTACCCTTGCACTCAAGACAAGGCACACACTGTGGATTTCTCAGACAACCCCCACATCTTCCAAGTCTATCCAAGAACCATGCTGAACTCACAGAAGTACTCTGAATCAGGCCACCGTTTTAGCGATTTCCTTGGTTAGGGGTTACCATGAGCCATCAATTTTGGTGTTCTGCAAAAAGATTATTCTATTTCAGGGGGTAAGACTATTTCAAAGGAACTAAGAAAATAAACATACTTTCCCTGTATTGAAGCCTCTGCTTTCTTTGAACTTCTCATTTTTAGAATATCTTCACTGATAAGGACAAATGCAATTTTCACCATCAGTGGATCTGAACAGACAATTACATTAAGGCAAATAAGACAGGGTGAAGCCAATGATGTAAATCACATTGTGTGCATCTAATGTGCAAACAAAACCCTCAAATGAAAACGAACCCTCAAAAAGCAGTCAACAATTATTGTCTTGTTTTTTTGCATCTAATCAGGACATACGTTGCATAAACATTCCTCTACCTACCCCTCCACAGAATCACTTGTTGGCATTTGGAGGTCTGCAGAGAGGGGAGAATTCAGCCAATTTTCAAAACGTTTTCCCTAAAGAAACTGCTCGACCCCCCCCCACCTTGGAAAGGGCTTACAGGGCCTAACAGAAAGAATGCCCTCATCATTACAGTGTTTCAGGTTACGAGTCTCCTTCTCCAGCTGGTCCTCACCAAAACCCTATGAGCTTGGCAAGAGCACAGTTTCTTCTCTTTATAATGGAGACAAACCCAAGGTTACAAGTGGTCTCAGCAAGTAGAACGACTGGAATTGGAGTCTTACTTCCCACTGCACCAGGCTGGGTTTGCCTCTGAAGTATTTGCCCAGGTGATGAATGAGTATTAGCCCAAACAGTGGATTCTCCAAGGCCTGATCCGCTCTGACTCTGAGCTGCACGATGATTTAGAGCGAGCAGGGCCTTGGAAAAGGGACAGCAAAAACTGCACTCAGCCTAGCTGAGATTTGCATTTTTCCAAGTGGCGTTTGAGCCAGCCAAGCAGGGGAAGCAAAAGGTCAGGCTCACAGAATGAACTCCATATTGAGCTTTTGTGTGCAGGAGAAAGGGAAAGAAATGATATTCAGGAAAGGAGTGTCGGGGAGACCATGGGGAGGCTAAGATGGAGTGAGGCATGAATGCACATGCAGAGAAAAGCAACAGCCTGCTCTTTAAAACTTCCCCAGTGCTTGGTGTCAAAGAGAGCAGAGAGATCCAAGCTGAAGTGCCTCTGAAAGGAAGCTGGCGGCCCAGTAAGGGGTTATTTGCAGGCGTCTCACACATGGCTTTCAAAATCTGATAAGGCCTGGGGTGCTATCCTACGTTGGGGTGCACTGGTGTCACAAAGCAGAGTAGGCTCTCCATAGCCCACCCCACTGCTTGGCTTTTACGAGCTTCTGCCTCCTCTGGCTGCCAGTGGGGCTGGTGGAGGACATGCATGCTGCTCCTCTGTAGAAGGGGCCAGCATGGGGCCAGCACAGGACAGAAGGAGGAAGAGACTCAGGGAGAGGTTTTCAGACCGGGTGTCTGGGGATATTTGATTTCCTTAGAGAAACAAGGGAGAATCCGTGACAGGGTTCAGACAGAGCAGCCCTGTTTTTTGCTGCTTTATGTATCGTTTCCAGCTAAAAAAATAAAGAGTGGAGAGATGCCAAGAGGGTATCACTGGTGGGGAAAAATAGCTTGCAAACCGCTGTCTACATGCTTACTAAGGCCCCTTCTGGCTCTAAGGTTCCAACATTCCTCCCTTTCCAGTAGAAATGGGTCTGCTTCATTCTCTAACCCGATGCTTTCCCGAAGTGGGATAAACGTATTGGCAGGGATTTAACATGGTACTTGGAAAGCATTGTTTAGCAATTACGCATTTATTTTAGTGGTGTTTCGTGTTTATAGCAACTGATGCCAGTTTTGCATTTATGACAGTGACATGAAATGTCTTTTAAAGTTAATTTATTTACACCTTTAAAAAGCGAGTTGCTTCCATTATTAATATTTAAGTAACAGTATATATTGGACAGGGAGATGGCCAGGAACACGCAGCCTAACTTGCAGCAGTCTGAAACTTGCTGTGCCGACCCCGTCAGTGGAGTCAGCCCAGCACCGGTAGGGAAGCCAGCAGAGTGCCCAGCAGGCGCCCAGACCCACAGAGTCCTAGACCAAGTCACTGTGAAGCAGTGGCCAGCACATGAGAATTCACACTTGGCACTTCACGCCTCCCATCCCAGGGCCAAGGACAGGCTACAGAAGCGAGTCGGAAGAGGAGACGGTCAAGTCCAAGATCCTGCCCACAAAGGGTGGAGTCGAGGAGGCACCATGGGGGGAAGAAAGGAAGAACGACCTTTTGTGAGCTTGTGTCCAACACAAACTCTGCCCTCTAGCCGGGCCCATAACCCTACTATTAACTTTTACCCCCATATTTTTATCTTTTGTGTTTTCCTGCCAGAAATGACCTCTGCTTTCCTCTCTGTCTTTCGGAGCTCAAGCTCTACCTTCTCCATGAAACCTCCCCTGGTCACCCCAATAGGGCAAATGTCCTGGTGCTCCTTTGGCATTTTCCATGCACTGACCCATACTGCTTTACCCTGCTTTTCCCATTGCAGGAAATGCACCCCACTGATGAAGTGTGAGATGATATAAGGGTAAGCTGACTCAACTTTAAATAACATTAAATCATAGAGTAAATCACACCCTTCTTGCTTTTACTTCAGCACAGCTGATCAAGTCAAGAAGAAAGTCTCAGGGCCGGCCCCGTGGCCGAGTGGTTAAGTTTGCACACTCCGCTTCAGCAGCTCAGGGTTTCACCAGTTAGGATCCTAGGCACAGACCCAGCACCACTCATCAGGCCATGCAGAAGCAGTGTCCCACATAGCAGAACTAGAAGGGCCTACAATTAGAATATACAACTATGTACTGGGGGACTTTGGGAAGAAGAAAAAAAAAACAAAAATAGAGGAAGATTGGCAACAGATGTTAGCTCAGGGCCAATCTTTAAATAGAAAAAAAGAAGAAGAAAGTCTCAGTTTGGTACTAAAATGTCTTTAACAACTATAACACTTGCTAATCTCCCTTTTTTAACAAAGAGAGTTCCGGATGAGAACCTTCATCACGTAATAATATCCATCTAGAATTTAATAACATTATTTTGTTTTCGTTATATCCATTTTTAATTAAAGTAAATTATTCTGGGGTTTTGCTTGAAATCATGATTTTTAAGTCAATGTATTTAAATGAAAATCTAATCAATTTAGAGAAAACTATGTGGTAGGTAGCACAGAATAATGCATTTATACATAAGGTACTGGGTGGACATGGCAAGTATTGGTAAGGTGGAATCTGATTGACTGAAGTTTAGAAAACACTGGTCCGACTTTTCTGGGTATGATTAATCTATTCAGCTCCATATGGCAGAGCTCAACCAGGAGGACCAGGAGTCAGTCTGGCACCAGCCTCTCCTGGCTTCTTGAAGCTATCCCTCACCAGGTAGACTCCTTGCTCACAGAACACC
Organism: Equus asinus; assembly: GCF_041296235.1. Taxonomy (NCBI): domain Eukaryota; kingdom Metazoa; phylum Chordata; class Mammalia; order Perissodactyla; family Equidae; genus Equus; species Equus asinus. The sequence continues at coordinate 16,010,811 of NC_091817.1, read as the reverse complement.
CCCTTTCCAGTCCCAACAACATGTCACTCCTCATTCTTCTGCTAGGCATAGTTAGGGTGGAAGTAACAGAAATGAGTACTATCTCAAGCAAAAACAACAAACAACAGCAACAAAAGACAAACAAACAGGGAGGTGAAACAAATTTACTGGAAGGAGAATGAGGACTCACAGAAACAAGAGGAAGCTTCTAATCAGGGCAGCTCCTGAGGACCGAAAAGAGGAAGTGCGAGTTGTCTGACAGGATGGAGCCATCACTACGTGAAAGAGTCCTATTGGACTACCATCTGTGTGTCCCTCTGTCAAGATTCAAAGTCTGCTATGGGGTCTAATTGGCTGAGTCCAAGTCACAAGCCGGTGTGCTGGCTGCCAGGGGGAGGGACGAGGAAAATCAGGGCCTCAGCATCCAGAGCAGGACCACACTCAGTGGGGATGGCTTCCAGCACAGGAGGGGAGAAGCTGAACCACTCAGACGTGACGAGTGTTCCTAAGCCCTCCACACCCCCACCTATGCTCTGCATCTCATCCCTGCCCGGCTTCCTAAAGTTCCTCCCTCTCTCGATCACCCTCTCTTGCAGCTATATTCAACCCCTCCCTCTCTGCCAGCCCTTTGCCTTTAGCCTGTAAACGTGTTTGAATCTCCCCCATCATTAAACACCCTCCTTTATCCATACCCTGCTTATAACCTACCACCTGATCTTTCTGTACCAAGAGCTGAAAAAATGATCTTCACTCACCACCTACATTTCCTCGCCACCCACTCACTGCTCACCCCACGGCAGCCCGACTTCTGCCTCCCTTGCCCGGCACTTCCCTGAAACTATTTCCAAAGTAAGCAATGAACTTCTACTTATTCAATCAAGAAAGCACTTTCCAGTCTTGGCGTCTCTCAGGTGTTGATTACTCTGCTTTCCTGAAACATTTCCATCTTCACTCTGGTGCCCCTTCATCCAATGTTTCATTCAGTAACTGTTCATGAGTCATCATTACATACTGGGGTTCTGTGGGCAGAAGTGGGGATTAATAATAAGCAGGATGGCCAGCGTCCTGCCCTAAAGGCACTAAGAACCTAGTGGGAAGACAAGGAAAAAGGCCAACGCCATAATATTTGATACTGATGTGGTGGATTGGACTGCTCTCCACACTTCTTCACTCCATTCATGCCCTCTGCCTTGTGAATTTGTGCAGCAGAGTATGCTTCCCGGCCCCCTGACTCTGCGCTTGGCCGTGAGACTTGCTTTGGCCCAAGGACTGTGAGCAGACATGACGAAGCCGAGGCTCTAATGAGCTAACACAGCTTGGCTCAGCCCCTTGCACTTCTGCCACCTGAAATGCTGAGAGCATGTCCTAGCACAAGAGACATGAGGAACAGAGCTGCCATCTGCAGCCTGCAGCAGAGCTGCCCCACGTGATGCAGCTACACGTGAGCAAAGAAATTAAATGTTTGTTATAGTGAGCTACTGATACTTGGCAGTTGTTTGTTACACAGCTTTGTAGCAGAATCCTGCCTCACTGTGTGGGATCACCGACCCTGTGCGAGCAGAGAGGTTGGGATCTAATCCTACTGTGGCTGATCAGAGAAGGAGTGTTGATAACTTAGACAAATCAAGAAGGATAAGTAAGAGTTGGCCAAGGGAAAGTGGAAAGTGGGCAGGTGGGCCTCTGGTGGAGGCAGTAACTGCACTGGGATGAGAGAATGCAGCAGGCTTGGAACAGACCCATTGTTCACTCTAGCTGGAGTGTGGACGGCAGGATCCTTTTCATCTGCTTTTCTGGGCAATTTCAGCTACCCCTGTGGCTTGCTTGATCATCTTTATCCTGACTTCTAAATCTACGTCTCCAACTGAGACTTCTCTCGAGCTTCAGGATCTCTTCTCTGATTGCCATTCAAGGGGGCTCTGGTGGTCAACATGTCCTGTGTTTACTTTCTCAGGCCCCTCAGACTTGCTCTTGCTGTGCCCCCAAGTTCACTAACAACCCTCCTGCTCTGCCTCTGCCGCTGCCGGGTGCCCAGAACAGAAAGTTTCACCTCATCTTAGTGTCACTTACCTCTCACCCGACCCACATCCAATAGGTCATAAGGTTCTGTTGAGACCACTTCTTTATCGCCTCAATTTGCTCCCAACTTTCCACACTTCTCTCCACTGCAAACAGTCACAGTGTTAGTGGGCATTTTTTCCCGTGTTCCTGATTTTAGTGAGAATCCTCTAATATATCACCATTAGTAGGATGCATGCTAGAGGTTTCTGATGGCTACTCTTTATCAAATTGAGGAATTTTCCTTCTACGCCTAGCTTACTGAGAGCTTTTTTTTTTAAAGACATGAGTGTGAATTTTATAAATTGGCTTTTTCCTGAATTATTTGAAATGATCAGATAGTGTTTATTTCTCAATCAGTTACTGAAGTAGACATCCTGAAGGCATTCATAATCCATACTTGGTCATTCAAGAACCATGCTTGACATGGTTTTCCTTTAACTCGATGCTTATCTTCATGGAGGAGTGGGTTCTGTCATCATTCTTGCATTGATTTCTCCCAACCAACGTCTCCAACCCTGACTTTCTGCATCTATGTCATAACTGATACTGACTTAGGTCTTCCATTCTTTGTATTATTATAAAACATTACACAAAATACTTGAGTAATACGATAAGCTCATTCCATGAGCTAGAACTCTTGGCATCATTTTCTATAATCCTGAAAGTGTATGTATACTGGATACTGATCATTGTGTATATGCAACAATGGATAATGAAAATTATCTATTCCTTAATGATTTAGTAGAACTGACTTATGAACTGTTTCTCAAATTGCTTTTAAGGTTATATCTTTCATTGCCTTTTCAATTTCTTGCATGATTATTGGTCTTCTCAGGTATTTTTTTAACCTTTAGTGAATTTGATTTTATTAATCAAGTTTAATTAGCTTATCTTCTATTTAATTAATAGAAATTAATCTTCATTAATTTTATTTAGCTTATTTACTTTAACTTGTCATTTTTTCTAGCTTCCTATGTTGAAGATGAGTTCATTAATTTTTAATATTTCTCAGCTTCCAGTACGTGCACTTAAAGCTATACATTTTCCTCTGAGTACCGTATTGGCCATCTCCCACTGGCTTTGATTTGTAGCGCTTTTATTATCATTCATTAAAAATGGCTTGTAACGTCAATTTGGCTATCTTCTATGGCAAGCCATTTCTCATTGTTTTTTGGCTAGTTTTGAACATGTTTCCCTTCCACATATGTAATAGACAAAACGTTTTAAGCTTCCTATTGTGATTTTAATTGGGATTTTATAATTGAGAGTTTACAGTCTAATTGAGAAGAATTAATATTATATTTCCTAAGAAGATGGTATGTTTCTATTTGTTTATGTCTCCTTTTATGTCCATCAGTAAGTTTTAGTGTTTCTTTTACATAGGGCTCGTGTATCTTATTAGGTTTGTTCTTGCTATTGTGAATAGAATCCTTTCCCCTTTATGTTTTATAATTGGTTATTAATGATATATAGGATAACTAACAATTTTTATTTATGGTTCTTGTATTTGACCACATTACTTAACACTCATGAGAATTAATAGTTACTTGGCTTATTCTCTTGAATTTTCTAGATAGGCAATCGAAACATCTGCAAACTATTGCACAAAATAAGTGCTCAATAAGTATTTGTGGAATGAATATTTGTTGAATTTCTGAGCTTACCTTCCAGGCAGTATAGACAATCTTGTGCAACTTGGATGGCCCTCCAGAATCTTGCCCTATGTGAATCTCTCAACTTTTCTGAATACACTCTGAATTTTCCCTACAAATTCTTCGTACCTCCGTCATTTATTTCATCACATTATACAAGCTCTACTCTGCTCTTAAATAATTTAGAAGAACTAGAGTGTAAAAAATCCAAACAATGTTCTCACAAACATTAGGGCCTTGGTGGCAAATACTCTCATATTTCTGAACCACCTTCCGTATCAAACCTAAGCATCAGGAGTAGGAGTAGCCGTATCCTTCCAAAGCGCAAAAGGACGTTGTGGGAAAACGCTTTGCCTCCTCTCAAAAAGCACAGACTGACTTTTTGGCTCTCCCTGCCCTTTCACACACAGACTCTTTCCCCAGAGAACGAGCAGAGAAAGGAAATGCTGAAACTTGCCCCAGCGGCAGCCCCAATCCAGAAGGACTTGAAAGATTTGAGAAATGCAAACTGTCCTTCAAGAGACAAATTTGCTTTTTCTATGTTTGATTTAAGCAATCCAAACTTTAAAAAAAATCACTGAGGGCCAGGGAGGAGAACGGAGGCTGGAAAATGAGCCCTTTGAAAATTCCTCTAGAGAGCCAACTGCAGCCTATTAATATTAACACAAGATACCGCTACCCTTGGAAGCATTTGGAGATTCACAGACTGGCTCTCGGAAACCCTGCTGTGCATGGCTCTTTTTGAATGTTAGGAATAAAACCCACAGCCTCTGAGTTAGGCAGGAAAATGTCCATTTTCCTTTGTGCACACACTTTCATAGGAAGCTGCCTCGGGCATAAAAAAGAAGAAGGAAAATGATGAGCATTCTTAGCCACAGGCTGTTCCTTGGCAAGGAAAATCCTTATTTAAGAATCTTATGAAGTGAAAGATGAACGGAAGACAATGAAAATAAGCTCAAATTCACTGTCGAAAATTATTTCTTTCTGAGATAGACTCAATTACTGATACCACTTGTGGCTTGCAACTATTTGTACCCGAAGTAGTACAGTGAAAGCAGCACCGAATCTCGGACTCTGAACAGAAAACGACTGCAGGGAAGGAAGACTTTAAAAAGTTAGAAGAAAGGAAAATAAGTGCCTCAGCCATTCCCTTCGATACCTAAGGTTTCTTACTAGAAATTCAGACTTGACCTTAAACACAAAGAGATTCTCCCCACTAGGCAGTGAGAATGGGATGGCACTTACAGAGCATCAGCGCACATGGCTACACGGCTCCATCGTGAGTTGTCTCAACAAGGCTGCTTGTTTGCACATCTCTGCCTGCCGTGCTTCCCCACTCCCTCTCAACCTGCTAACTCCTCCCAGTCCTTAAGATCAGCTCAGATATCACTTCCTCCAACAATTCTCCCCTAATCTTCCAGACCCTGCGACTGCTGCTACTGTAGCACCTATCACACAGGGTTATAACTGTCCATTTCATCATCTATCTTTTCCCTGTAGACTCCGTGTCGGCTGGCACTGAGTATAGTTCACCTCACACAGTGCCTGGTGCCTGTGAAAAACTCAATAAATATTTGTTGAATGAATGAACAGGGTATAGACCAGAACAGCATTTCTCGGGGCAAGAAGTCACCCTCTCACCCTAGGGCTGCATTTCTGTTTGAAATGAAAGCATTTTCAAGGTTAAATATATTCTTGGAGTCACATTTAATTGGCCAGCATCCCAAACACTAAATCGTTTAGTTCCAGCAGGAAGATTTTTTCCTCCCTAGGCAAACATTTCCCAAAGAAAAGTAGATGAGGTGACTGTCGGAAGGAAATAAAACTTTATGTGGAACTGCAAAGATGTCCAAACCCTGCCAGAGGGGTCCCACAGGTTTGCCCACTCGGGGATATCTATAAATATTTTTCTCAGTTAGGCTGTTAAGACTAAATTATCTTGAAAACATTTTCTAAACATTGTCACAACTGTTTCCTAATAATGTGTTGCCCTTCCTTCCTTACTCTCCTTTCCAACACAACTGGAGATAAAGGGTGTCCTCTATCTCAGGACTATGTTAGAAATCTTTGCCTTCCTTTTCATCTCTCATAAGAGAAGGCAAAACAATTAAACTTAAGAGTTTGACCAAAAGAATCTTTAACCCTTAAATCAGGTATATTAGTTTGCTAGGGCTGCCATAACAAAGGATCACAACAGAAACGTATTTTCTTAGAATTCTGGACGCTAGAAGTCCTAGATCAAGGTGCTGGCAGGGTAGTCCCCTCTAAGACCTCTCTCCTCAGCTTGTAGATGGCCGTCTTTTCCCTGTGTCTTCACATGGTCTTCTCTCAATGCTTGTTTGTGCCCAAATTTCCTCTTCTTATAAGGACAGTCCTGTTGGAATAGTACCCACCTTAATGACCTTGTTTTACCTTAATTACCTCTTTAAAGACCCTATCTTTGAATACAACCACATTCTGAGGTACTAGGGGTTAGGGCTTTCAGCATATGAATGGGGCTAGGGAAACACAACTCAACCCGTAACATCAGGAAGTAGTTTATTCCCTCAGATGTTTGTGGGCAGAAATGGAAGACCCAGAAGCATAGACTTGTTGGCCACTTTTCTTCAAGAGTAAAAAGGGAAATGGAACCTGTCCATTCGACACAGATGGTCTCCAGTGGGAAGTCCCAAGATAGGAAAATCAGTGATCTGATTCTTCTGTGGTTTCAATGTTCCTCCTCCCCAGTGGAGCAGGAAAAAGATAACTACAGGCTTTCCTGGACTTCGATTTTGGTTTCCCTTTTCTTTTCCATTTCCACAGTAGCAGGACACTGAGGACTCGGGGATGTGAGGGCGGGCCTTTTCGGCCTGTTCCCCAGGACCTAGATGCCTCTGCTATCAGTACATCACTCTCCTCTAGGATCCAGGGTAAGGGTGAGGGGCTGTTTCTCTCTCAGGGAGAGAAAGCAGAATGAAAAGTGACTTTTGAGGTTTGCAAATCATGTCTTCCCTGACTTTGATTAAACACACTCCTGGCGGCTTTGAGCTAGCCCAAACACACCATCACTCTTCACCCAGACACGGAGATTTTTCTGAGCAGATGGGAAAGCAGCCTGTCAGGAACATCACTTACCCTCATTTGATGATTCAGGAAGACTTAGAAAGAAATGTCAGAGATGCCCAGCACGTGGCCCTGCAGTGAACCTCCCTGGTGATTTCTCGTGCCCATCTCATTTCCACCTCTTATGTTCAGAACACCCCGATTTTCCTTCGGGGGAAAACTCCTCATGTTCCTCCTACTGAGAAATTCCCACAGTTCCTGTCTTTTCCAAAAAGATTTGTTTTTTTTTCAGAATTACCTTGGATTCTGTGAACTATTTATATCTCCCACCCTGCCTTCTCTTTCAAACATCACTCATATATCCAACTGCTATTTGATACCTCCACTTAAGTATTTAGCAGACACCTCCAACTCTTATCTAACTGCTGCTCTTCCCCCTAAACTTGCTCCAGCGTGGCCTTCCTCACCTCAGTGGATAGGAGCTCCATTGTGCCAGTTGCTCAGGCCAAAAACCTTGCAGTCATGTCTGACTCTTGTCTTTCCCTCACATCCTGCTGGCTCTCCCTTCAAAGTGCATTCAGAACCCAGCTCCTCACCACCTTCTGGCCACCACCATCTCTTGCAGGATTCACTGCAACTGCCTCATGCTGGGCCTCCTTGTTTCTACAGTCTGCTGCCCGCGGCAGCCAGAGTATATCCTCCAAAATGAAAATCAGAGCGTGTCATTCCCCCGTTCAGACCCTTCAGACTCTCCATTTAACTCAGAGTAAAATCCAAATTCCTTGCCATGGTTGACAAGAGCCCGCAGGGTTTGGAGCCCGTTTACCTCTCTGACTTCCTCTATCGCCACTCTCCCCCAGCTCGCTCTGCTCCAGCACACGGTCCTACTTGCTGCTCCTGGAACATACCAGGCTTGTGTCTCCCCTCAGGAGCTCTGGCTGGCACAGCTAACCCCTCACCAACTTCGAGTCTCCCCTGTCACTGCGTCCCACCCCACTCACACTATTGAAAGTGCTCCCTCTGGTGCTCCTGATCCCTTGCCTTGCTCTGCTTTCATTTGTCCCATATAACTTATCACTTCTCATATATCCTGTAACTTACTTATTTTTCTCTATGGTTTACTGTCTGTCTGCCCACCACTCTTCCCCTTCCTCAACAAGAGACTAGATTCTACAAGCTCAGGGATCTTTGTTGTTTCTCTGAACTATCCCAACACCTAGAATAGTGCTTGGCACATACTAGGTGTTCAATATATAGTTTTTCAGTGAACAATAATAAAGTATATATCCTTCCAATGAATCCCATTTAATTCAACTAGCCCAAGTCTGTTACTGTTGCTTGCAAGCAAAGCACCCCAACTGAGACGATGCCCTGTTCTGAGCACCATGGCCCACAAGGAGAATCAGATATGTTTTTATGCATTTAAGAAAAAGGATCAAAAACAGAAAGAAACAGCAAAGATACAGGCTTTCTGCTTGTCTCTGTATTGAATTCAGTTCTGGACTAAACAACTGGTGCCTTTTGTCCTCCCTGTTGGTAAAGCAGCGGGAAAGTACTAGACTTGGAGCCAGAAGTTCAGCTGGGTGCCTTGACCCTGCTGTCTGTGGACGGTCTGAGCTTGGGCATTACTCGAACTTCCTAGGCCTCAGTTTCCCCATCTGTAAAGCAGAGCTAATAATCCCTATGCCTCAGGGTTGTTGTGAAACTTAAATGAGATAATGAGTGTGACTTGCCCAGCACAGGGCCTGGGCTTGGGAGGAGGGACCCCTGCTCCTTATAGTCAGAGCTGCTCAGCATTGCAGGCACGAGTATGGGCTCTGAGCCAGGCAAACCAATTCAAATCCTGCCTCGACCGCTCACTGTGATGAACCTTGTGGGCATCACCTGGCCCCTCTGAGCGTCTGTTGCCCCATCTTTAAAATGGGGTCATGAGAGCAGCCTGCCTCAGAGGACGAGTGGAGGAATCACTGAGTTCATGCCGGGGAAGTGTTGAGCACCGGGCCTGGCACATGCACAGTGCTCAAAAAATATTTGTAGTTGCTATGTCTGGCACTCAGGAAATGTTCCTTTTCTTTCCTTGTGATGAAAGGTTCAGCGCCTGAGCCAGACCTGTTATTTCTTTTTCTTGGTTGATGCAAATAGTGACATACAACTAGCTCCAACAACCTGGCTCCCCTGGGATATTTTGATGAGATAACAAAAAATTTGTTTCTTGTGTTTCCTACAGCTACAGTCCTATGACTCCTGGCCTGGAACTGTCATAAGCCTGAAACAGGCTTTATGCCCAGTCTTCTTTGAGAGGGAGAGTTTTAGCATGCAATCCTTCCCTTCTCTCTGCAGGCTCCCACTGCCCCACCCCAGCCCAATTCTTCTGCTGCAGCACACTGTGTCCCCATGCTTGAGCGGGCTGCTGAAGCAAGGGCTTATTTTAGCTCCCTTTGGCAGAGCACAGGGCTGTGTATGGAGAAGGCCAGAAGGTAGAGATGCGTGAGAATGGCTCAGGAATGCCTCTGAAATGCTGGCAGCCTGCACCAGGTGCTGTAGGCAAAGGTTACGGCTGCTGTGCCCTCGTGGCTGACTTGGAGTCACAGCTCGTGAAACCCTGCAAGTTGATGAGGAGTCAGAGAGCTAAGGACAGACAAGGATCCCTGTCCATCTTGGATTAGGTCTTTCAGGCTGATAGGAGATGCCAGAGGCAGCAGTTGGCTGCCAAACCTTGTGGCAGCAGCATCATAGCTCCTTTGTCACTTCTGGTTTTGATATGAATCTTGTAAAACAGAGACCCTCCAGCTTGCTAAGGTCTTGGAGTCAAGAATCTACAAAAACAATTTCACCTCAAGCTCCTACAAACATACCATTTCCACAGCCTCTGGCCCCCTGTTCTGACAAGAAGCTTGGACTCTCATAGTCCTCTGCAAACAAATTGGACCCCCTTGAAAACCACTGGGTTCCATCCATCAGCCGTGCAAATGTAGATCTCTGATTGACACAGCAATCATTCATTCAAATCCCAACCAAGCATGTACTTTAAGAAATAACTCATTGTCTTCCTCAGATCCCCTTTCTCACTTAGAGAGGTTCATATAGTCAGGACTCTTGGGTGCAGGTGACAGAAACCCAACGGAAATTGAGTTAAGCGAAAAAGAAGACAGAGTAGTCCTTGTGACTAAAAAGCTTAGTGGTAGTCCAGCTTCAGGCAAGCTGGATTCAAATGTCCAAAAAGCATTATCAGACATTGGTTTTTCCATTTAGGGTCTTTCTTCCATGCCCACTTCTTTCCCAGGCAGGCTGTTTTCATGTGCTATGAGGGTAGGTCCCAGCAGCTCCAACTCCAAGCTTATATCTTTCCACTTTAGCCTCCCCAAGATAGAGAGGTTTTCGTTGTCAATATTTCTAGCAAAACTCCCAGCAAAGGATGGCCATGGCTCTGACTGACCCTGCGTGGGTCACACACTTACCCATGAACCAACCACTGTGGCTAGCGGCACCTAATATTCTTGAGCAATCCACGTTTTAATAGCTGTTATTAATTATCTACTATGTGCCAAGACTTTAACTACATTATCTCTTTATTATCCCATTTTCAGATGATGAAGCAGAATTAAAAAGATTAAATAATTTGCCTTCACATCCCCAATATGGAAAAACCAAAATTTTGGCCCAGTTCTCTTGTACTCCTCAGAGCAAAATCTCCCTGCTGCCCTAGAACTAGTGAACTTGCTCATAGAACATGCATCCATTCCACAAGCATTTATTAAGCACCTTCTGTATGCCAGGCACTGAGCTAAGACACCAGTTATGACTGGAAGAGCACAAGGGCACCTCAGCACTCCGGGAACTCACTTTCTTAAGCCCCACATGGGCCCCTCTGGAAAGTGACCTGGCAGTACTAGGATGACACGGCTCATCAGGTGCTCCAGGGGAGTAGAACGCTCCCAAACAGGAGTACGTCATGTTGGCAGCTTCAGCTCCACCTTTCTGACTCAACCTCAAGGAGCTTGCCCTCTCAGGGAAGACAAAAATGAAAACAGCCTCACAAACTGGTTTGGCCCCAGCCACTTTTTCCTCGTCTTATACGGTATGTTTTTTCTAAACTGGATTCGTTGCCAATATTAAAAAGACAGGACATTTCGCATTCAATGCCACATTTCTGGCTTCTCGTAAACAGATCCGAGGTGGCAGGACTGAGCCCATATTCCCACATGGAGACAGTCAGTGAGAACGGGCAAGCGGGCTGGCTGCTGCTGCGGAGTGGGGCATGTGCTCGCCAGTTTCCCTAGACCCCTTCATTCCCTATTGCTGCCGCCCGCCCCACCCCCCGCCCCCGCCGCCAGCCTGCTGTGCTCATTGACTTTACCTGCTGGGTGAGCAGAGTGAATTAAGTGGCCGAAGAGTACAAACTTGAGTCTGTGGGAAGCAGAGAAAGAAGCAATGGATTCCCCGGGGGGAGAGGAAGGAGAAACCGAGAAAAGTTCCCAGGAAGAATTCGAATTTGAGCCAAGCCTTAAAGGATGAGTAGGATTTTAAATATAAAAGTCCTCTTCATATGCAAGGTGGGTTATTATTGTTAGAGTGGATGACGTGGGGAAGGGGTTTGCCCAGGTGAATGAAGGGCCTGGGGAAAGACACAGGCAAAATGTTCAACTGAGATTTTGGGGAGCCCTGCCTGCAGAGGTGGACAAGCAAGGTAGAGACCAGCTGGACAGAATTCTGCAGCCTGTCCGGAGTCTCAGAAGAGTTGCAGGAGCTCCTGGGTCCAGAGATGCAACGGAGCCCAGCTGGCCAGCCCACCGTGTGGGCGTTGCATGAAGCCTCAGTTTCGGGAGCTGTACTCCAAACTCAGCAGCACCCCAACTGCTCCCCATAAATATGAGAGTATCCTCAGCAGGCCTGACAAGCATCTTGACCAGTATTCTACTAGGATCAGGGCCTCTTGCTTCTTCTCCCAGCTTTTCTCCCTGCTGTGCTGGCTGCTTCTGAACCCTTAAGGCTCAGACATCCCAGCCAGACACTAACCTCCTCTCAGAAGGGAGAGAAGACCCCCAGCTCAATCTGGGTCCCCAGGGTTCTGTATTGCCGGGTGGGGGTCCAGGACCAGCGAGGTAGATGAGGCAGGGCAGGGAAACAAGCACCAACGTGCCCAGCATGGTTGGGTGCTTCCTCCGGCCCCTTTGAGGGTTGGAATGATGATCCCAACTTTACAAGGGAGGGAGCTGGAACTCGGAGATGTTAATGACTGTGACCCTGGGCAAGGCCTCTCAGCTTCTGTTTCATCCTCTGTATAACGAGGATAATTTACAAATCGTCCAGGGTTTTTGTGAAATTTAGAAACAGTGTGTAAAGTGCTGACCCTGTGCCTTGTATGTGTTCATTTGTTTAAAATAATTCGGGAATATCTTATATCCAGGCACGGTGTTGGGCAGAGTCACAAGATGGACACAGTTCCTGCCTGCAGGGAATTACAGTTGGTGCGTATGTGTGCATGTGTGTGCGTGGGGCGGTGGGGACTGGGGAGAATGAGTGATAACCACCGACAGTGCGGGAGTGACTGTTGAAGGGCATCCAGGAGGGCGGCAGGAGTGCAGGGAGGATGAGCCATTCCAACACTGGGTTTACAAAACAAAGAATTCAGTGTGACTGAAAGAACAAATGTGTCTGGGAGAGAGGCAAGTAAGGAGAATGGAGAGGAATGTGGGCCTAGAGGGAGGTCAGGTCGGGCAGGACCTTATAAGTTGTGTTGAGAGGCTGTCCATTCTGAGGGTGCTGGGGAGTGAAGTGGGTGGAAGGGAGTGGAGGGAAAGGGGAGTTCCATGCAATAACCTTCCCACTGCTCCTTTGGCCCCACAGTGGATCTCAACCCTGCAGGCGAAGCAGTTCCGTTAGAACGTCAGTCAGATCACATCATGCCTCTGCCCAGTAACTTCCAATGGCTCCGCATTTACCTCTGCATAAAAGGCAAAGTCCTCACAGGGCCCTCTGTGACCTGTTACCTCTCTGCTCATTTCAGACGACCCTCCTGCCCACCAGCTCCAACCACACTGACCTCATTGTGTCTGGAATGGCACCCTTCCCCCTTAGGGCCTTCTCTCTGGCTATTGCCTCTGCCTGGGGTGCCTTCTCATCTTCCTCTCACCACCTCAAAACTTTGCTCAAATCTTACCTCCCCAGGGATGCTGACCGTGACCACCTATGTAATACTGAAACTTACCACACACCCCCCCCCCACCCCCGTACCTACCTCTAATACTCCCCTCTTTTTTATACCTTGCTTTGCTTTTTCTACTGCACTATCTTCTAACAGCTGTCAATGCCCTCTGGCCAAAGACCACCAGGAACGCACCTGCAGTGGGACATGCTCAGCTAATTACTGTTGCAATGACAGATGACATATCAGGGGAACTGTGGGGCATCTCCTTCACTGCAATGAGCACTAAACCCAACTTGCTCAACTGCATCTGTGTTCCTAGTGGTCTTTGCCTGGAGGACATTGACAAAAGTATAGAAATTACTTCTTTGTTACGTTTATTTTCTGTCTCCTTCTTCTAGCTTCATGAAGGTAGGGATGCTTTGACTGTTCTGTTAATGGACATATCTAAGTGCCTAGAACCAACGTCTAATACACAGTAGAAGCCCAAAGCGTATTTGTTGAAGGAATTAATTAATCCAAGAGCTGACAGGACATGGTGATCCGTTGGGAAAGGGAGGCGAAGAGAAGAGTTACAGATGACCACCAGACTACTGGCTTTGCTAATGGGGTAGGTGGATGTGTCATTTGCTAAGATGGGGAAGACTGGAAGATGGGCAGGTTTAGGGTAGGGGTGGAGGCGGGGAGGGATTGACAAGCCTGAGCTATTTCCGGTCATAGAATCAGTAACTCATCTTCCTGTGCCAGCCTCACGTACCTCTCGGCTGCGTTCACAGCCCCAGCCCCCATACTTTCTTACCTCCAGGCATGCCTCAGCCCACAGTGAACTGCCCTGCAGCAGGAATAATAATGTCATTATCACATATGCTAGGTACTGTCCTAAACACTGGACACAGATCATCTTACCCAGTCAACATCCTTATGATTTTAAAAATGAGGAAACTGAGGCATGGGATGGATAGGAAAGTCATGAGTGGCCAAGCTGGGATTTGAACATAAAGTTGTCCAACTTCAGAATCTGAAGTGCTGCAGGGCACTCAGCAGCCACGAATTCAGACGCCAGGAAACAAGGCCAGTTGAGAAGGTGACATGGCACCAAGACAAACTTGACTTTGGGATATAGCAAAGAAATCCATTTTTTGTCTGTTAGGAGGGGACTGTTTGCAACAAACACTGCTCTGTGTCCCACATGGAATGCCAAAGACTGTTCAAAGCCCTCTCAGCCACCAAGTCCCTTTCAGGCCCATTGAGTCAACCCTGTTGAGTTATGTAACAGGAAGGGACTGGCACCTCTGACATGATGCATCAGCTGGAAAATTCATAGAAATTCTAAGCAGAGCCAAGCCCAGCACTTCTCTCCCCTCCAAAGGAGAGCAGCCGAGATCTGAAAAACAGGGTCACTAGCTCCACCAGGCCCCCAAGCTGGCATGGATACCACCAGCCCAGGATGACGCTGCTTCTGCGCCTTGGTCCTGAAACTGCTTGCTCTTCAGCCCTGACATGCTGGCAAAGAGGATTTCTCTCCCTACCTCTCCAAAACTTGTCCTAAAAGTACAAAAGGCATTTGAGGACTCAGCACTGGGAGAGCTCATTCTGTTCTATGTCATCTTTTTAATCATTGATGTCTTTCAAACTCTGTTGCGCATCATGCTGGCTGTGTTCACATTGACGTGAACACGTGTGTGTGAGCACAACTGTGCTCTTTGAAAGTCTGTATCTGTGTACCTATACTACAACTGAAGATTAAATACCTTGGAGGTCTGAAGAGAGGGAACTAAGAAGAAAATTAATGAGTTCAAGTGTCTGTGTCTGTGCCTGTTGCAGAGATGGTCACCGGTGACTCTGAGGCTATATTAGCACAGTAACATGAAGCCTGAACTTTGTCCCCACAGTGAAGTCCCCAAGTTCCACCAGCACAGCCATTGATCTTTGCGTCCCCAAGACCCCACTCGAAACTGTGCCAGCCGCTAACATTCTCAGTAAACATTTCTCAGATAAGCATATTTGAAGCTGTTTTAACTTTTTGAACATTCCTTATGTCACTGGAGCCTACAACTACATGAACTGTCAACAGTACAATGGTCCGGCCCAGGTCAAAATGAGTAATATAAACAACAATCATTTAAAGCGCTACCGTGGAAGTTTACCCAAAATGCACCAGTCTAAAGTGGATTGAAGGTTGGACAGTGGGAAGATAGATGGAAAAAGATGTGAACAAGAACGCATAGCAGAATGTTGATGGTAAAATACTTGGGTTGGACAAATCTCAAACGTCCTTTCATTCTCCCAAATTCTATGCATATATATAGATTTCCTAAGCACTTGTCAGATACTTACTATAAAATGAAAAGAAGTTAACGTTAGTCAGCTAAGATCCATTTAGGATTAAGCTCTGAGGGCCAGCCCCGTGGCCAAGTGGTTAAGTTCGCATGCTCCACTTCAGCAGCCCGGGGTTGTGGACCTACACATCGCTCATCAGGCCATGCTTTGGTGGCATCCCATATAGAAGAATTAGAACGACTTGCAACTAGGATATACAACCATGTACTGGGGCTTTGGGGAGAAAAAAGAGAGAAATATTGGCAACAGATGTTAGCTCTGGGCCAGTCTTCCTCACCAAAATAAATAAATAATCTTTAAAAAAAAAAAGATTAAGCTTTGTAGCTACTCAGAATTGGCCCAAAGTGTATCAGTCAGGCTAGTTTATGCTGTAATAGCAAACATCACTAAGATCTCAGGGCTGAAAATCATAAAGGTCTGTCTCTCGCTCACACTCTGTGTCTACCACAGGTTAGTGGGGGCTTTGCTCCAGCATCGCCGTTTATGTTGTTATCTTTGTTGTTCTCACTCAGAGTCCAGTGGACAGAGAACCGGTGTACTTGCCAGAGGGAAAGAAGAGAGTCCAGGAGAGCACAGATGTCTCTTAGGCTTCTTCCCATTCTGGAACCACAGGCCCTCCAGAACCAGTGCAACTGACCCCATCTTACCAACAGAGCAATTAAGAGCTGTTTTTCAGGAACTGAGACCCCTTGTCCAGTTCAGGCCAGTCGAGACCACAAACCCATCAACTGGACCTGCATGAATGCTGAATAAGTGACCTTTTTGACGTCAAGGAGCTGAAAACTCCACCTCAGATCATGGTAATGCCACCATTTTGTGAACGTGTGTCCTATGAAGAGCCATGAAGCTTGACTATGCTTGCGCAGATCATCAATCACCTCACTTCTCCTCACCTCCAATCATCTGTCTCCACCATGCAGACCGCCCTGCCCTTCATCCCATAAATTGTGCCCCAAGCCCTGGATCAGGGAGATAGATCTGAGGGCAGATGCCCCCTGTCTCCCTGCAGATTCATCTTGCAGAATAAAGCTGATTTCTTCTCCCAAAAGCTGATGTTGTAATTAATTGGCTTTTTTATGTGCATTGGATAGGAGAACCCCATTTTTGTGCAGTAACAATTTCATCTGCTAAAGTGAGTCATATGGAGTCACATGGGTAAGGAAGAGGAAGCAGGTACGTTGAACAGCAGTAGAGTCCTCAGGCAGAGTACTTCATGCACTATTTTGTCATTTCCTTTTATTAAAGATTGACACCTGAGCTAACATCTGTTGCCAATCTTCTTCTTTTGTATTTTTCTTTCTTTCTTCTTCTTCTCCCCAAAGGCCCCTAGTACATAGTCGTATATTCTAGTTGTGAGAGCCTCTGGTTGTGCTATGTGGGATGCTACCTCAGCATGACCTGACGAGCGGTGCCATGTCCGCACCCAGGATCCCAACCAGCAAAACCCTGGGCAGCCAAAGCAGAGTATGTTAACTTATTTTTTAATTTATTTTATTTATTTTTTTTATTATTTCTTTTAAAGATTGGCACCTGAGCTAACAACTGTTGCCAATCTTCTTTTTTTCCTTCTTTTTTTTTTCTTTCTTTTGTCAAATCCCCTCAGTACACAGTTGTATATTATAGTTGTGGGTCCTTCTAGTTGTGGCATGTGGGACGCCGCCTCAGCATGGCCTGATCAGTGGTGCCACGTCCGTGCCCAGGATCCGAACCAGCAAAACCCTGGGCCACCAAAGTGGAGCGCACGAACTTAACCACTCTGCCACGGGGCCGGCCCCAGGGCAAATGAACTTAAACATGTGGCCCTGGGGCCAGCCCTTGTCCTTTCCTTTTAGACTGTAAGCTCCTTGAGGTCAGTCTCCATGGGGTTTTTTTCCCTAATTATGCAAACTGCTGTGCCTAGAAAATTTCCCTCTCTCTGACATTCAGTAAACATTTGCCATTGAAAACGATTGAATTTCTAGTACCCTTACCCTCTGAGAACAACTGCTCTTTTTTATGTGCAATACCCTGATTTTGCCAGCTCCAGGATGAAATCCCATGACTGTTTAGGTGGGTCTCAGAACCTGTGGAACAAAGGCCTTCTATGGTGTCTTTGCCTGGTTGAGACTCGAGGCTCAGAAGTAGGATAGTCTCTTTTTCTAGAAGCTCTCAACCTGACACTCTGCTACTGTGCTGTTGCAGCAGGCAGCAGGGAAAGAAGGAAACATTTAAGGACCCAGGCTCTTGTGGAATTTCCAGAAGATGCAGGTGGTAATAAAACTCAATGGAGTGGGATGATTGGGAGGGAGATAACTATTAGCAGTCTGGGTGGGAGGGGAAAAGGGGCTTGAAAGGAATGCCAAGGTTTGTTTCCAAGGCAAAGATTGCATGTCCTCACTTGCACAGCCCTCTCACCCCCATGCCCTCCCCTCCAGAGACATCTTTGAGGCTACTCCTTGCAGTGCCATACAAGGCCAAGGCCCCTCCCCAGAGGCCATGGAGCTCCATGATTCATGCTGTACAACCTGGTATGTTCTGACACAGGTTTCTGTGAAAGCCAGCTTGGCTCTAAAGCTGCACAATACAAAGCCCTTACAGCGAGAGCCAAACAGGTACCCAGACGGATCAATACTCAAGCACTCAGCACATTCACACATATTTGTGCAGAAACGCACTGGCCCAGGCCCAATGCCTTGGCCCCTCACTGTGCTAGTCAATACCACTTGTCAATTAAAAACTAAAGGAGTTTTATCACTCCTCCTGACACCGCAGACTCCTGGCTCATAAAATGGATTTCAAGTCAGTGTAAATAGCTTACTTTGCCCAGCAGCTGTGTTCCTGAAAAGTTTCTTGTAAATCAAATCCTCTTTTGAAATGCATGAAACTTTCTGTTTAAAAGGAACCCTGTGATTAATTCTTTTGTAAGGCAAAGAATATTTCTGTAGCATAAAAATACCACTACCACGCAGGTCTCCCATCTCGTTCTTTCTCCCCTGCCCCTCCATCCCTCCTGGTGGCCACCTACCCCCACCCCCTCCATTCTGTATGGTCAGCTTTTAGGCATAAAGAACATTTTTAAAAGAGGACTGATATCTTTGTGACTTGGAAGCAAACCAAAGACCCATCTTTTTAACATGTATCTTATAAACATCCTGATGGAGAAGGCTGTGGAATATATATCACTTGTTTGCAGATACCACAATGCACAATCACCAGAAATGCTGATGAGCTTGGCTATGAAAGGAGCTGGCTGATGTTCTCTGCGAGAATTGCTCATGACCCCTCACTCAGAACAAACTGAAGACTGCATTGCGGAAGATGGATGGAGACACAGGGAGGATGCTTTTATTTCCCCCCCACAGCTCTTCCCATGCCTTCCTGCTAGTGAAGACTGAAAAATAGAAGGAATCATTGAAAACACTGTTCTGCGAAAGTCACTGGGAATGTCAGACCATAATTTTGCCCAAGAGTGAGGCCAAAGACTAGCCCAGTGTTTTTCAGTCTTTAGCTACTTGGGATTTTTACCATGTCCACGTGCTACCTGAAGTTTTATCTACTCAATAGTTCTAGTTAAATTGACTCATTGCTTTTTACTTAGCCTCATGAGAAGCCAGGAGGTGCATGAAAGCACTGGTTTGAGATCTAGTTATATTTTTTGGACACATCAAAATAAACATAACTATTAAAAAATGTTCATCTAGGTGCCACCTAAAGTCATCCTGTGGGCCACTATTTATACACACACCACACTTTGCCAAGACTGGACTAGGTGGCCTCTCCAAATCTGATTGGGTCATGATAGTTTCAATTCACTTACCATTGGTTACATATCTGTGCCTGCACTCATTCAACAGACATTATTGAGTAACTACTATACATGGGCATGTGCCAGGCATGGGTGACAAGAGAGGAAGAGGCTTTGTGCCTTTGGGAGCTTACAATTAGTCAAGGGAGTAGGGTGGGAGAAAGAGAGTTGTAACAGAATGGGTTGTACAAAGAACTAGGGGAGGACAGAAAAGAAACGAACTCTCCCTCAGGAGAGAGCTCTCCCTAGAAGAGAGCATTTTGGCTGGGCTTAGAAGAATGGATGAGATTCCATTCTTCCCCTCTGATGGTGAGAGTGAAGGAAAGACACTTTGGGAGAGCAAACAGCCATGTGCAAAGGCCCAGGGCCATGTGACAGGACAGCATGTGGTGTGGAGGTGTGAGTACTCTGGGTGGCAGGGAAGAGGGCAGACTTGAAGACCAAATCACAGGAGTGTTCTGTATAGGACATCAGGTGATGACGTCCTCAAGGGTCACACATATTGTAGCATGGGACAGGATTTCCTCCTCGTTACGGCTGAATAATCTTCCATTCTATGTTGTTGTGGACTGACTTGTGTCCCCCCCCAAATTCCTACATTGAGGCCCTAAGCCCCATGTGACTCTGTTTGGAGACGGGGCCTTTAAAGAGATAATTAAGGTTAAATGAGGTCACAAGGATGGGGGCCTTGATCCAATAGGACTGGTGTCCCCACAGAAGAGGAAGAGACACCAGGCATGCACAGGCACAGAGAAAAGGCCATGTGAGGATACAGCAAGCAGGTGGCCTCTGCAAGCCGGAGAAAAGTCTCAGGAGAACCAACCCTGCTGGCACTTTGATCTTGGACTTCCAGCCTCCAGAACTACGAGAAGTTAAATTTCTGTTGTTTCAGCCCCCGTTTGTGGTGTTCTGTTATGTCAGCCCTAGGCAATTAATACATTCCACATTTTGCTTATGCATTCATCTGTCAATGGGGATTTGGCTTGCTTCCATCTCATAGCTATTGTGAATAATGCCAGTACGAACATGGGGGTACAAATAGCTCTTCAAGATCTTACTTTCAACTCTTTTGGATATATATCCAAAAGTGGAGTGGAATCACTGAATCACATGGTAATTCTATTTTTAGAATTTTTTTTGAGAAACCTCCATACTGTTTTCCATGGTGTCTGCACCATTCTACAATCCCATTAATAGTGCACAAGTTCCAATTTTGCCACATCCTTACCAACATTTGTTTTCTGTTTTGTTTCCATAGCAGCCATCCTAATGGTTCTGAAATGATATCTCATTGTAGTTTTGATTCACATTCTTCTCACGTTTAGTGATATTCAGCATCATATGTTTTCATGTTTGTTTGCCATTTGTATCTCATCTTTGGAGAAATGTCTACTCAAGTCCTTTGCCCATTTTTTAATCAGGTTGTTTCATGTTATTAAGTTGCAGGAGTTCTTTATATATTTGGGGTATTAATCCTTTATCAGATATATGATTTGCAAATATTTTCTCCCATTCAATATGTTGCCATCTGATTCTGTTGACGTGTCCTTCGATGCAGATGAGTTTGAAGTAGTCCCATTTGTCTATTTTTGCTTGTGTTGCCTATGTTTTAGGTGTCCTAGCCAAAAACTCATTGCCAAATCTAATGTCACGAAGCTTTTTCCCTATGTTTTCCTCTAGGAATGTTATAGGTTGGGGTCTATGTTTCGGTTTTTAATTCATTTTGAATTAATTTTTAAATGTGGTATAAGTTAAGAGACTTATTCCATAAGTTAAGACTTTATTCCATTGTATGTGGATATAAGGTTTTCCTGACACCATTTGTCCTTTCCCTATTTAGTGGCCTTGGAACCCTTATCAGAAATCATTTGACTGTGTACTCAAAGGTAAATCTCTGGGCACTCTATTCTGTTCTTTGGTCTATATGTCTGTCTTTATGCTAACACCACACTGTTTTTGATTGCTATAACTTTGTAATATGTTTAGAAATCAAAAAATGCAAGACCTCCAATTTTGTTCTTTTTTAGGATTGTTTTGGCTATTCAGAGCCCCTTGAGATTCCATATGAATTTTAGGATGAATTTTTCTATTTCTGCAAAAAATGCCATTGAGATTTTGGTAGGGCTTGCACTGAATCTGTAGATTGCTTTGGGAAGCAAATACAAAGGTTCCCAGTCCGTAAAGAAAGGGTGTCTTTCCATTTTAGTTGTGTTTTCTTTAATTTCTTCCTGCAATGTTTTGTCATTTTCAGTGTACAAATCTTTTATCTCCTTGGTTAAGTTTACTTGAGTATTTTATTCTTTTTCATGCTTTTGTAAATGGAATTGATTTCTTAATTTCTTTTTCCTTCTTTTTTTAAAGATTTTATTTTTCCTTCTTCTCCCCAAAGCCCCCCATTACATGGTTGTATATTCTAGTTGTAGGTCCTTCTAGTTGTGGCGTGTGGGATGCTGACTCAGCGTGGCCTGACAAGTGGTGCCATGTCCGCACCCAGGATCCGAACCGGCAAAACCCTGGGCCACCAAAACAGAGCACACGAACTTAACCACTCGGCCATGGGGCTGGCCCTAATTTCCTTTTCTGAGTGTTCATTTTTAGTGTATAAAAGTACAACTGATTTTTCTGGGTTGATTTTGTATCCTGCAACTTTGCTGAATTCATTTATTAGTTCTAACAATATTTTGTGGAATCTTGAGGGTTTTTGACATGTAATATCATGTCATCTGTGAACAGGGGTAATTTTACTTCTTCCTTTCCAATTTGGATGCCTTTTATTTCTTTTTCCTGGTTAATTTTTATGGCTAAAACTTCCAGAACTATACTGAATAGAAGTGGTGAGAGTGGGCATCCTTGTCTTGTTCCTGATCTTAGAGGAAAAGCTTTCAGCCTTTCACCATTGAGTATAATGTTAGCTGTGGGCCTTTCATATACTGTCTTTATCATATTGAGCTTGTTTCCTTTTATTCCTGATTTGTTGAGCGTTTTTATCTTGAAAAGGTGTTGAATTTTGTCAACTGCTTTTTCTGCATCAATTGTAATGATTATTTTTTTTCTTCATTCTCTTAATGTGGGTATACTAAATGGATTGATTTTTATATGTTGAACCATCCTTGCACTCCAGGAATAAATCCCACTTGGTCAGGGTGTATAAACCTTTTAATATGCTGTTGAATTAGGCTTGCTAGTACTTTGTCAAGGATCACTATTCCTCAAAGATATTTTTCTGTAGGGGCTTTTTAAGGTTTGGGGAGGTTTTTGTTGTTTTTTATTTGTTTTTTCTTGTAGTATCTTTGTCTGGCTTTGGTATCAGAGTAATTCTGTCCTCATAGAATGAGTTTGAAAATGTTTCCTCCTCTTCAATTTTTTGCAAGAGTTTGAGGAGGATTGGTGTTAATTCTTCTCTAAATATTTGGTAGAATTCTCTAATGAAGTCGTGTGTCCTGGGTTTCCTTGCTGGGAGGTTTTTGATTACTACTCCAATCTCCTTACTAGGTGTAAGTCTATGTTCGTTTTCTATTCCCTCATGCTTCAGTCTTGGTAGGTTGTGTTTTTCTAGAAATTCATCCATTTCTGCTAGTTTTTCCAGCTTATTGACATTTGTCCATACTAGTCTCTTATAATCCTTTTTATTTCTGTGGCATCAGTAGTAATGTCCATTCTTTCATTTCTTACTTTATTTATTTATTTATTTTAGAGAGTCTTCTCTCTATTTTAGTTAATCTACATAAGGGTTTGTCAACTCAGTTGATCTTTCCAAAAAACTAACTCTTCGTTTTATTGATTTTTTTTCTATTGTTTTCCTATTCTCTATTTCATTTATCTCAGCTCTAATCTTTATTTTTTCCTTTCTTCCATCAGCTTTGGGTTTAGTTTTTTCTTATTTTTCTGGTTCCTTGAGGTATAAAGTTGGATTGTTGATTTGAGATCATTCCTCTTTTATAATGTAAGTGTTTACAGCTATAAACTTCCCTCTTAGCACTACTTTCACAGCATCCATAAGTTTTGGTATGTTGTGCTTTCATTTTCATTTGTCTTGAGATATTTCGTAATTTCCCTTTTTATTTCTTCTTTGACCTGTTGGTCGCTTAGGAGCATGTTGTTATATTTTCACATATTAGTGGATTTTCAAGTTTTCTTTCTCCTATTGATTTTTAATTTCATCCTACTGTGATTGAAAAAGATACTTGATATAATTCCAACCTTTCAAAATAACTTAAGATATTAAGATGTTAATTAAATTTTCAAAATTTGTTTTGTGGCCTAGCAGATGGTCTACCCTGGAGAATGTTCCATGTGCACTTGAGAAGAATATGTATTCTGTTGTTGTTGAGTAGAGTTTTCTGTACATGTCTGTTAGGTCCGACTGGTTTATAGTGTTTTTCAAGCCCTCTGTTTCCTAACTGATATTCTATCTTATTGTTCTATCCATTATTGAAAATAGTGTATTGAAGTTTCCTTCTATTATTGTAGAAATGTCTATTTCTCACTTCAATTCTGCCAAGTTTGCTTCATATATTTAGGAGCTATGATGTTTGGTGCATATGTATTTATAATTGTTATATTTTCCTGGTGTATTGACCCTTTTATCACTATATGGTGTCCTTCTTTGTCTCTTGTAATAGTTTTTGACTTAAAGTCTATTTTTCCTCATATTAGTATAGCCACTCTGCTGTCTTTTTGTTAACTATTTTCAGGGAATATTTTTCTATCCCTTCACTTTCAGCCTATGTGTGTTCTTCGATCTAAGGTGAGTCTCTTGCAGACAGCATATAGCTGAATCCTGGGTTTTTTTTAATCCATTCAGCCAGTCTATGTCTTTCGTTTGGAAACTCTAATCCATGTACATTTAAAGTAACCACCAATAGGGAAGGACTATTACCATTTTGTTAGTTGTCTTCTCTATGTCTTCTAGCATCTATGCCCCTTCTTTCCTCTCTTACTGCCTTCCTTTGTGTTTCGTTGTTTTTTTTTTAAAAAAAAAGCATAGTGACATCTTTGATTCTCTTCTTATTTCCTTTTTTGTATATTCTATAGATATTGTCTTTGTGGTTATTATTGCAATTACATAACACATCTTACAGTTATAATAATCTGTTTTAACTCATAACAACTTAACTTCAATCACACACAAAAACGCTCCTCCTTTACAGCTATACCCTTTCATGTTATTGATGTCACACATTACCTCTTTGTATATAGTGCCCATTAATATAGATTTATTGTTAGTTTTATACTTTTATCTTTTAAATTCTATACAAGAATTGAAAGTAGATTTATGCACCAAAATTACAATAATACAGATTTCTATATATGCGCATATATTTACCTTTACCAGAGAATTTTATATTCTCATATGGCTTTACGTTACTGTCTAGCATCCTTCCTTTTCAACTTGAAGGATTTCTCTTAGCATTTCTTACAGGACATGTCTAGTGGTAATGAACTTCTTCATTTTTTGTTTATCTGGGAAAGTCTTAATGTCTCTTCCATTTTTGAAGGACCGTTTTGCTGGACGTAGTATTCTTGGTAATATTTTTTCTTCCAGCACTTTGAATATATCATCCCACTGCCTTCTGGCTTGTAAGGTTTCTGCTGAGAAATCCCCTGATAATCTTACAGAAGCTCCCTTATATGTGATAAATCACTTTTCTCTTGCTGCTTTCAAGATTCTCTCTTTGTCATTGGCTTTTGACAGCTTGACTATAATGTGTCTCAGTGTTTCAGTGTGGGTCTCAGAGTTTTTCCTAGTTGGAATTCATTGAAACTATTGAAGTTTTATGACTATTTATTTCCTCAAATTTGAGAAATTTTCAGGCATTATATCTTCAGATAAGCTCTCTGCTCCTTTCTGTTTTCTCCTTTTGGGACTCCCATAATGCCTTTGGAACTCCCATATTGGTCTGCTTGATGGTTCCCCATAAATCCCTAAGCTCCCTTCACTTTTCTTCACTCTTTTCTTTTTCTGCTCCTCTGACTCAATAATAAATGAACTGTCCTCAAGTTTGCTGATTATTTTTCAGCCTGGTCACATCTACTGTTGAACCCTTCTAGTGAATTTTTTTAATTCAGTTATTGTATTTTTCAGCTTCAGAATTTCTGTTTGTTTCTTTTTTATAGTTTCTTTTGTTTGATATTCTCATTCTGTTCCTGTATCCTTTTCCTGATTCTGTTTACCCATCTGTGTTCTCTTTTATCTCATAAAGCATCTTTAAGACAATTGCTTTAAATTCTTTGTCAGATAATTAAGAGATCTGTGTCTCCTTAGGATCAGCTTCTGAAAATTTATTCCATTCCTTTGATTGGGCTGAGTTGCCTTGTTTCTTTGTATGCCTTGTGATCTTTTGTTGAGATTTGGGCATTTGCATAAACAGCCAGCTCTCCAGTCTTAATAGGCTCACTTTGTGCAAGGGAGAACTTTCACTAATCAGCCTATCTAGAGGTTCCTGGACCTCTCAAACTTTTTCTTGGCATATGTCTTCTTTGGAATTGTGTGTGTGCTTTTATTTCAGTATATGTGGCTGCTTTTGACTATCTTAATTTCCCTGAAAGTCTCACCCCTGCTTTTTCTCAGAGCTTTTGGTTTCTGCTTTGTTGTATTCCCCTGCTCATAATCTCTTGCTTCCCTGATGCCTGTCTACCGAACTTCAGATTCTCTGCTGCTTTAACATTCTGCAGTGCTTGCCTCTGTTTTCAGTGTGGCCTCCAACCTGGTATCTAAACTATGCCACTGTTGCCATTGGTGCCCCAAGTCACAAGACAGATGACAGTACCTCAGGCAGCCACCAGAAAAACCAGAATGTTGAACATAAGTTCCACTCTTTCCTTCCTCTCCCAAAGGAGGAGCTAGGAATTTGGAGGTTTCTTCCCAGCTGGGCAGTGCCACACTGGGTAGGGGGAAGGACAAGGGTATGCAAAATGCCACAAACTTTCCTACCATTTTTAGTGGGGTTTTTTTCTTGGCTATGCTTTCTCCTGGGTTCTCCACTTCCCAACTGATTTCTAGGATATTCACAAAGGTATTTTGGTTGATATATTGCTACGAATTTGGTGTCTCTGTGGGAATAAGGGCCTAGAGCTTCCTAATCTTCCATCTTGCCGATATCATCCTCATCCAAAGATAAAAAGGCAGGTCTGGCCTGGTGACATAGTGGTTTAGTTTGTGTCCTCCACCTAGGCGTTCCAGGATCCACCAAGGCACAGATGTAGCAATGTTCATCAAGCCATGCTATGGTGGCATCCCACGTAAAATAGAGAAAGATTGACACAGATGATAGCTCAGCGACAATCTTCTTCGAGCAAAAACAAAATAAGATTAAAAGGCAATTCAATGGAGAAATTATAGTCTTTTCATTAAATTCTCTGGAATAATTGGATATACATATGCAAAAAACAAAGGAATCTTTACCCATACTTCATACCATATACACAAATTTGCAGGTTGGATTATAGGCCAAATTGTCAAACCTAAAACTACAAAACTTCAAGAAGAAATCATAGAAAATCTTTGTGATCTTGAGTTAGACAAATATTTTTGATATGATACAAAAAGCATGATTCATAAAAAAATTGATAAGTTGGACTTCATCAAAATTTAAAACTTCTGTTCTTCAAAAGATTCTGTTAAAAAAAAAAGACACTCAAGATGGCAATTTTTATGTTATGTGTATTTTACCACAATAAAACAATTGGAAATAAAAATGAAAAGACAAGCTATAAACTGGGAGAAAATATATCCAAAGCAAATATCTGAGGAAAGACTTGTTTCCAGAATATATATAAATAACTTTCAAAACTCAATAATAAGAAAATATAGAACCCAAAGGAATGGCAAAAGATATGAACGTATACTTCACCAGAGAAGATAAATTGTTGGCAAATAAATGTATGAAAAGATTCCCAATGTCATTAATCCTGAAGGGAAATGCTGATTAAAACTACAATGTGATACCACTACATACTTATTAAAATGGCTAGAATTTTTTGTGTGTGGTTTGAGGAAGATTCACCCTGAGCTAACATCCATTGCCAAGGCTCCTCTTTTTTTTTTTTTTTTTTTTTCACTTGAGGAATATTAGCCCTGAGCTAACATCTGCACCAACCTTCCTCTATTTTATATGTGGGATGCCTCCACAGCATGGCTGATGATTGCAGTAGGTCCATGCCTGGGATCCAAACCCATGAAACCAGGCCACTGAAGCAGAGCATGCAGAACTTTCACCACTCAGCCATGGGGCCAGCCCCTAGGATTTTTTTTTTTTAAACGTAATATCAGGTGTTAACAAAGAGGAAGAGCAAATGGAACTCTCAGACATTGCTGATGGGAATGCAGAATAGTTTAGCCAATTTGGAAAATAGTTGGACAGTTTCCTTAAAGTTAAACCTTTACCTACCATATGACCCAATACAACCATTCCTAGGTATTTACCCTAGTAAAATTAAAATGCTTGTTTACCCAAAAACATGTACATAAATGTTTATATTGACTTTATTTATAATCATCAAAAACTTGAAACAACCCAAAAGTCCTTCGACTGATGAATAGATGGCCAAAGAATGATTAATCCATACAATGACTCAGCAGTAAAAAGGAATGACAATTGATTCCCACAGCATGGATCAATCTGAAATGCATTATGCTAAGTGGAAAAAGCTAAGCAAAGGATGTACCCTTCTGTGTGCCTGATTCCATTTATATGACAAAAAATAGGTTGTTGGAAAATTGAGAAGTAGAATGGCATGAGCTTTGTTTTAGACTTAAGAAAGAGACTGGAGATGAGAGGCCACTTGAGAACTTACCACAGGGGAATGGCATGTGCAAGATGCTGAACCCTGAGGAGGATGATGGGGGGCATTCTGCGGGGACAGACCAGCTCAGGGTCTCAAAGCCTTATGGGAGGGTGAGAAGGACATCCACACAGAAGACATCCAAGCACAATACGTTGGAGCCTGTGAAGGATAAGGAGGCTTCTGTGTGGTTTGAGGGAAGGGCAACCAGGGATGGAGTGTCAGTTGGACAGAGGAAGGTGTATTTTCACATAAGGCGGCAGCCCTGCCTCGGGTCAGATCCTGCTGAGTGAAGAGGCTGCCACGTCAGGGGCAGCAGGTCAGCAGCCCAGTGTGTGGTGTCAGAGATTGAATGGGGTGAGGAGATGTCCACGTTGGTGGGAAGAACAGCAGTAATAGGAGATTGGTGATATTCAGAAAAACTGACCATGTATGATAAGAATAATGAGAGGTAGGTTTCTTTCTTAGGGTTTCCCTCTCTCTGCTTACACTACCCATCTGTTCTTGTATGCTTTCTACTTTATCCATTAAAGCCCTAGCATATTAATCATAGTTGTTTTAAATTCCCAGTCTGATAATTCCAACGTCCCTGCCATGTCTCATTCTGATGCTTGCTTTGTTTCTTCAAATTGTGTTTTTGCCTTTTGCTATGCCTTTGTCTGGGAAGTGGGAGAATTTACCCCCCACCCTTTTCCTTAAGGTTCTTATGGCTGGTCAGATAATTTAAAAGGCAGGTTAGCAGGAGAAAATCAAACAAAGTTGAATAGCATGTATACAAGGGAGAAACTCAGGAGAAACTGAGTAACTCAGCCAACTGGCTGGTGAAGTCAGAAACCAGAAAGGCGTGACGAGTGTTAAGGGGGCCTAAAGACACTGGAGTGGGCTGAGATATGGGCGGTGAAATAGGCTGCCCAGGGACTCCAACAGCTTGAATAGAATCAGAGGTGACAGGTAGAGATAAATCCTTCGAATAGATAGAAGAGAAAGTCGCACCAGTATCAACTGAAATACCCAGTTCCAGATCCTGTATTTTAAGGTTAATGTGGCTCAGGGGAGCGACTGAGGATCGGCTGACCCCATCATTTAAGGGGGAAATGCCCCTCAGGATGAGAAAAACAAGGCTTCTGGGGGTTCTGGGGGTTCTGGGGCAAAGCGGGGATATTTTTTAAACTTTCCCTTCTCTTAAGAGCAGGACATTCTCTTTCGCAATGCCCTGGTTCCTTGCAATGCCTGCAGTTGTCTGGAGGCCAATAGGGAGCTCTGAGCGGGCGTTAGTTTGCTCTGAGTTGCTTTTTTGTTTCTCAAAGCATTCAACTTGTAAAGCGAGAACAGTTGTCTTTAATTCTCTTTTTCTTTTACTTTCCTGCTGACTATTTTCAAAGAATTGTGCAGTAGCCTCCATTATTATGCTTCATGGTTGCCCTGACCAACAACCACACTAGTTTGGAGGTTCCCCCTCATTCTGAGTGCATAATTCAATTTTTGACCAGTTAACTTTGGGAGGAAATGCTTCTAAAATTGCTCCTATTAAGCCTTGAATATGAGCCTCTAGTTGCGCCACTTCCTGCTCATTTGCAGGAGGGCCGGGAGAGGGTCTGACCCTCTATCTCCCCCGTGAGGGGGGTTTTCTCCAGGGGGTTGTCTGGCCTGTCTGATAACTACAGTGTAATCATGGGCTGGAAGAACGCCCCTTAGCAGCCAGTCAAGATCTCTGTGGGTGGGGTTATGAATGGCCACTAATCTTTCTAATTCCTCTCTAAACTCAGTGGGATCTTCTTACGATGGAGGCAGGAGAGTTTTATAGTTCAACAGATCGGCTGCTGTCCCGGGCGCATGAATTCTCTGCAGCGGGGGTCCAGGAGACATCCGCAATGGACACTGCATAGGAACCCCTGAAGCTGGCAGAGCCTGCTCACAGAGCCCTGGAAAGTAGGAGGAGTTGCAAGGGTCAGCAAAACAAAGCTTTCTGTTTTCCTGGCTGCTTCTACTAAGTTCACTTCCCAGCTTTCAGCATTTACACAAGTGACCTGTATGCCTCTCGCTTGGAGGTCAGGCTTGAGTGCTGCCTGTTAGTCTTCTAGAGAGAGAGAGAAGTTTAAACAGGCAGCTGAATGCCCTTTGGAGAAGTGGGCATTCTAGGATCTAAGGGAACTGGCTGAGGAGCTCAGTCCTGAGGGGGAGGGTTTGAACCCGGGGCCCAGAGATCCAACAGATCTGGGGAATCAGGGAGCTGGGGACATAGGGGAGCACAGGACGGAGAAGAAGGGGAGTTTTCATCGAATTTACTTTTTAATCTTCGCTCTAAGTCTGACTTCTGCTCTCTCAATTTATTAAGAGATTCCTTAAGGCTAGCCATTATACTTTTTTTGGGTTTTCTTTTCAATTTGATCTTCCCATACATACCAATAAGGCAGCTGCTTGTTATGAGAGCCCTCTAAAATATTTTTAAAATATAGAAGTTTTTCCAATTCAAAAGATCTGTCATCTGGCCGTTGATGAGTAGGATCTCCTTTGTGTATTTACTCCAATAGCGACTCAACGCAATGAGCCTTTTTTTTTTTTTTCAGGAAGATTAGCCCTGAGCTAACATCTGCCACCAATCTTCTTGCTGAGGAAGACTGGCCCTGAGCTCACATTTGTGCCATTCTTCCTCTACTCTATATGTGGGAGGCGTGCCACAGCATGGCTTGACAAGTGGTGACTAGGTCCACACCCAGGATACGAACTGGCGAACTGTGGGCAGCCAAAGCAGAACATGCGAACTTAACCACTGCACCACCGGGCCGGCCCCCCAATAAGCCTTTTTAAAGAAAGATCCAGAGGTAGCTTTCCAGGCTCAGAATAAATCTTTACTATAGACACAAGAGGCGTCCCTGGAGAGGGCGCAGATGATGTAGCCCCATGATCCACAGGTTCACTCCCAGAACTAGTCAGAGAAAGGAAAGACCTTCATTGCACAGGCGGTAAGGACAGTGTAGTGAAAATGGTGTCTCCGGTCTCCCACAAGAGCGTGGGACGCCTCCAGTCACAGACCCGCTAATCTGTGACACCGGGCAGGTGCTACTGGAATGGGACTTCTCCAGCACTATCAAGCAATGAAGGTGGGGACAACAAAGCCCCTTATGGACTGGGCCCTTTATAACAAACTCCCCTGAGAGCTTGGCACAGCCGGACAAAGGGAGTGCTCAGAATCCCAGAGTATTTGACTGGCCACCAAGGTGCACCCCCGTAAATGCACCTTCTGTATAGTGGAGAGCAAGGAGAATATGCTCACTGGTCAAGAAGCCAAATTCTCAGGACACAGAACAAGACTGGATGAGGTTTTTTCTTATATTCACAATGACAGCTTTAGCTAAGCCTTGGGTCTCTTGGAGCCAGAATAATAGCTGGGAGAGAGGTGCTGCGGGGTTGGGAATCATGTGTGCTTTACAGAGTGCCTTGTCGTTACACAGACATTTTCTTGAAGTTGGTGGGGGACCTGTGTCATCTACCCCATTCTGTGACCAACTTATGCTTTCAAGGGAGACTTCTTGAGGTGGTGAGCATACAGCTCATACAAATCCCTTGTTGCCAAATGTTCTTTCAATGGCCTGAGCAGTTGAAGAGACTGAATGCATTATGATTGCACAAATGTGTCCTTTGATTACTCATTATTTAGTCCCCTCCAAAAGGTAACTCATACCCCAATACCTTACTTGAGGCTCTCTCCAAGTGTAATTTTGAAGCCCCGTTTCCTCTACTCTCCTGCCTGATTCCCCACTCCAGCCAGCCCTGTCTCCTTTTCATTGTCAAAGCTTGTCATGCTCTTTCCCATTTTTGAGAGCACTCATCTTGTGAGTTGAAATTCAACGCACTGTGTGCAGAGGGAGGACCATGCTAGGCACTGTGGAGGCACCGAGTTAATTAAGACACGACCTCTGTCCTCAAGGAATTTGCAGTGACAGTAGAAATGGAAGGTGCCTCTATGAGGGAGATGACTCTTCTTTATGAAGGCAGATGTGGGACGAGCAATAGGCGTGTGGAGCTCAGGACTGGACACATGCTCCCACTGCCTGTAGAGTACACACTATGTTTTGCCATCCTCACTGTCCCTTATTCTTCACACCTCAACTAAAAATAAACATTTCCCTTAGAGTGGCCTTTTGTGATCCACCCCTGACACCAACTATAGTGCAATGAGAAGGTCCACACCCACACTTCCTTTCTATCTCATCAGAGAAAACAGCCAGATGATTACAAAGAATTGGAAGCAAAAAATCAGTCTCAGAATCTCAAAGCTTGAATAAACCTTAGCCAGCCCAGCTCCTTGTGTGGCAGATGAAGAAACTGAGGTTCAGCTAGGGAAAGTAATTTACCAAACATCACACAGCAGTTCAGATGCTTTTGGTTGCAAGAAACAGAAATCTCAATCCAAACTGATTTATGCAGAAAAAGAATTTACTGATTCATGTAATTGAACAGTACAGAGGTGTACGTAGCTTTAGATAAAAGACTTGATCTAAGACCCCAATGATGAGATGGAGATTAATGTGCACTTGCTCGCTCTCTTTCTCTCTCTCTCTCTCTTCTTGGCTCTCCCATTGTGGTACCAAAATGTGCCCTAAGACACTCCAGAACTACGTTTCCTCATTGGACTCAATTTCCCCAATAATTCAACCTAAGCCCCAGAAGTTGGTCTTGTTGGCCCTGATTCACCTGCCTTGGTACATGTACGTCTCTGACCCGTCACTGTGGCCTTTGGAAGGGGACATGCAGCCTGCATTAAGGCAAACAGGGCCTAGCCCTACAGCTGGAAGTATGATCAGTTCACCCAAATCTCATGGCTGAGAAATGTGGGATGCTCTTGTGAAGGGGAGAGGACAACGGATGCCAGGGATATAATCCACAGTCACTGGCAAAGTCAGGGCTAAAATTCAGGTCTCCTGACTCTGGTTCAGTGGTTTCGTTACATTCTGGAAAAGCCAGCTAAGGTTCTGTGGCACAAGACATAGCCATTGGAGCTTTGCATTCAAACCATTCTGTGCTGACTCTGGAGTGGCAATACTAAATTCACTATTCTTTAGGCAAGAAGAGAGGAACTCTACGATCTGAGTCAAGACAGAGATGGAGTGATGTGATTATTGGAACAATCTGTAGATTTAAATCACGAATGAGAAGTAGAGAACCTGAGTAATAAGTGTCCCACATGTGCTGCCAATGAAATTGAATCAGCATAATTGATTTAGTCTACACTAAGTGAAACAGGTCTTCTGGAAAACTGCCCATGGGCAGATTAGCAAAACCCATAATTGGAATATTAAATGAAAATAAAGTGAGAACTAAAGGTGCCATTCTTCCAACCTGCAATATCCAGAGTAATGGAGGCTGGCTGGTTGGAGGAGAGGAGGATGAAGTCGGCGGGTGTGAGTTATTCCAAGGGAGCCATAGTTCAGAGCCAGCTCCTTCAGGGAGCTTTATTTGTGTATTGTATTAAAAGTGAAACTCATACAGAATACATTTTATTCTCAATAACATACAATTTAATATGTGCTTGATTCTTGATTTAACCACAAAAATATTGTATCTGCTAATCCTCTTGGGGTTTTCCCAGTTGCATAATGATAACCCCCTCCTGGCACATAATACTGTCACCAAATAAGCAGGAATGACTTGAATCTTTTGATAATTTTCACCTCCATAATCCTTTTTTTTAAAGATTTTTTATTTTTCCTTTTTCTCCCCAAAGCCCCCTGGTACATAGTTGTGTATTTTTCTTAGTTGTGGGTCCTTCTAGGTGTGGCATGTGGGACGCCACCTCACCACGGCCTGACGATCAGTGCCACGTCCGCACCCAGGATCCGAACCGGTGAAACCCTGGGCCACCAAAGCAGAGCACGCGAATTTTAACCACTCGGCCACGGGGCTGGCCCCCATCTCCATAATTCTTAAGGTGTTCTCTTGGAGAGAAGGACTGGAGCGGTACAGGACAGTTCTGCTTTGCAAGGACCCCTTTAGGGTACATACTCAATAAGAAGGGAAATTCAAATTCCTTGGCAAGGCTCTCTAATCTAGTTCTGGCCCACCTTTCAAATCCCATCTCTCATTTCTCCTTTTCAGTCCCTGTTGCAACAAGCCTGGAATAAAAAGTTTTTCTATACATGCCCATGCTAGTTTGATGTGCTGCTTTACACAGGCCGCACCCTTTGACTTCCCACACATCTACGGGCTAGATTCAGATGGTGGCCTCCAGTTTGTGACCTAGAGATTAAAATTCCACTTTCTTGGTGAAACCTTCTTTGATTCTCAACAAGAGGAGATGACCACTCTCTCCTTTGGCCACTGCAGCAATTTGCTTCTCTCTCTCTTACACCACTCATTGTACGTCTCACTTTGTATTATCCTGATTTGTGCATCCGTCTTATCTTTCATGTTGATCTCTGGATTTCCAACACAGAAATCACAGGTGATTCATCTCTTTCAGCCCATGATGTCTAGCCTGGATGGATTTCTTGAAGAAAATTCACAAGGCAGAAACTGTGCATTTTACTAACTACAGCACCTTGAACAAACATAGTCAGATACTTCAGGAAGGCTTTGTGGGTAAGAAAATTGGGAGGGATCCTGGGTTCATTCTCTGATGTGGCTCCCTAAAACTTCCCTTTCATTGCCCAGCCCTGAGTCTTCCACTGGGGAGGCTATTTATCATCCTTAGCCCAGAAGAACCTTCATTTATTGAATTGCTGTGACCCTGGGCAGTTACTAATCTGTGAGGCAATTTCAGGCCAACATTCTTGGTGGCACTAGTCATCTGTAAAAGTTATTGTGAGGTGTCATCCAGCTGGTAACATGCCCTGAAGCAGGATGTTCCCAGGAAAGTTATCTAGATTAGAAAAATAAACCCTGAAACACCAGTCTTAGAACTAGATTCTGGTACTGGAGACTGTTTGGGGTTTTATTTTGTTTCTTTCCCCTCTGCTGTTGCTACCAACTTACCCCAAGACTCTAACTACCCAAACTGCCCTTCCCCATCCAAGGTGATAGTGAATCTTCCAGGAGTGGATGGCGCACAAGAAGATCTGGAGACAAAAGACTCTTAGCTTCAGGCAAAACTAACCAACAACCCATATGTGTCATTAAAATTAAAGTAGAATGCAGTGTAGGGTTAACCACTAAAAATATGGGTTCTAGAGTTAAGATCCAAGGTTTGAAATTGGTTCCCTTAGTTGAGGGACCTTGAGAAAGTAATTTGACCTCTCTGAGCCTCAGTGATGACAGCAATGGTGTCTACCACACAGGATAGTTTTGAAGATTAAGTGAGATCACTCAAGGAAAGCTCCTAGCACAGTACCTGGCACGTAATGGTACTCAAAAATGTTATCTATTATTTTATCTACTTTATCATCATCATCAGTAAAGCTGCTTGTGCTGAAATTCCCAGACTAACAGCCAAGAAGAGCTATAAGACAGGCTCTTGACCACCATTCTTCTTGAAGCTGAAAACTCATAGGTTACCCAGGAACGTCTTCTGCCTGCATGAATGTCCATCCGCTCACATCTTTGGAAGAATGTTCCTCATCCTTTTGTCAGTCCCCAACTAGATCTTTCTTTCGTAGATCCCAAGAATCAGAGCGAGAACCATCGGTTGGAGTTTGGGAGGCTAATTTCAGCTCAGTGTAACAGAAGAACTTTCTCACAGGTAGGACTGTCTAAAATATGAGACTAGAGGTAATGAATGCCTCATCACAGGAGATATTCAGGTAAAAGCTGGATGAACACTGGCTGGAAACACTGTGAAATAATTCAGGTACCACATCCGGGAATTGAACTAGAACACCTTTGAGGACTCGACTAACCCTAGGATTCACTGCTACCTCTTTTTTTATTCTTTGCACTTCCTTACAGAAAAATAATTTGATAACATTGAAAAGCATCCAAAACAGCCATTTCAACTGGGGACCTGCTTTGTGGAGCAGAGCATTTTGCAAAGCAAAGATCTCAAAACTGTTATCTTTGGATAATGAAAAATAATTTCTAGTAAACATGCTACCAACACCTAGAAAACTTACACTTGAGAAGTCAAAGAAAATTCTATTTGGCAAACTCTTATTTTAAAAAGGCATTCACTGAATTACTTAGCTATGTGCACCTTGAGTTGAATTAAGTTCAGGAACAAAATGTATTTGAAGATGTGCCTGCCTTCTCTCTTTTAGTACACCACCACACCTTCTGGCTTCAAAATGTGTCTTTTATCTTCTGGGGAGGATAGAATCTTTTATCCTAATCAAAGAGCACTTACTAGATGCTGTGGTATAATAAAGAATTTGTTTGATCTTTATCCCGCGTTCCCAGCAGGGAGCTTCTAAAATCCTTGGAATTTCTCGAGTGATAGAAGTGTCTCTGTTATGCTAATAAAGTGACTCATGGTGGGTCCTTAAATAGCTTCAGGATGGGGTCTGGTCACCAGAAAGACCAAACAGGTGATTAAAGGGTAGCTACATCAGACCAGACCAACTGCTGGGGAGGAAAAAGGGGCTAGAGATTGAGTTCAACCACCTGGCCAAGGATTTAATCAGTCATGCCTATGTGATGAAACCCCAATAAAAATTCTGGATGCCAAAGCTCAGTGGAGCTTCCTGGTCAGTAAACACACTGAAGCCCCAGGAGGGTGGCATGCGCTGACTCCATGGGGAGAGAGCATGGAAGCTCCCCATTCAGGACCCTCCTAGGACTCACCCTATGTGTAATCTTTATAATAAAATTGTCATTGTAAGTACAGTGCTTTCCTGAGTTCTGTGAGTCATTCTAGTGAATTATCAAACCTGAGAGGCTTGTGGGAACCCTCAAATTTATAGCCAGTTCGTCACAAGCGCAGCCCGGGGACCCCCAAAGTGTGGCTGGTATCTGAAGTAAGCACAGTCTTGTGGAAGACTGAGCCCTTAAACCTGTAGAACCTGAGGCTAATTCCAGGCAGTCAGTGTCAGAATTGAACTGCAGTACATCCAGTTGGTGTTGAAGCAGAATAGATGCCTTTAACATAAAGTTATTTCACTAGATAGGCTGTATCTTGGCGCTCTCTTCAATTCAAAGAAAGTTTGGAAGAGATCAGATGAGAAAAACTGGGCTACTGGAGGATTGTGAGGAACACATGGGTTCTTGGGAGGCTACTCCACAGGCAAGAAGACATAGGCAGAAAGATTAAGGCCTGGTCATGAAATTCAGGAAAAGTGAAAATGTGGACCAAAAGGAATGTTTTTACAAGTTCTTGTTTAATTCTCATAAAAGCTTAGAAGATAGTCATCACAACTTTCTGTATGCAGATAAGAAAAATGAGACCCAAAGAGGTTAATAGGACCGAGCTGGTACGTGTCAGAGCCAGGAGCTTTAACCCACTTCTGTTTGACTTTCAACCCCTTGCCCTGTGCAATATGCCACACTGCCATTCCCTGTAAGAGTGTGGGCAGGGTCTCAGCAGCACTGTCTGTGATAGGGAGTTTCTGAGCAGGGGCCTGGGACATGCTCACTCAGCTAAGACTAGGGAACAGGCCTTTAGTGGCAGGAGAGGGGAGACCTGGGGAGGGTTTTTGGAGAAATTGAAGCATGTGGCAAGGTTATAATGACAAGGATTCTCACTTGCGGGTGTCATATTGTAACTGAATGACAGGGAGGGCCTCCATCCCAGAACCAAGGCAGAAAAGAAGCAAGAAACACCCAGAAGCTTCTCAGTATCCTCAATGACGGACAACCCAGATTCCTCCTGTCAGAGGTCAGAATTAATCCCAAACACCAGCTATAGGGTTAGACAACTATAGAGACAAGGATTGGCCGGATAATGAGATTGTTGGTCTAAAAGGAGCAGGTAACATGAGTTCAACAGGCGGAATGTGCTTGTATTATGATGAAGCCTAATACCAACTTGATTTATAA